>NC_081560.1:72505460-72580625 GCF_022355385.1 Mustela nigripes
AGGCAGAGGCTTTAACCCACTGAGCCACCCAGGCGCCCCTGAAGTTATGTCTCTTAATAAAGAAAATCCATTAGCTGATATAAAAAAGAAGAATGTAGGGGCGCCTGGGTGGCTCAGTGGGTTAAAGCCTCTGCCTTCATCTCAAGTCATGATCCCAGGGTCCTGGGATGGAGCCCCATGTTGGGCTCTCTACTCAGCAGGGAGCCTGCTTCCTCCTCTCTCCCTCTGCCTGCCTCTCTGTCTACTTGTGGTCTCTGTCTGTCAAATAAATAAATAAAAATCTTTAAAAAATAATAATAATAAAAAAGAAGAATGTAAAGATTTTATACTATTATTTACTCTAGAATCACTTAATAACAACATTCTAGATACAACATAAGATCCATGAATAAAAACAGGTGAAAATTACAGTTTATTCACACTACAGACTCATATGCAGTTATTAGGAAAATTAAACTACACAGTCATAAATTTATTTTAAAAGAGATCCATGATATTGTTTTTAAAATGCCATACAATAATACATAGTTTTTCTAGAGCAAAATAAACACACATGAAATACCATATGTGCATATATACCTTTATAAGCACAGGGAAAAGTACAAAAGAAAGAAGGTGCTTCTTGCAGAGAGTGGTGTAGATAGATAATGAAGGGAAGAAATGGCTCCCAAGTTTAGTTTACATACATCCACATAACTCAGCTGATTCTCAGGATCACGAAATGTAGTCACTTGAATTACATATAAAATATATTATTTTTATATATTATATATTATATATAAATATATAAACACACACCTATACTTTATATATTATATTTTATAATATATTATAAAAATATAAAATATATTTTATATTATAAAATGTGAGCACGTCCTTAAACCTTTAGATATAACTGTGGTATCTTCTGACTCACTCACATATGTTAAGAAACAGCTGCCTGTTTGAAGCGTGAAATTTTGAGACAATTTCCAAGATGGTTGCTGGGTCAAATCTTAGAAAAACTTAGTTCTTTTGACACATAGTAATCCAATTTATAGTCAAAAGAAATGTAAGGGAGCAGTAGGAAACTATTTTTATCTGTTTGTACATACAAATGAAAAAATCTGTACTGTGAACTCACCATAACATTGATCTGGATTGTAATATTTTACATTAAAACTTACTGGCACTTTAGTACAAACCAAAGATAGAGCTACCTGAGACTCTTCTCTTAAAAACACTGTCACAATAGCATTCCAGTGGATCTCACTTATTATTAGCAAATGTTTCTCCATGAAACAAAAATAGAATAAGTTCTAAACGACAGTATTCCAGTGAATATACTAATGTTTAAACATGGTTTTCAATCACTAAACAAAGCAATAACCATGGCTCACTTCAATATCACTTCTCTTTACACAGTTGTTTTTTTTTAAGTTATGGTAGAGAGATTAGACTTGGGACTAGAAAAATACACATGAAGAATGCTAAACTTCAGCTTAAAAAGAATTTTTCCTACCTTCACATTATCTGGATGCAGCCCCCCAGGGTGCTTGTCCATGTACTGACATAAATCAGTGTGCTAGAAGAAAAAAGGGAAAATGTTTTAGCATCCCTCTGGCTATAACATGATGAATCAATATTTTCCTACTTCAAAGTCACCATTGCCTTCTGAACAAAGCAAATATAAGATGAGTGGGTGGATTTTTTTAGTATATGTAGCTGAATGCTTCTCCACTCTCTCATTTTTAACAACAACTGAATCATTATCTTTATCTCTACACTCTGTTTTATATTAAACGTATCTGTGTTTCAGAAGGAATTCACGTCCATGATTTGTTAAGTGCTTAATTTCCTAGTCACTGAAAACATATTAAAAAAATCTTAACTATAAATATATGTATAACTTAAAAAATTAAACCAATGTATACATATACACACACTAAACCAATTAAACTGCAATTATCTTGTATTTTCAAGTGCAAATGTCAGTTATGATTATTAATTTTGTATGAGATGAGAATACTACAAATATATCGTTCTAGAAAAATTTATCATCGGATTTATTTGAATTTCTCATAACTATATCGTTAAAAAATAATTGAATAAGTATCCAGAACTCCTGAATGTATTTGACAAAATACATTTTATAAATTAATAGAAATACTTTCAAAATTATAAGCTAGGATGAATATACCCAATATAAATTTTTTTAGGTTTTTATTTAAATTCCAGCTAGTTAATAAATAGTGTAATATTAGTTTCACATATACAATTTAGTGATTCAACACTTACATACAACACTCTGTGCTCATCACAATATAGAACTTAAAAGGAAGATCTTTAAATAAATCTCAGGCTGTTATTCTTTTAATTATCTCAGGCTCAATTTACCCACAACTGTATTTATTTTCTTCTTAATGCTTATTCTATTTATATTATGAATTATATAGAAATTCAAAAAATATGTAAGTTGCTATTCTAATTTTTCTTCTCTTATTAGAAAATACTATAATATTTATAACAATGAAATGCTTTATCATTCTGGAAAAGCCACTAAACAAGAGTATTTATACCCCAATATCAGGCTTCTGTTACTGAAGAATTTAGAGTTTTATGCTATATTCAAGAATCTTGCTATAGCCATGGTGATGATAGTTCAGACTCCCTTATTGAGTTTTTATTGCATGCCAGGTGATATTGCTGAGGATAGAGACCACAATTTAGCTTCATTCATTCATTTTTCATCATGTACTCCTTAAGCCCTTATTATTTCCAGTTACTACACTAGTTGCTAAGGACACAGAACTAAATGAAACAACTGCAAGTAGAAAAAAATAATAATAACAAAAAACTAGACATACCAACAATTATAGTACACCATGTTGTACATTATTTTACAAACAGTATTGGGTAATAATGTTTGAGGGCATAGCAAGGGGAACTTATTGTGGTGTAGAGATGTTGGGGAAGCCTCTGGAAAAAGTCAGGCATGAGTAGAGAATGAAAGAAGTTAGCCAACTGAAGGGAAAAGGGAAAGAAAATCGGACTGAAGAAATGCTCTTAGAAACGTTCTAAGATAATACTGCCTTTCTCTTATACCACACCCAAGGTGCTGAGCTTCCAAATCAAAGTCAAACTCCATGAGGACAGAAACTATGATTTGGAAATTATTGCTTCCTCAGTCCAGGCAAAATGACAAATACAGAGAAGAACTAAAGAAAGGTGGAAATAGTTTTATATATAGTATAGCTCATTAAAAATGACCCTAAAATATAATTATGAGTTCCATGGAGTTTCTTCTGAGTGACTGCATTTACTAAACTGAAGAATGAATTTTAGTCCCCATATTGCCATATAACTCCATGTTAATTTTTCTGTCCTTCTGAATAGGGCTAACACCTCACTTAAAGAGTTTTGAAGAACAAACAAAATAGTACAAGAGAAAGTACTATTCACCTGTAACATGATAAACAAAAAGGAGATATTAAGATACTGCCCACTATATAATAAAATCCACAGAGGAAGCAACTGTTACCTCATTTGTTCACAGCTTCATACACAACAAATAAAACAATAGAAAGTATATCCAATTTTATCAGTCATTATATACCCATGATTTGGTACAATTCCTAATAAAAAATGTAAAATCTCAGTTTACAAAAGAAAATGCAATTCACACTGTTTCCAAGACACAAATTAAAAATGAAAAACAAAAAATATGAAAATAACAAATAACATTTTATGCTACATGTTTATGTTATTTATATTTTGCTATTCATACTGGTTATATGAACAAAAAACCAAAATCATCATTATCAATGGAAATAGTAGACATAACAGAATTCAAGGAAAATGTATTAAACATCAGTGCACCTAACAACATGGCCTATCAATTATAGCAAAAATTGGTAAAAATACAAGAAGAAACTAATAATTTCACAAATCTTGAGGGATTTAGCTTACTTATTTCAAAAGTCACCAAATGGAACTGGCAAAAAGAAAAAAAAAGGGAAGGTTATAAAGAATAAGAATAATACAATTAAATAGCATGTTTACTTTTGTGCCCATTAAACTCTTACTACACAAACTTTTTATTTTTATTTTTATTTTTATTTTTTTTAAAGATTTTATTTATTTATTTGGCAGAGAGAAATCACAAGTAGACGGAGAGGCAGGCAGAGAGAGAGAGAGAGGGAAGCAGGCTCCCTGCTGAGCAGAGAGCCTGATTCGGGACTCGATCCCAGGACCCTGAGATCATGACCTGAGCCAAAGGCAGCGGCTTAACCCACTGAGCCACCCAGGCGCCCCTACACAAACTTTTTAAACACAAATGGTAAACTCACAAAACTTGACAATGTATTAGACACAGATAAAGCCTTAGCAAGCAGTTAGCAAGCAGAAGTCCTATTACATCCTCTTGCCACAACCAAATAAAATTAAAATAAAAATGTAGTATGTTTCATCCACTCTAAAATACACAATTCTTTTTAACTCTGACACTGGAATAACGGCATGAATTTTCTCTTTCCCGGGGAGTATCTGGAATGTAGTTGTTATTGCCAATGTTTGAGCCAACTTTTTATTTTTATTACTCTGATGGCATGGGTCATCAAAGAACAATGTAAGGACCATCTGAGGAAAAAAGATGAAGAATGAGATGCAATTTTTATCTGGAAACGCATTTATTAAAAATTTCAGGTAAGATTCTATAAAAAGTGCCAGAATGAAAATCTGCAAGGCTCCTTCGGTGGGCATAAAGTAAAAATTCTGAATGATAAGAAAACACTAAATCACAGTTTAACTGAGTGTGGTTTTTTTCTCTTCTACTAGTACATCAAGTAATGTTTCTTCTAGTCAATAGGGTCTCAAGTTCAAAGATAACAAGAATAAGATAATGAAGGAAGACAAGCAGTTAAATGGAGAAATGAGAAAAGAAGGAACAAAGGAAATCTATTTTTGTGGAATTTTTTTTTTAAATAAAGAGAAGCAGAGGCGCCTGTGTGGTTCAGTCATTAAGCATCTGACTTCAGCTCAGGTCATGATCCCAGGGTCCTAGGATGGAGCCCCGCATCGGGTTCTCTACTCAGCAGGAACCCTGATTCTCCCTCTCCCACACCCCCTGCTGTGTTTCCTCTGTCACTGTGTCTCTCTGTCAAATAAACAAAATCTTTAAAAAATAAAAAAAAGAAAACCAAAAATGTTTAAAATTATTTAAAAATGATAGTAAGATACAACATAAATTTTAAAGCAATGGAAAATGGCCAGAGCTTTACTGTCAGGGAAATATAGATCTTTAAACATATCTATTAATTTTAATATGAGAATGACAGAAAAAAAGTAAAACAACTAATAAACTAATAAACAACTAATAAACTAGAGAATACAAAAAACAAAATGAAACAAAACACAAAGACCCAAAGAAAATAGATAGGATTGATGCAGTTAATAGCAGAAATTAATTGATTAAAAACTAGAAAACAACACACTTGACCAATTAAAGAGAAACCCACTTCTTTGAAAAGTCCAATAATATAGCCAGTGACAGTGTAGTAGAGTCGTACAGTGACTGATGGTAGCTACACTTGAGGTGAGTACAGCATAACATACAGAAATGCTGAATCACTATGTCGCACACCTGAAACTAAGGTAACAATGTGTGCCTACTACATGCAAATTAAAAAAAAAAAATGTTTAAGCCCAATAAACAAAGAAACCTTGGAAAATCTGGGTTTTTTTTTTTAAGTGAAGTGTTTTGTTAAGATGTAATCAATGTTAAGAGTGAGAATAATGACACAACTAAAAATGTGATGATTTAAAAGTATACAATAAACCTGTAATACTATAAGCTAAACAGTATTATACATATCTTTAAGCTAATAATACATTTGATACCTAGATAAAAACTTACATCTCTTAAAGAAACCTAAGTTATTAAATCTGATTCTACAAGAGATAGAAATTGAAGAGCTATACCTAAAAAAAAGTACTAAGTTCAGATGGGTTTAATGGAAAATCTTTCAAACCTTCAAACAGCAGATATAAATTACCCCAGAGGAAAAAAAAAAAAAAAAAAAAAAGTTTCCCACTGCTTCTTTAAGGTTGACATGTCAAAGCAGCCAAAAACAGTGGAGAGGTGATGAGAACGAAACCAACCTCTTTATGACCAAAGATGTACATAAATTCTAGTGACAGTAGGTACCAGAAGTCAAAATGGTATTAAAAGGCTAACACATCAGTACCAAACAAGGTTAAAGCTAGGAATGAAGAAATAAATCAACATAAGTGCACCTACCAATGTGAGCTTCTAAAATTAACAAAGAAGTGGAATGGTGTAGGGGACAAAATTTTCAGAGTATTATATATTTGACTTATTTAGATTTATTAAATGCTAATTTTACATAAATAAGATATATTATCTTTTATATATATATATATCTGCTCTTATAAAGCTTACATTCTGTAAATTATACATATTTGTGAATAATTTTTTGCCAAAAAAGTATTCAAGCTTTTTGTTTAGAATTTAAAAAAATTCTACATGAGTGCAATCATACGGCATTTGTCTTTCTCTGACTGATTTAGTTTGCTTAGCATAATACTCTCTAGCTCCATACATATCGTTGCAAATGGCAGATTTCACTCTTTTTATGGCCAATATTCCATTGTGTGTGTGTGTCTGTGTATCTGTTTGTATACCACAACTTCTTTAACCATTCATCAGTTGATGCAAATTTAAGAAACAAAACAGATGAACATGGGTGGGGTAAAAAGAGAGAGAAAGACAAACCATACAACACTTGTAACTACAGGGAACAAGCTGAGGGCTGTTGGAGTGGAGGTGGGCAGGGTGCAGGTTAAAGAGGTGATGAGGAATAATGAGGGCACCTGTTGTGATGAGCACTGGGTGTTTATGTTATTTAGTGTTGAATAGCTAAATCCTACACCTGAAAACTAATATAACACAATATGTTAATCGAAATTTAAATAAAAACTTGAAAAAATAAATAAATAAGATAAAAAAAAATCTACCAGAAGGAAACACATCAGGAGTCGGGGGCGGGGGGAGTATTCCTGATTCTCAAGGTACACATCATGTCCTTCTAAGTATATGACCAATGACATTAGCATTATGAATTGCAGGAAGGAGGTTTCTCCAAAATGAGATCTTGGGAAATTAAATAAAGATTTTTCCAAACTTTCTAAATTTTAAAATTCATGTTTCCTTAGATATATGGCATCAAAATGTGTGTATGTGTGCACATATATCACATGTATGTACACATGGCTGTCTAGCTGTGTAACCTTGGGCAGGTTACACAACTTCTGCATATCAAGACCTTCATGAGTATAATGAGAATATTCCTAGTACACATACCTCAACTGATACTATGAAAATTAATGAGTAAGTATCATAATGGTTTCAGAACACTACCTAGCACATGGTAGATGCTACAGAAGACGATGATGAAAATGATGATTTTCTGTGGTGTGTTTCGAGTTGTGGGAATAAATATTTGGGAGGATTACAATTGAAAATGGAACGATAATCACAGTCAGAAAACTGGAACTCATAAGGGTAGCATTTCATCCTCATATAGTGTTCCTATCTGCATAACCATACATTCTCATTCACACTCCACTGCACATTCCGTACACAACCAGTGAGACTACATTTAGGAGATACACAGTCAACTTCAGAGTGCTCTGGGCGATTAGGGGCAAGAATCTGGAGAATGTCATAGAAAAAGAGATAAGAGATAGGGGCGCCTGGGTGGCTCAGTGGGTTAAAGCCTCTGCCTTCGGCTCAGGTCATGATCCCAGGGTCCTGGGATCGAGCCCCGCATTGGGTTCTCTGCTCCACAGGGAGCCTGCTTCCTCCTCTCTCTTTGCCTGCCTCTCTGCCTACTTGTGATCTCTGTCTGTCAAATAAATAAATAAAATCTTTAAAAAAAAAAAAAGAGAGAGAGAGAGAGAGATAAGAGATAGTACAGGGTCCCTCTCTGTACCCTGGCAAACTTCTGTTCTACCTGCTTTAAAAATGGTTTCTTTTTCCTCTCTCTCTCTCTCTTTTTAATACACCGTACCACGCCTGAATCTAAATTAGATGTGCCTAAACTGAAATTTTCATTACCTCTTTTCTTGCCTTTTTAAAAAAATATATTTTATTTATTTATCTGACAGAAAGAGAGAACAAGCAGGAGGAACAGCAGAGGGAGAGGGAGAAGTAGGCTCCCCCATAAGCAGGGAGCCTGATGTGGGGCTCAATCCCAGAATCCTGGGATCATGACCTGAGTCAAAGGCAGACATTTAAGTGACCGAGCCACCCAGATGCCCTGCATCTTATCTTATCTCTCTCCTCAGTTCAACTCATTGGATTATATGACCTTTATGATTTGCACTGGTCTGGAAATAAAGTACTAAAGTTAATATTTCTTTCTCATTCTACTTTTTAAAGTCATCCTGGGTTTAAACAGAAGGCCCCTATGGCATATGACCAACAGATCAGTATCCCCTGATGAGACATAGATCATCTCAGATCCATCTGGCTTGATCTATGGCTATTTCTTATTCTGATACTAAAAGGAGCAGGTCAAATAAATAAATAAATAAATAAAAGGAGCAGGTCACTAGCCTAGACGCCTGGTGGTTGCAGATCAAACACAATTTCTCCTCATCTCTATCTTGGCTGACATCTCCTCTTTCCTTCACTACATTACGCTTCCCCTCGTGTTCCTATACCTCCCTCTGTTCGCTCCATCATTGCTGCTGTTCCTCAGGGTAATGCCTTTAGAAGCACTTGTGTCTGACAGGTTTATACCTGAAAGCCTGAGAACACCTCATCAATCTCCCATGTAGTGGATGGTTTTAAATGAAGCTATCAAGTACGGCTAGACTTACAGACCAAGCAGGAGACAGACTAAATGCAGAAAGGGTCTCCAAATGCTCAATCCCCACACTAGCATATGTATCTTTCAAAATGAGCTTCCTCCTTCCTCACTGTCCATTACCCATCAGGCAGCATTTATTTGGTTATTAACATAGGCACTTCTAGGGGAAGGAATCTGAGGAACATACCCGAACTCCTAATACCTTGAACGTAAATGCTCTCCGTAAAGGAGTTTGCCACATTTATAATTGGGGTTTCCTCATACTGATTTGATTACTTTGTGCTCGGATTACTTCAGAAAGCAGGAGAGAAATCTCCCTTTTATTAAAAACAAACAAACAAACAAACAGGCAGGATATAGAAAGACCAAAGAAAACCGGAAAGACTTCTTATTTGTAAGCACTTTCACACAGTAGAGTCTGTTAATTTCAATCGTATGCAGACTTGAGAGCTGTGTGATGAACAGCCATGAAACTTAAAAGGGAATTCATGAAAGAAAACTACAAAGACAAATTATGGATATAATGGCCATTTTGAAACAGGCCTGAGTGGAGAACAGACCTTTAAAAGAAGACCAGGAAAGAGCAGTCAGCCAGAGAAAAAGACCAGAAACAAGCTAGAGTATGACACTCAGCTCTTCAGAGTTTCCACTCTCCACCCCTTACTCGTTTCAAACTGACTTTGGGTCAAGAGAGAACAGCAATATCCTTCCACTGAAAGCCCCTGGTGAAAAGGCTCTCTGGAGACCACAAATTCAGACAGCTTCTCAGTCATGAAATTTTACCCGGATTCCAGGACAGAGAGAAGTCTAAGTTCGTGGTTAAGTAGGCTTCGCCATTTGGTACGTGTCTATGTTTCTTTTTTTAATCAACATATTTTCCATGAAGTGAGGCTTTCCAATTGCTGGACTTTCAAATGATCAAACCTCCTACTCAAGAGACATCAAGTTCTGAGAAATTACGCATTTGCATTACCACTGGCCTGTAGACTGAGCTTTCCTCATCAAGCAGGGATCCAAATAAAGCCCCTTCCCAAACACATGGGTTTGTTTCCATTGTCCTGTGCTGTTAAGAATGGTGCCCGCTATATTTTGTAGCTAATTCTGATGTTCTTCAGAAGCACTGCCAAAATATGACATTGAAAATAGCATAGCCCTATTTTTAGCACATAGGCTAAAAATAAGAAAGTCTTTCCATGGGGGACAACCAACAGAAATCCTCATTCTGAAGCTGTGTTAAGCTCAGCCTCCACAGCCTTTGCTTCTGTTTCATTTACTTTTCCATTCTGACAGTGAGAGGAGAGTCAGAATATTCAAGGCCGGTATAATCTTTTGTATCATTAAAAAGACACTACTTCACAAGAGCAAGAATACGAGAAGGGTCCACAAGATAAAAAGACTAATTCTGAATTTCTTTATTCTTAAGAAATAGGCTTACTTTATGTTTAAACACCAAGGGTCAGGTATAATTTCATTTTTAAATTCATGAAAACTTGATTTTACAAAACAAAAAAAATTAAGTGGGGACACGATTAAAAAACAAAAGATGGGATAGGTTAACAACTAGTTGATAAACATGTGCAAATTGAAAGCATAAAAATATAGAGCCCTCCCCTTCTCTGACTGTTGATTATTTATGAAGATCCCTAGCCCTCATCCCAGTTTGATTCTAGACACTCCTCTCTCTCCCAGGCAATTATAAAGAACCTTTAAATAGTACTCTAACCGGCAAGAGATCACATTAAAAAGACTGCAAATTTCGAAGAACAAGAGCAATTATTTCCACTCTTTGGTGGTAGTGTGGGCGGTCCCCAGACTAATGGCCACAATGGTAACTGTCAGTGTGACCAAAGAAACAATTGTGGGAGATGTTTACTTGTGAGGCTGACTCCGTTACTAGCTAATGTCACCTTCATCACCATCATCCCGTGTCTGGAACACACCACAGGCATTCCAACGAAAACCATGCTTAAAGGGTAGCTGTGAAATTTGGTAGAGTTCACGATCATTTTAGTTTTTAATCTATTTCACCTGAAGCTCATTAAAGTCATGTAATACATTGGGGAAAAGTTGCTGCTAGAGGCAATTGAGGAAAACTTATAGAAGTTGAGCCCTCCTTTCTTCTACAGCAATCAATGCCATTCTCCTCTAGCTATAATCTCTGTTTTAATCAGCCTACATTGCTGTAAGAATTAATACATCAAATTACCGAGCAGTTAGTTTCAAACTGCTCTGATATGAAGTCCAAAGGTTTAAATTGACTTTGAAATTGCATTTTCCCATTAAACTTTATAGTACTAATCTATTTCATTCCCAAACATAATTAATGAAATTTTAATGTTGTTAGTTACAATGTGGGAGCATCATTCATTAGTGAAAAAAAATATATAAAGATGCATTATCAACTTTACCTTTAAAACAAAATCACAGCCATTTAAGATGCTTTATTGAGGAAGTGTGTACCTACTATATACCAAAGGGGCCTGTTTTTAAAACCGTGGTTAAAAAATAAAACTGTCAGTATTCTATCAAATGTTACTTATTTAGCCTTTATGCTAATACACTGAAATCCCTTATCTTTAATGGCAAAGACAAGACATTTATGAACAAGTACAAAAGTGCTATCTCTTCGCCCTGAAGTAGAAATTCTAATTATTACTGGGTTACTTTGCCTCAAGTTGCATCATGGGACATGGTAGGACAATAGCGATAATATGGTCTTTCAATCTATTCCATCATCACATGAAGATAAATTCTCAGGTGGAATACTCTCACATATTCAACTGTTCCTGCACAGAATTATGTTACAGATTACAAAGCCTGTTTCTGGGTTATTTTATTTCTACCTGGTTTTAAGCCACTTAGGAAATATTTGAAATTCTGCCCAGTAAACCACACATACTCCCTGGGGAGGACAGGGATGGCTAACACACATGCTGCTTTATACGACACAAAAATCCTCCCATAGCTATCACAGCACTGCAGCTCATTCCTAATTAAGTCAGGCATTTTTAAAATCATATAATGTGTTCTCCTTCTCCTTTCTGGTCATAATAAACCTATATGTGACTTTGTTATCCCATAATTCTGCCTAATTGGTTTCAGCTGTCATTTCTGAATCCAAAACTCATGGGCAGCCTGGGGCTGGTGAATGGAACAGGAAGCATTTCCAACCACATTCCCATCATGTAAAACCAGCAACCTGAAAGACCTTTTCCTTTAAACAAAAAACTTACTCTTTGGCTTCTGGCAATGACAGTATGGGTAGACAGACTATACAGCTTTACCCAGGCAGCAAGACTGTTGCGAGCCATTCTCCTCTGATAAAAAGAATGCAGACATTCATGCTCTAACAGTTTGTGTCTGAAGTAGTTTCAATAATTTACAGGCTTACCCATAAACAGAATACATAGCTCTATCCATACCTCCATATCTACAATTTATTTAGTTTATAAAACTTCCAAGAGGTATCCATTATTTTCCTTTTTAAAATTCAGAGCATAAATTTGGGAAGTTTCAAGAAACTTGGGGGGAATCTTACAGAAGAAGAACATTATGGTTGGTTCTATAGAGACATATGTTATTCCTGCATCGGAAGAACGTGTAAAACGTTTTCTCTCGAAACAGCGAAGGAAAGAGCTCCCCACTATGATTTATATGTCCTCGGGGAAACCATTCACAAGCCTAAACCATATAATAAATTTTAATGGAGTCAAATAGCCACTTTAAAAAGATGTTCATATTATTTTGAAGCCAGTTTGATTTTTAAAAGGAAAAATAAAAAGCCAATGGGTATAAAGATTGGAATGCTCTGATCATCCAACATCCTCAAAAATTTGGAGAAAGAAAAAAAGGTTAACAAAGTGGGCCACATAAATGTCTTTGGAGTCAAAGCAGGAGATAAAGGAGAAAAGAAAATGACTGAGGAAGTTTTCAGGAATATCTTAACTCTGAAAACACCTTCCGGAGCCACCCTGGTAGAAAGGGAGATCCTGAAATTACAAGAGAAGAGCAACATGAGGGGAAAAAGAAACAGAACTAAAATGAAGAGAGGAGAGAAAGAGGGCAATAAAGAAGGAAAGGAAGGTAGAAGCATCAAAGGGGCCAGTCTGCGATCACTTTAGCCAGCTGCAATGCAAAACAGAGGAGATTTCTTTTTATAATACTTGTCCTAAGGGGTCAGAGTAACACCCACCTAGCGAATGATCATGTGTAGCTCAGGAAACTTTTTAAATTATACTGTAATGAGCTTCAGGTCCATGTTTTTCCAATTTTGAAAACAGTAACTCTGGAAACACATATTCCAATGAAAAGAGTAAACAAATAAACTTTGTTAAATTGTCACCTTTGTTGGCATAACAAATGAAAATCAAAATATACTTTCACAATGTTAGAATGGGTCAAGTATTGTAAAATGTATAAAAATGAATAAAAACTATTCCTACTTGGGAGATCAGTGACGGCTTTGAGGAAAGTGTCAAATGTGAACAATACCCTTCTTCCTCTTACTTAAAATGACACATTTATAACCTTGTTCCTATCACTTGATCCAGTAGTAAAAATATTAGGAGATTTTCTCCCCCAAGGAAATAAGTAGGATATATCGGAAGTCATGCTATTAAGATTTTATAATACAAAACAGTTTGGAGCTTTTAATTGTGGCTATAAATATCTGAGTATTTATGGGGCAAGGGTTGTGGGCTGTAGAAAAGAGGGACACATAAAAGGGACACATAAAAAAACTCTTGAATTAGGGAAATGATCTTAAAAATAAATTTATATTACATAAGTAAAGCTCATTTAAGTTTTCCTGGCTGGTGGAAATACATAAAGTATAAAAAGACAAAGCTTTCAGAAAAAGTCCTGGCCAAATGGCAATGCCTGATGAAAAAGGTAATTTACATTGCTACTCTTGAGGCACAGCTGAAGCAGCGGCATATCTGTATCCTTATGTAATTAGTAAGCATAACTGTAATTATCTCAGTATAGTGCAGAAAGGGGCAAAGTAATTTAGATTTCTCATTCAGTCAAGACAAGGGTCACACCAGCATTATTTTTTTAAATACAAGCTTTTACCTGCAGAGTACAGTGCTCTGAGATATAAGAAACGGAAGTACTAGCAGTAAAATATATTGTTAAAAATCCAGAAAACTGTAAAAGTTTCGTTTCAAGTAGCTCTTTTAACAGCAAAGAATAAGAAGACCTAAGATCACTGGGGTAGGTGGGTGTGGAATACCAAATTCATGAATTCTTGTACTCTGAGCATTGCCAAAAGTTAAAATAGAGTAGAAATTCTAAAGTATTGCTTTTTTAGGATCTACAGCCAAAAGTCAAATTGCTGATTTACCCATCATAAAAAATTTTGTCAAAGATCTAATTTTTTTTTCATCTTTCTTGTTACTGGCTTTGCTCAATATATGAACAAAGAAAATGTGCTAATTTCTTACTATGCATGGTACAAAATTAAAGATACCCTAAAAAAGAACTGTTATGTTTTTTTCTCAACCACTAGACACTTGCAAACTTGCCAAGATAATAACTTTCCCAGGAGCTTGACATATTTGGCAGATAGAATTGATGTTTTGAATATGAATCTAGAAAACTTCAAGGAATGAAGACCAACATTATTGCTCCTCATGATATGTCTTAAGCTTTTATGCCAAAATCTAGCTATGTATTCAGTGAATCAGAGCTAAAAATATCTTTTCATTCTCTTGACTTAGTGCAGTTTGCCATAAAAGGGTTACTGGAAAAAAATTTCAAGAGAAAGAATAAAATCTCACCAAGTCTGTCCAGGATGAATTCAGGTAGGGCTTTCCTGGTGTTGTGGTTGAAAATACCATTTGAAAGGCAGTTTTAGCAAAATGTAAAAGAAGATAATGGTGCTCGAATTTGAAAGAGTTACCAAAAAAATTTAGAAAATTGTACTGGAAAATTTTTGCACAAAATACCTGAATATTTACTTCCAAATAAATCAGTAAGCCTGGCATGTAATTATCAAACTCAATATATGAAGTTAGTTTTAATACTTTCTATAAAAAAAAAAAAATAGCAGAAACAACAGGTGACATGGAAGGTGACCTCATCTGTCCTTGATCCTTGACACTATTTATGATATAAAAGGATGTGGTAAGCAAGCTGATTTAATGTCCTCACTACTAAAACATGCAGTTTTTAAATGTCAAAAAGCCAGAACCAAGTGTTCAATAAAATCTCTTAAAATCATCACTTGTTTTATTAAGATTTCTAAATTTATCCAAGGTTTAAAATGGTATCAAAGAAAAGCATGAGATTTTTATATTAAAACAAAGGGCACATGAATTTTAAAATGTGGATAAGCACTGCTACATAGCTACAATTAGTGATTCCAAAACAATGGGGGCACTACCTTCTGTGAGTTTTTGAAAATCATTAAAAAAAGGGCATGTGGGGTTGAGTGGGTTGAGTGGGTTGAGTCTCTGCCTTAGGCTCAGGTCATGATCTCAGGGTCCTCGGGATCCAGCCCCTGCAACAGGCTTTCTGCTCAGCAGGGAGTCTGCTTCCCCACCCCTCTCTGCCTGCCTTTCTGCCTACTTGTGATCTCTCTCTCTGTGTCAAATAAATAAATAAATAAAATTTTGGAAAAAAAAAAAGAAAATGTTAAGAAATAGCATATGTAGCATATGAGTATAGTATACATATAAATAAACATACATACATAAACACACACAACATGCATCTGAGTATGAAAAAAGTAGTATGGTAGTATATGGTAGTATCTGCTTTCACTGCGGTGGGTGGATACTAAGTAACTTACGTATCAGGACAGGCCAGGTTATATAAGCTGTGATAACAAATAACTTTTTCTCACAATTTATTGGCCAAAGACATTCATATCATCAGACTAAGTTCAAAATGGAAAGGAGGTAAGATCTTCCTGCAGTCCTGGGATCTGAATATTAAGAATAACAATAGTCTGCATTAGGTAAATAATAGTCCCATTTTCCCACTGATAATATAGTAAGACTATTAAATACATACATGTATATGTATTTGCATTGACTTTTTAAAAATCTTAATTCCAGTAGAGTTAACATACAGTGTTACATTAGTTTCAGGTATAAAATATAGTGAATTCAACATTCCTATACACCATCCAGTGCTCATCACTGCACTCCTGTCAAGGATTTAGTAACTTCAGGGCATGCTACAATTTCATGAACTTACTCAGTTATTGCTCGTCTAAAGTTAATTTTTCTAGAAGTTCCTGCTGTACTGTTTTTTTGTTTTGTTTTTTTGCCCCCTTTGAACTGTGAACATCTAATGGTTTTCTGGTATATACCAGAGTATACTTGGATACTTAAGTCAGAACCCCATATTCTAATTGTAATTCCCTAAAAGAGAACAAATCCCTGTTAAATTACAGGGTTAAATTATGTGTTTAAATTAATCTTTATGTTGGTTTTTCCAGATGGAGTTTGGGGGTATGATATGCTTATTATGTAAAAGAAGAAAAAAGTGTTTATTAGGTAGGTGGAAGGAAGGATAAGGAAGCAGCATTAGACAAATGAGAGGAAGTGAAGTGCCTTCAGGCCAATCGAGCCTTGAGTAACCTGGCAACACAGCCACCCTGCCCTGGGCAGAAACAACCAGGTCTTTATATCCAAATCACATAGTCACCAGATCCAGGATGCTTGGAAGAAGGCATGACCTCATACCAGATGGGTCTCTGCAGATTCTGGAGCTGCTGACAGGGGGAAGCATTCCGGTGACTATTTCCTATAGCAAGGAAGCAAGTCCTCCTTTTGAAGGAGGCTACAGACCCCATGTCTCTGAGTCTGTCACACTCTGTGTCTTAAAGAAAACCTTAAAAAAACTACTACATTTGTGTCACACCCACCCCACGCCCCGCCCCACACGTCTGATGCACCTTCTCTATGGAAATAATCGTATCAATTTGGCAAAGATTTCTAGGACTCCCACTGTAATTTTACTATGAGATAAACCAAAAGAGAATCCAGCCCCTGCCCTCAGAGAGACTAGATGCACATTCATCTTACCAGATGTCATGAAGACAAACAAGAATGATTATGTTGCCCTTTTCCACCCTTTACAAGATGTAACCCAGTTCATGGTATTTTTACTCAGGGAAAATCTGATTACCAAAAAAACACAATCCTTAGTTTTTTCTTTTCTTCTAATAAATAATCTGTTACTAATCCTCTCTCGCCATGCCTCTTTTCCCCCAGCATTGCTGACTTTCTATCTTATTTTTAGAATTAGATACCTTCCCTTACCATTATTTCCTAAATTCTACTAGAGACTACTCAACATTTTATTGTTCCTTGATGCTTTTAACTTCTTCATCCAAGTAAAAAGGGTAGAGAAATAGAAGGAGGAAAAAAGAGAACTAATTCAATCTTCCAAATGTCCCTGTGAAGGCTCAAGTGGAAGCTAATAGCTGAGATCCAAAGCTTTAAAACACAGATCACATCATCAAGAGAAAAGGAAAAACCTAGAAGATGGAAAATTCTTACTTAGCAAATAGCTGCCACGAAAAATTAATTTCTCAGTTTCTGAATGAGCATCTTTTGGGGATTTCTAACTGGACTCGTACCTGCCAGTGAGAAAAAAAAGCAAATTACTCCCTTGAAGCTAGATGTTAACGAGAACCACTAAAATATTCATTTTCTAAAAAGGAGGTCTCTAACTACACACAGCAATCAAAAACATAAAGAACCTGGCTAAATAAGCAATTGATATACTTTTTTTATTTTAAGATTTTATTTATTTGACAGAGAGAGAGATCACAAGTAGGCAGAGAGGCAGGCAGAGAGGGAGGGAGAAACAGACTCCCCACTGAGCAGAGAGACCAATGCGGGGCTTGATCCCAGGAACCCAAGATCATGATCTCAGCAGAGGCTTAACCCACTGAGCCACCCAGGTGCCCTGCAATTATTATACTCTTAATACTTTTTTAAGGTTGGGGAGGGGCAGAAAGGGAGGGAAACAGAGAATCTCAAGCAGGCTCCACACGCAGAGTAGAGCCCGACGCAGGGCTGGATTTCAGAACCCTGAGATCATGACCTGAGCCAAAACCAAGAGTCAGACGCTTAACTGACTGAAACACCCAGGAGCTGCATATGTTCTTAATAATTAAATTTAAAAATCAGAACCCTTCTCGCTATTATCTATTTTCTCATACAAATACTTACACTATAAAAATGTTCTTAGTGGTTTTAAAATAGTATGAAATGTATAAATGTATACTTACACAGTGTATCAACATCCATGATCATCGTAACAAATTATAACAAAAAATGAACAAACAAAATAACTAACCTACCATCTATCAAGCAAAAATATTTTCCATCAAAACAGGACATCTCAAAAATGGCACACTCACACTTTAGACACTGTCCATGTGCCTAAAATTTCACTGATGGGACAGTAATCTAATAACAGTTAATATAAATATCTTCCCTCCCACTAGCCTTGTCACATTTGATGAACTCTGACAACTGATAAATAGCGAAGATTTATATGCTTTACAACCATCAATGTGAAAGAAATTATCTAATTACACAGTAGTTTACACAATGACAGGCTTGTGCATTTGTTCATATTTAAGCTTAATAAGAATTGATAAGATTCCAAGGTAAAGATGGAAAACTGAACAGATACATCTATTTCGCACCCTCTTGAATCCCATACCAAATTTTAGAAGCTCTAAAACAGATGGTAGCACATTTAGCACAGCAAAACACAAACAAACAAACAAACAAACAAACAGATTATTTATGAACCTGCAGAGGGGAAAGCCTAGAAGCGGCCATATTTAAAAAAAGAACAACCAAGAGGTTCAGGATTGGTGACATAGGATATGGGAATGAACGGGTCTGGATGTGGCAGTCTAGAGCGTGAGAGAGTGGTTGGTTGAAAGTCTTTTTAGTAGTTATTTAATCTTTAGATCTTCCTGTTTCCCGCTCCACTTACATATATAAGTGCCCCAGTCTCAAACCTAGAGTGGGTAAAACAGGGCATCTGACTAGAACGCTCAACCAGTTAGGAACAGGGATACCATCCTGAAACAGGATACTTACAGGGGGTCCTATACCCAATTCTGTGTCCAGAACAAGGCAGCTTAGCCTCTATCCTCCAGGCAGGAGTTCAGAAGAACCTTCACTGGGAATCTTTAGGCATTGCAGGGAAAGATGGGTACCAGTATCAAGGATTTCTCAGCAAAATGGCTTGGTTGGTCCCTACAGTGAACGAATGGTGGGCCAGCTGCACACATTTTGAGGCCCTCATCTCTAAGTAGTACCACAAGCCAAGAATCTGCAGATACTGAACCAACGCTTCGAGTATTTCAGCCAGAGACCAGAACAAACTAAAAGAAAAACAGTAACAGCTTGGTAGAAACAGAAAATACTGTTAGGAAAACTTTAAAAAAGACTATTATTAATATTTCAGGAGGTAAGAAAAGATACTGCAACCTTGAAACAAGATAAAGGTATTATAAAATGGAATATTCTGAGAACAAAAAGGTATCTCAGAAATAATATTAAAATGTAAAACCCTCAACATCAGAGGAGAAACAACCAAGTTGAGAAAATGTCCCTTAAGGCTGGGACTAAAGGAAAAATAATTAGAAAAATAGGAAAGAAAAGACAAGAAGGGGTGCCTGGGTGGCTCAGTCATCAAGCATCTGCCTTTGGCTCAGATCGTGATCCCAGAGTCCTTGGATCGAGCCCCACATCCGGCTCCTTGCTTAGCAGGAGCCTGCTTCTCCCTCTCCCACTCCCCCTACTTGTGTTCCCTTCCTCACTGTCTCTCTCTCTGTATCAAATAAATAAATCAAATCTCAAAAAAAAAAAAAATTAGAAAAGCAATACAGGAGGATCTACATTTAAATAATAAAAGATCCAAAGAAAAACAAGACAACAAAGGAAGGAAATCATAACAAAATAATGTAAATAATGTAAGATCATTTCTTTTTATTTTTTTTTAAGATTTTATTTATTTGACAGAGAGAGAGTGAGAAAGAGAGTGTGAGCACACAAGCAGGGGAAGCAGCAGGCAGAGGGTGAAGGAGAAGCAGGCTGCCCACTGAGCAGAGAGCCCAATGTGGGGCTCGATCCCAGGACCCTGAGATTACGAACTGAGCCAAAGGCAGATGCTTAACTGACTGAGCCACCCAGGTGCCCCAAGATCATTTCTTGAAACAGAAGGACATATGTGCACTAACAAATGCTCAACATGCTTAGGTGGGAGGGAAATTCAAAGAATGAAATAAGAAACCATCAAACATTGTAATAAAAATGACAGACAAAAAGTATTGCTGAGGGTATGGAAAACTGGAACCCCCAAATCCTGCTGGTTAGATGGTAAAAGGGAGCATCCACTTTGAAAAACAGTTTGACAGTCTTTCAAACACTTAAAGATAGAGTCATTGGATGACTGATGTGGTACATCCATCTACACTGTGGAGTATTATTAAAACAAAACAAAAAAAAGTACTGCTACAACACATGATGCAAGGGGAAAGAAGCCTGTCACACAAAAATCATCACAGAGTGATGATTCCATTTATAAGGAATGTCCAGGAAAACCACAGAGACATAAAGTACATTAGTGTTCCCCAGGGATTGAAAAAGGTAGAGAATTCAAAGTGACTGCTAATGGGTAGGGGGCTTCTGGTTAGAGCAACTTAATTTTCTAAAATTAGATAGTAATGATGGTTCCAAAAATTCTGTGAATATACTAAAAATAACTGAAGTAGATACTTGAAGTAGAAAGTAGGATTCTGTTATGGAAATTGCATTGTGATTAAACTGTTAAAAAGAAGAAGGAGAAGAATGTAAAGACAGGAGTGTCCAGATTGAAAAGGTACAAATGAAAATAAATCTGACATTTTTTGCTTCATCATGAAACTTCAGAAGACTAGAAATAAAGAAAGCTATTTTAACAGAGACAATGGAAACTAGACAACAATGGAATAATCCTATTGAAATTCTAACAAAATTATTTCCAACCAGGAATTCTGTGTCTAGTCAAAATGTCAATCAAGCATGAGCACAGAATAAAGATATTTTCAGAAATGGACATCTCAAAAAACAAACAAACAAACAAACAAAAAACAAAACCCAGGGGCGCCTGGGTGGCTCAGAGGGTTAAAGCCTCTGCCTTCAGCTCAGGGCATGATCCCAGGGTCCTGGAATCGAGCCCCGCATCGGGCTCTCTGCTCGGTGAGGAGCCTGCTTCCCCCTCTCTCTCTGCCTGCCTCTCTGCCTACTTGTCATCGTCGTCTGTCAAGTAAATAAATAAAATCTTTTTTTAAAATCCCAGGAAGATACTAGAAACTGTGTTCCCCCAAAATAAAATAACATGAGATGGAGGAATAAAAAGCTTCACCCCAGGAGAGAGCAGAAGGGCATTACAGGAAGTCAGTAAAGGGAGATGCACCAGGCAGAGGTCTGAGAAGGCCTTAAATCAATGGTAGAAATGAAAAATGGAAAATTATTATTAATTTCAGGGAAACCAAAAGTTGAACTGAAGAGGAAAGTGATCACAGTATACTACGTGCCTCAGCTACAAACAAGATTTATATGACCTAATAATGTAAAAAATGAATTTCTGATCTAATTAAAATTACATACACCTACAATGAAAGGAAGAGAGAACGGAGGACAGCAGGATAGGAGGCGTTCACCTGTTAAAAATTTCAAAATAATGAGAAACTAAAAACAACCCTACTAAATTCATGTTTTCCACTGCAGGAGTCAATGGATGCTGCCAAAAGGTGACAAAAGGTGGTAATAAAGAAAGTCTTGTTAGATTTTCAGAGGAAAATCCAAAAGAATCATCTAAAAGACTGAAAAAGTAAAAAACTGTTTTTCACAGCAAACCATGAAACTACTCGACTCTTTATATGCATATGATACATAACTCAAATAAATACAACAATCATATCAATAAGAATGAATGATTTAAAACTGGAGCCGGTCTAACATCCCTTTACCAAAGCACAAAACACGTATTAGATTAAAACATTATATGAAATTAATTGAATTGTTCCTAAAATGCACGAAATAGTAACAGCAACTGACAACAATAAAAGGAAAGAAAATCCATTATATTGCAACGTATTTATCAAGTTAGTGATTCTGAAAACTGGTGAGAAGTTGCAGACAACCCATTTTGTATGACAAATAATGATGCATACTTTCTTTCTCACTTAGAGATAAGTCTGCTAATGATTTTTTTTCTTCAATTACTTCATGGGCTAATCAAACATAATGCGAACATAATTGGAATTATTGATGCTCTTCTCCTGATCTTGGGTACTTTCATCAGACAGCACCAAGTTGATCATTGTCAGTCTTATTACATTCAATGCATCACTCTATGACCTCCACCTATCCCATGAAACATGCTCAGATTTCCCAAGATTACTGTTTTCTTAAGATGTATGGAAATAATTCCCGTGGGGGGAAAAATATCCAAAGAATATGCAAAGTATGTGCTTTCCTTTCTACGGGAATTCTTCTTTTATTTCTGTTCTTACCTTCCCTATGATCTGCTTCTACCAATAAAGTCTTCTTCAGTGTGCTTTCTTCAAATATCACCCATTATTCCAGTTTCCCCATTAGATGCCTATAGCTTAAGTGATGAAATTCAAAATTAAAGAAAAACAATTAAAAAATTAAAAAGCCCATAGAGAGAGAGTGTGTTCTCATTAAAGCAGTCTAGATGAGACTCAAAACTGTGTTTTTGTGGATAATCAGGGGTTTACTATAGCAACAGTTGGAGACCGGATACACTTCTATCCTAAATCATGCAAATTAAAATGCTGAACTATGATTAGGACTTCCTAATAAGGGGGCAACTACATGAAATAAAACTAGGACACAGAGAAGATAGGTATGAGGTAAACAGAAAAAATAAACTAAAATCCCAGCACCCAAAATAGTAAGTGAACAAATACAGTGGAAATGACTAAAAGAGACCGGGGTTCCTTGTTGGATGAGAAGCCATTCGGGTAAAGGACAGAAATGAAATTAATTGACTTTGTCCTACCAATTAGACAAAATGAGAAGTTTATAACAGAGCACTGATTGAAAGCAAGCTTGCTTCTCTTTAGTCTCTCCTTATGCTTCAGAATTCTATTTACGCCTCCTGCACATTCAGTCATCCACAATGCTTACATCTGTTCATGTTTGGTACTCGGATCTGAATGACAGCCCAGCCCCCTTCAGAGTATAGGATCACACTATGACACTGCATAACTAGTTCTCCATACATGAAACAAAAACATTCTTGAAGTTCTTCCATAAAGAAATTTTTGCAGGAGTCAAACTGGATTGTTTTCACTTAAACACAATTGTTTTTTAGCTCCATGCATTGCACAGGAAGATCTGTGACAGCTTATAACCCAAATGGCACATGGACACTATCTAGCCTAAGATCACGGTCCTCTGTAAGACTTCAAACCTCTTTAAAAGAAAGGATATATATTTGTATCTCTAGGGCTCAAAGATAATCCCTGGAAGACAGTTCCATATGTTGGAGGAGAAAAACAAATGAATGAATAAGTGAATGAATGAATGAATGAATGAATGAATCATTAATTGAATGACCATAACAAGTTGTGTTTCTGCTTCTAAAAGTCATGCCAAGTGAAATGAGCCCACCTAACAGTTGCAAAACCTTCATCTGCCCTTTACTATGCAAAGGTGGAGTCTCCTGGGTTCACACTGGACACAGGAAATGATACTATGCAGCCACTGGGAAAGGCATACAAGGAGTATCTGACATCTTGGCATGAATTTCCCCATCTGCAAAATGGAGGAAACTTCTACCAACTTCATGGTTTTGGTGGAGACAACATGAAATAACATACTAAGTTATGTATTTCAATCCCCTGCATAGAGTACAGGTCAGGAACCCACCCTACAGTATTTCTGATGTGGATCAACCTAGGTTCTACTTGAATACTTTAGTGATAAGATGCTCATTACACTTCATACACTGTATTTAATTTTTAAGTAACACAAAACATTTGAGTATCTTTCCCAGGATTAAGCCAAAATTAGCCTCCCCAGAACTCCCACACTTGGCTTTCTCATCCTGTCTGGAATACACACATTATCTTTTCTCTACTCTCTACTGTATCTAATCCTCCTGAATAAGTCACTGGTTCCATGTTATACCTGGTTCACAGACCTCTTGCCATCCTAGGTGCATCCTCTTGTTCGCTTCAGTTCTCTGAACCGGAGAAATTACTAGTCTTTTTCATGTGAAATTGACTTCATTTTGAAGTTAACTTTCCCCCACCCTGTTTTTCCTTATGAGCTTCGGCTTGCTTTTTTTTCTTTTCCTTAACCACATTGTTTTATTTGTCCCACAGCAATTCACCCTGTAGTTTCCACTCTTCATTTCAATCAGATTCTTTCTAGCCTTGATTCCAGCACCCCAAGTGTTAATTACAGCTCCCATCTATAACACACACAAATAGGCCAACCACATCATCACCATGGCTTCATCTAAGTCATTAATAAAAATATCAAACAGGACAAGGTCAAAGACAATGCCCTCCAGCATACCCTGATAAACTTTTGTTCATCCTGATGTCAATTCATTAATTAATATACTTTGGGTGAAGTTGTTCATCCAGCAATAAACTGAAGGAATAATAATCTTATGACAACTGGATTTCAATTTTATTCTAAGAAATGTCATAAGAGTCCCTGTCATAAGCTTTGCTGAAATCCAGAACCAACGTTGTTACTTACTAAAAGGGAATGAAGATTAGGAGACTTCAATGTCCAAAGATCTAGTTTTGAATTTCACTAACATTCTATCATGTGTTTGTCTATAGACCCAGGTTTGTTTCCCACCACCTTTTTTTAAAAACCAGGATTTCTTCTGCTCACCTTCCTTCTTGATTTTTTAAAGATTACAAACAATAGTTCTATGAATATACCACGGGCAATTCTTTTCACATTTCAGATGTCATTTACCTGGGACTATACAAATGAACTCATTCCAGCAGGTATTCTTAAGTGTTTTTGGGGAAAGGGGATTGGGAAGGGCAGGGAGCTGAGCAAAGCGTGTTCTAAATCTGACTATATTCCTTGTGTTGTGAAAATCCCCTGCTTGATGCATTTTGGTGGAAGGCAAGGCCCCGCTGCTGTTGCAAAAGCCAAAAGCCCCTCTATCAGGGGTCTGCGCGGGGGTCTGCGCAGTCAAACCATGGGCACACGCCTAGTGTCACCTCGCACACGGGACCAACCCTAACTCTACAGTAGGAGCTAAAACAACCCGAAGAAGCAGGGAGAAATGTGGACACTATTCTGACTTCAAGAGCAGAGATAATAACCTCCAGTCACTGGGGCAGTCGGGACAGTGAGGAAAGGGACAGTATCTGGAGCCGACACTCCTGGTGGCAGCGGGGTGCTTCATGGCCGGTTCTGTGGCATGATTTCGGCTCTGGTCTGCTTATTCAGCTTTACATCGTTCCTGCGGTTTTTAAATTCTTCCCAGCAGGTCTGTCAGCCACATGATAGCCTCTCAGTAAACCTGTCTGTTTAATTCAGCCAAAGAGAATTTCTGCTGCTGGCCAGAGAGAACTCTGACTGGTACGTTTATTTGGAGTGGCGAAGCCCCTTGAGCCCTCCGGCCCAGCGAGGTGGTTTCCAATGGGCCCGTTGTCTGAGGCCTGCCCTAACCGCTGTGCAGGCAGATCTGCTCTGCAGCTGCCACTTGGAAGAATATTTGCTCTGAGAGAAAAAAAAAAAATAAAGACTGTCAATGGAAACTAAAGATGGAATGCAGATGAATAGATAAAGAAAGAGAAAAAAAAATTTGAAACGTGACCGAGCAGTTTCGCTTTCTCTCAGTTATTTGCCTTTAGTGAGGACACTATTATAATCTCTTGTTCTTCTTGCTTCAAATTTCACTCACTCACCCCCATAAAACATTTTTGCTAAGCACCTACTATGTGCCAGCCACTCTGCCGGGCACTGGAGAGGCAGCTGCTTGGCTCTTGCTCTCAGTATCAGATGCAACAGTTTCTTTCTTACTAGTGTTTTCTTTTCAGTATCCTTCGTTGATAGTTCCTCATCACCAGGACCCTTGATGGTGGAATGCCCCAGTGGTCAGGCCATAAAATTCCCTTCCATTTTTGGTGTTCATTGACTCTTTACATTGTGTTCCAGGTCCTCTGTTCCCTTCCATGTCCTCTACGGCCTCTCCCTCACCACATGGCCTCTTTAGCAAGTTAACCAGAATTCTAACACAGCCAGTCAGGATGCTCAAGAGTGCAAAAAAGCAGCAGTCAGGACCACAACTGGCAGTGTCACTTCCACCATGGTGCTCTACTGGCTGGAGCAACCACAAGCCCAGCCTAGATGAAGGGGTGATTATACAAAGTCATGGCTCATTTAGGGCCACCAATGTAACAACTGCCACCCTTGGTGATCCCAAACAATCCCCTGGTCAAATAACATCTATAACCCAGACAACTTCCAAATGTCTACCCTGGATCTCTTTCCTAAATTCTAGACTCACGCATCCAATTGCCTTCTGACACGTCCATTTGCACATACATTGCGCATGTCAACTTTAACCCAATTAAACCTGAGTCGCATCTTCCCCACTCTGCTCCTCCCACAGCCTGACCCATCTTCCCTCACAGCAGCTCCACCACCACAGTCACTTAAGTCCACATCCTCATCATCTCTCAAATCCCACAACAAATACTATCAGCTCAGTCTTGAAAATACATCCTGAATCCAACTACATGCCTCATATATATGTGTGTTTTCTCCTTCACCTCCCTCAGATTTTTTACCTAAATACCTCTTACCTCCTCGGCGAGGTTGCCCCTGATCGCCCCCACTTACAGCTGTACATGCCTGCCCATGTGCACATGTATCTTATCTCACAGGAAGCAGAAAAATGTTCCATTGCCCCAGGAGGGTTTAATCTGGAAACCAGAATACTGATGGAGAGCTACAGTTTTTGAGAACAGATGTGGCTTAAAATCATGCAAATTAAAGCATTCCTCATAGATTCAGAAATCAAAATGTATGAGGCAGAGAAACCAAATAATGAGGTAAATTGTGTGGTAGGGAGAAAAGAAAGAACATAACTTTCAGCTGCCAGCCCCATATTTGAACATCACACACACCTCAGACCATCAGACAAAACTCTGAAGATGGGTCTTCATCCTAACACCAGCCATCTATAGGGTGAGAGAGGATAATAAGGATCTTGGCACAGAAGTCAAGTCCTGGGGTCGAACCCCACATGAAGTTCCCTGCTCAGCAGGAGGCAGCTTCTTCCTTTGCCCCTCACTCTGCTCATGTTCTTCTTCTCAAATAAATAAGTAAAATCTTAAAAAAAAAAAAAAAACAGTACTTATGTGAATTTTGGTAATTCATAAATCACTTTACATGATTTTTGGAGACATAGCTTTTTTCATATGTAATGCCGATTTTTTTTTTTTACATAATGTTGCACATTAATTTGACTATTTTACTAGTTTTCCCCACAGCAGAAGAAATAAAGGACTGCTCCAGTGAATATCATGCCTAGCTATAAGTTTGCTTTTTTTTCTTATACATAATAACTAAATGTGAAATAAAGAGTTCTGCTACACATACTGTGATCTCATATAATAAAAAGCATAACAGAATAATTATGTGCTTTAATGGTAATATATATTTATGTAATCACATGTACTATATTCTTATTGCCACTTACGGAATCTGTTTTAAATTTTTCAGCATGATGTTAAGTAGGTTAATGTGGCCCTTATTTGTCTTTGGCCGAAAAAGAAAAGAAAAAGAAAAAACACTAAAGTGCTTAACTTTCTATTTAAGTACAAAAAAAAACAAAAAACCTGTTAGCACTTTCACTATTTTCTATAGTATTTCTCTGCCAACACTTGAACCCAAGTAGGGAAAAGGGTAGCTCTAACAATGTCTTAAACCACGGGGAAACCAGATATACCTTTCAAGCTAATTGAAATTGGTTAAAAATGCTCCTTGACCTTGGACAACAATGACAGGAAGACAGTACTCAAAAGGGCTCTGGAAGCCTTGAGCAAACTGAGCAGCATGTTTTCCAGTGGGCCCCCAGTCCTGCAGCTCGTGGGTTGTATCTACATACTTTGACAGTGCATAAGAATCTAAATTGCAGACATTTTAGGAGCTTTCCACAGTACTTAAGAGACAGCCTATATTAGCAGTATCTTATTATCCACTGAAGGGTTTTATTTTTCTTTTTTTAAGATTTTTTTCAATTTATTTATTTGACAGATCACAAGTAGGCAGAGAGGCAGGCAGAGAGAGAGGAGGAAGCAGGCTCCCTGCTGAGCAGAGAGCCCGATGTGGGGCTGGATCCCAGAACCTGGGATCATGACCCAAGCTGAAGGCAGAGGCTTTAGCCCACTGAGCCATCCAGGCGCCCCCACTGAAGGGTTTTAATAATGACCTCCAAAGTCATTTCTACAAGTGCTCTTCCACAGCACTTATTTCATTATTCTGGGGTTCCCAAGGCTTTTGTGTAACCTAGAAGGTCATTCGTGGGAATAACACAAAGCAGCTGGGCTTCAGATTCTCTTTTAAAGCAAAGAACAGAAATATATTTATACAGTAGGTACACTATCATAAATAAGAATGTTACTGTATGTTAACTCTCAAAATTTAAATTAAAAAATAAATAAATAAAATGAATAAGACTATTTCACTTTGTGGAACTCAAATTACACATGATCCTTAAAAAAACCTTGAACACTTAACTAAAATCCAAAGAAAAAAATCCAATAGTACCTAGTGAATCTTAAGTTATTTTACTTTTCTTTCATATTTGGGGTTTCTTTTCTTATTTATTTATTTTTTAAGATTTTATTTATTTATTTGACAGGTAGAGATCACAAGTAGGCAAAGAGGCAGGCAGAAAGAGAAAGAGAAGAAAGCAGGCTCCCCAATGAGCAGAGTGCCCAAATGAGGCGGCTTGATCCTGGGACCCTGGGATCATGACCTGAGCCGAAGGCAGAGGGTTTAACCCACTGAGCCACCCAGGTGTCCCATAAAGCTACGGTTTCAATGGGCATGGTGTTTGGATTTTTCTTACACTTTTTATTTTATTTTATTTTACTGATTTTTAAAGATTTTATTTGAGAGAGAGAGAGACAGCAGGAACAGGGGAAGGGGCAGAGGCAGAGGGAGAAACAGACTCCCTGCTGAGCAGGGAATACAATGTGAGACTCAATTTCAAGACCCTGGGATCATGACCTGAGCTGAAGACAGATGCTTAGCCAACTGAGCTACCCAGGTGCGCTGGTCTTACACTTGTTTACTTATATTCATTCCCCCCTTCCTCAAAAAAAGGGTACTATTAATTACATGGAATATAAAACCAACCTCTTTTAGAAAATAACTCTGATGTTAACAATTTTAAAATTTGGCAATATCATCACTAAGTTTAGAAAACTGCACATTAAAATGTTTGCTACTGATTTTAGGGCTTGCTAAATAACAAGGTCCTGTGTGTGTGTGTGTGTGTGTGTGTGTGTGTGTGTGTAAGTAGATCCCGGTGATATAAGGGACAATACTGTAATTTTAAGTTTACTTTTTTGGAAACTTTAAAAACATTTCATAATTAAAATAAAATCTTATGTGATAAGGCTTTTGACCAGTCCAAAAATTTATTTAAACAACAAATCCTGTATTCAGGATTTAACTGCATTCAGGATCTTAAGAGCAGAAAAAGGGAGGGTGGTGCAAAAAAAAAGAAGAAAATTTCCTTTTCCTCTTCTGACCAAAAGCTCAATCTAACTACAGTTGTAAAAACAAGCGGGAGATATAACATTATAATTGGGAATCAGAGTACGATGGGCCTGAGTCCATCATACTTGCTACAAGATCCTGGAAAAGCACCTAATCTCTCTAATACTTAGTTTTCTTTTCCTTTGTAAAGTGATATTCATAGTTCCAGGAGGCTCTTGAGAACATCAAAAATGATAATGAATGTAAAGACCCAAGCAGAGTGCTGAGCACAGCATTGTGGTCATCTTTGTCTTAAATATTCCTTTACCTCCTTTTCTCATCCATCACTCATCATCCCAAGCCCAGAGTGACCTCTGGTTTCCTATCCTATGTCCTTCCCTTAGATCTGCTCTAATTTCCAAGGCATTTCATGCTTTGAAATTATTACTGTCTTTCCATTGCTGTGAAATATACAAGAAAAGAGCCAAGTAATTTCCGCTAGATACTGTGAGGAAAGCAATCTGATTAATCCATCCAAAAATGCCAGAGCCTTAATCTTTCTTGAGATATCAGTAGATGTATAAACAAGCAATGAAAAGCAGTATAAAAGAATAAAAACTTTAGGAAATATTCTAAGGAGTATTTTCTATACTGGGCAATTGGCACATAGTCACATTAATGCTGCCAAGGAATCTACACCTCCCCAGCTCTAACTGCGAAGATTCCTATAAGCTATTTCTATAGCCCCAACCCCAACTCTGATTTCAGAGATCCATTCAAAGATTTCACTTAAGCAAAACCCAAACAAACGTTAAGCTGTAGAGCTGAAGAACAGAACATGAAAAGACTAGAAAAAGACGAGAGTTAGACGGAAAAGAGGGAGGCAGGAACAATGGGGAAGGTGAGGAAATAAAGACAGAGTGGGGGACCCAAGGAAAGGCAAGGCAGGCCAGTTCTAAAGCACGAATGATGTCAGTTCACCTCATTCTCTGAGAACAAGTTAAGCTATGTCTTAACTCCCCCAGAGAAGCAGGGAATAAAATGTTGCCAGAAAAGTACTGCAGAGGTCCACACTATTATGTGGCTGATTGACCTGGGATGGCTCCACAAGACTTGGAACCAGGGAAAATTGCACTCACACAAAGAAGAGTGATTGTTTAACAGTCAGTTTTAATCAGTTAGCAAATATCACAGGACATGTTTAAAAGTCAGTCTTAATCAATTAGCAAATATTTCAGGACAGTGAATTTCCTTCATGTGGCTGCTTCCACAGAATATAAAAATCATCAAATGATTCCAGCCTCACAAATATAGGTTTCTTTTAAGACCTGAAGGACATATTTTCATATTATTTCTGTTAGTTTCTCTATTCACGTTACTGATTTTAGAGGCCAAACTCTTTTTCTTCTTAGATTAACCATTTAATTTTGGAGGAGGGAATAAATACATTTTTGAAATCTTTTTTTCAAATCTTTTCTTCTACAAAACATAAAAGTTAAGTCAAGTATACTAAGAAAAATCTAGATTTAATTGCAATATTGCAAAATACCTACTGGAAAATATGAAGCAAAAATTCCAATTCTAAGTCAACTGAATACATTATTGACTCCAAAATCACCGATTAAACAAAAGAAATTATATTTGCATTGATGTGTGAATCTGCATCCCATTCTTGGTAGCATGTAATATATTCAACTGCTCAGCTCTAGCTGTCCTTGTAGCCACATTACCATATTATTCAAATGTATCTATCATTTATATGTAAATAGAGAAGATAAATGGCTTCTTCATAAGACAACAATTTTCAAATGATAAACAGACACAGGCAGACATTAGCAAGATAAAAATGTTGCAAATATGCATTCTATTATATATTTAAAAAAAAACATGGAACCTATTTCAAATTTTTAAAAAAGTAGTGTGGTAATTACAAAATGGGATCCTAATACATTCACAATACCAACAGCTACTCTTCTCAATAAGTCTCCACCAATGTCATTTGTATCTTATAAATTACATGTTCTCAGATCCATCTGTGAAAATTGGGATGTTAATTATCATGGTTACATTTCATGATTCCACAGTTAAATGCTGAAGTGATGCTACATAAATACCATATGTTTTTCTAGGAGAAACGGAGAAAGATTAATTATGAGTTCAAGTCCAAGTCTTCTAGCAGTAATACTCTCAACACAATAAGATCATTACATTGTGTGCTATGCAAATTGGAAGTTTTAATTAATAGCTGAAACACGAACTGAGGGGGAAAACTATGAAGTCTAAATTGCAAGTATCAGGCTTTCCTCCACCCACCCAAAAAGAAAAAAAATCTTAGTAAGAATGCTTCTGAGAAAACCAAGTTGTAAGTCCAAAGGAGGGGCAGGGGGGAATTACCATCTGTGAACTTCCTTTGATGCAGTGATCACTGTCATGTTTAATCCTATTTGATAAACCTAAAAATTATAGCATATCTGGTGACAAATAGGTTATTAAAAGATATTATATCTGATGAAAATTCAGTTTAACATTTTTCTGAATTTTTCAAAATTATACAAACTTACTAGATAATATACTTTGGTACAGCAACTTAAATAAGAAACTCTATCATAATACTACAAGACTTTTATTTATGTTTATAAAATCTGAATTCTTACTTTACTCACCACATATTCGAACACAAGTGTCAGCGTCTCCTTGGTGTGGATGATGTCATGAAGCAGCACTATGTTAGCATGTTTTAGTCCTTTTAACAGAGAAGCTGTAAAACAAAGTAGACAGACGATGGGTAATAATCAACTGATATGTTTCATTATCATTTTGTCAGATGAGATATCTATTTTTCCATTTTCCATTTTCCATTTTCCAATACCTATTCAGAATCAAGGGTAGTGAAACAGGGTTTTCATTTAGATGTCGTGCTCCCCCGGCCCCAACTATTTCACGTGTTATTTGCCGTTAACCTTTAGTTAGATTCCATTATGGTCAGAGGACCATATGCTTTCAATTGTTTTAAATTTATGAAGGTTTGTTTCATTACCCAGGATGTGGTTTATAATGGTATGCATACCATACTTATGGAAAATATATTCTGGTGCATTTGGGTGGAGAGTTCTATAAATGTCAGTTAGATTCTGCTGGTTGACAATGTCGCTGAGTTCCTCTCTGTACTTGCTGACTTTCTGAATAATGGTTCTAACAGGGACTAAGAGAGGGTTGTTGACATTCCCAACTGTAACTGGGGATTTGTCAACTTCATTTTAATTCTGCCAGCTTTTGCTTTGTGTCCTTTGCTTTGTGGGTGGTGTTTATTGTCTATACCTTTAGGATTCCTATGCTTTCTTTGTGAACTGGCTCCTGTATCAATATATATGTCTCTCTGTCTCTGATAATTTTCTTTGCTCTGCAGCCTGTTTTATGGGATATTAACATAACCACTCCAGCTTATTTTTAATGATGTATCTTTTTACATCTTCTTTTAGCCTACAAATGTCATTAGACTTGAATATGTAAGTTTCTTATAAGCAGCCTATCATTGGGTCATGTGCTTTTTAAATCCATTCTGTCAACCTCTGACATTTAACTGATATTTAGACCATTTACATCTAATGTAAATATGAATTTACTGGGTCAGCTAACATTTCAATCTATTTTTCCTTGGGCATCTTGTAACTTAGTCTTCATTTCTGATTTGATTTTGTCTTTTCTTCTATTTTTCCCCAGAGTTCAATTAACGGATTTCATTTTTAATTTTGTGCATTTTTCGTCTTAGCCTTTGTATTACCACTTCAAGGTGGTAATACACCTTGGGGCCTGATACACCCAAGGGCCTGAAAGAAAATCTAATTTAGATTACAGTTTGCTGTGTACAATTTTCTTTAATTTTATAGTTGTTTTTTGAAAAGCATTTTATCAGCTGAAATGCATTTGTTTTATATTTTCTGAATTTTTAGAGCAGTTTTATATAGATGTGCTTGTTCTATTCTCATTTATTCAAGGGACTGCATTCTTAGTTTGAGAGCCCTCTCTTAAATCAGTTCTTCTCTCCTCTATGTGGGTATTATGGATGGTGCTGGTGGGAGAAAGGGAGAGAGTCTGGGGTGTTCTGTTTCTTTTTCATTTCTACAGGATCCTTATTTTTCCCCTATTCTTTCCTTTTCACTTTCACCGCCATCTTTAAGGGGTACCATCCCTTCACTATATAGCTATATATCTGAATCTCTCTCCAGTCAGCACTTTCCAATCCTATTCACTTTTTATCTTTTCTGTAGTCAGTACTGTGAACCTCATGGAGTCCCAGTTTTCCCTTTCTGGAGTGATTCTGTCTGCCTCATCTAAGTCCTCCATACCCCTCTACCCTTTCCACAGTCTCTTAAACCTGTCCGAAGCTCTTAAATTCCATTATTTCCCCCTACATTGATAACTATTCAAGTAGAATATTCAAAGAACAGGAGCTTCCTCTAGCATTATTTATTTTAATTAACCTTCAATTTTGGTTTTTGGTATACAACCTGAAGAGAAAAAAGAAAGATGTTTTGCATGTGTTTTGTCAAGAACTTATAATAATTCATATATTCATCAAGTTATTTATTAAAAACCTAGTTACTGGCCCTGGACAAACTCTTGATACCCAGTAATACCACAAAACCACATCTTTAGAAAAAGATGACAATGATGTGTCAGTGTAGGTTAATCAATTGTAAGGAATGTACCACACTGGTGAGAGATGTTGATAGTAAGAGAGGCTTAAGGGCAGGGAGGAGGTAGGTGGTGGTATGCAGGGAGTATATGAGAACTTGCCACTCAATTTTGCTGTGAGCCTAAAATTACATTAAAAAATACACTCTATTAAAAAAAAATATACACCCATGTTTTTACATAAAAAAGCAAATCTAGATTATTTACACTTTACTCAAATAAAATGATATTACATACATCATGTAGCATATTTTAGGAATGTAACCACCATGTAAGAGGGGCTGCACTGGTCATTCACCAGAAAGGCAGGGAGAAAGCATATGGATTGATAAGTTCTAGTACAAGCTCAATGAATGTGAACAGTTGTTTTATTAGAGCTATTGCTATTGCTATGAATTTCTGTAGACTTCTACAAGCAAAACTGCTTCAGAACCATATACTGTATATTCCTTAATCCTAAGACAAATTTTATAAGTCCAAAGAAGGTCGTTCAGAAGGAAAATTAATTCATGTGGCTGGTTCCAATACTGGAAGACAAGAAGAAGTATGTTCCCTCTGAAACTCAATCAGTAGCAACAATGTATATAGTCCAAAGCCAGGCAAGTCCAGGCTACATAATGAGGCTTTCTCTTCCATCTCACACAGACCTGCCATGAGCAAGTTAGTTGTATATAATAAAAATCTTACAGCAGAACATCTACAAGTTTATTTTATCTGAGCTTTGTAAATTAGCACACATGGGAAAACAATTATAACAATAAAATCACAGCACACAAACTGTGAAGGCACAACCGTCATACAGACTTATGACAGAGTTTCATAGTATTAATTTCAACAATTTATAATCTTTCTTCTTTTAATTATTCAACTGGCCCATCAGCGTTCAACAATGAAAACTTAATGAAATAGCTAGCTTTCAGATATTAACCTGGGGACCAAACTTTGCTCATTTTAACAAGGACAGCTGGCCTGCACTAGACTCCCAAGGCAGATTCATCCTCAGAGATCGATTATTTCAAACCACAACAGGGTATTGAAAACAATGACCATATATGGGACTTCACACCCACCAGGGACAGGACACAAACAGGTGAAATGAAGAAAGGGCCTAGAGGATCCCCGGGGTTGTATGAAAGCAACCTGGCTTAGTGAAGCAAATTTTGGAAATATATAATACAACAGGATTTGTAATCTTGTCCAATTTCATTTTTCAAGTTACCCCCTTAGCCTGTCCAATTCAGTGAGGATCCATCCTTATCAGCAACAACCTCGAAAAGGTACTGAAGCTCCCACTAAATTAAGAATCCCAGGCCCTGAGTTTCCTTTGCCTTGGGATTTTTTTTTTAGTTGTCCCCCCACCCCTGCAACCTCTGCCCCATTACCGCCTTTTTTCTCACCACTTACACCTAAATTGTTGCTCATTTCTCAAAGTAATGTCTTCACACTCATCATTTCCCATGGCATTTTTCCTACAATTTCAGGAAAATTGAATTTCTGCCATCATTCATCTTGGGGAAAAATGGTTTGTTCCTGACAGTGACAAATATTATAGAAAAAAAGTCATGTCATTTCTTTATATATTTTTGGCCATTTCGACATGAAGACTCAAAGTCTCCAAACTCCTTTCTTGTAAGTCTCAATTATTATAGATTTCAGATTTCTAAATTCATTATATACACTTTTAAAGTACACTATCAGTTAAAGAGGTACCAATATCTGTATTGGAAAGCAAACCCTCTTTCTTTTGAGCTTAACATCATTAATTTGCATTTGAAAAAGGACAGAGCCACTAATTGCACAGCTGATGGCAGAGGAAAGGCATGGAAGGTCAGAAAACCATCCAGGATCTCTATCAACATCCTGTGAAGGTGACAGACACTCCCAGCAAGTTGCCAGAAACTGTAATTCCTGCTGTTACCAAAGCGAGTGAGACTCCTGGGCTGCCAAGTCAGACCAGTGATTAGCACCTGCAAGTTCTAAAGCCAATATGTCTCGCTTTCCAAGACAAACACTGTCAAAATAATACTCCATGTAATCCTAGTAATATCCCGGATATAACACATGTTATTTTCTCATCATTTACTGACAAACAAACCCTGTAACATTAGTGCTGGTAACTCCAGCATACTTGGTTTCTCACTTGGTTTCTCCACAAATTTTAAGTAAACATATGGCAACATTTTAAATTCATTTCACCACTGAGGTTTGATAAAGTTCAACTGTATGTGATGTAAAAGACTTGTAATTTTAGGGTTGAGGGTAAAATTCTAACAGTTCCGAGACTGTGATATTGAAACAATACAAACACAGAAAGATAAGTGTGCCTCTGACAAAGTCCCAGAAGGACAGAAGGACACATGGAGCCTCCCTCCATTTGGTAGCAGGCTTCAGATATCTGCTTATCGGTCATATTGAAACCTCCACCTCCCACTTTGAGAATAAAAATCTTCAATTTCCTTTCTGACTTGGAAGGGATAAATTTTGCCTAAACTCCAATTTCACTATGATTAAATAAATTCTGAGCTAATAGAAGAGTTCAGAGTATGTTCATTTTCTTTTAAAGATTTTTGTTATTTATTTAAGAAAGAGAGAAAGAGCATGCACAAGCCTGGGGAGAAGCAGAAAGAGAGGGAGAAGGAGAGAATTCTCAAGCAAATGCCTCCACTAAGCATGGGGCCCGATACAGGCCTGGATCTAATGACCCTGAGATCATGACCTGAGCTGAAGTCAGAGGCAACTGACAGCCACTCAGGAAACCCCAGAGTATGTTCATTTTAACACTTACAAGCAATGTTAATAAAGAAAGAAAGGTCAAAACCCTTCTTTAATTTATCAGCTTTCTAAGTCATTATATGATATCATACTAGAAAAGGACAGACCACAAATACATACAAGCATCCTTGCTCACTCCCCCTTTAGCCTCTGGAAAGAAGTAGCGCATTCATATTTTCCTCTCTCTTTTTAAAAAATGTCTTCTTTTCCAGAGGGGTACACTTGGAGGGGCTGCTACTTCATGTTTCTAGAAGACAAACATTACTACCCATTAAACCCAAGGAGCTAACCTTAACTCAAGCTACAACTTACAACAGACATGAACTTTTTCTTTAAGCGCACAGCTAACTAGCTCTAAGGCTGCTGAAATTCACTTTATACTAGATATAATGAAAATACTTACTTTCAATGAGAAGTTACTTGCTAGTACATTCTGAATATTTTTATAGCTCAAGTATTCTGAGTGGGAAAATCTGAAGGATAAAGAGAAAAAAAAATTCCAACAATCCCCTCCCCAAAAAATGCATGCAGAGAAAAATGCATGCACTTGTTTAACTGTGTCTGTGAGGACAAGGTGGTCTAGATAGAGAAATGAACAGATACACAGCTCCTAGGTTAACCTGTACACAGTTCTGCAAGGTATGCTGCCTAGTTCAGCTACACAACAGGAGAGAAGCTGTGGTTTTACTTAGCTCTAGACCTTACCCTTACTGATATCTAATATGATAAATAAACACAAACACACGCACACACCCATAAACTAACAAATGAAAAAGTGCAAGAAACAGGTTAAAAATGGAACTGTATCTTTGACTCCATGTTTTGCTTTTTATACATTGTATGCACACACATACACAGAGTCATCTCTGTGTTATGGGGAAAAAAAGTCACGGATCACCCAAAATACAAAGTCAAAATGTGTTATCATATAAACTTAATTAAGCTAAAATCACATTATAGGATTTGGAGACATGTTTCTTGACCACCAGGTACCATCCAAACATGGAAAAATAATACATCATGTTAGGATCACTTTATAAATATCATGTAAATTGCTCTCTATCTGCTGTTTTAAAAAAAAAAAAAAAGTCTACTGTTTTTACTTGCACTGGAGCTAAGTTATTCTATTCAGGGATAGACAGAAATTCAATCCCAATGCATATTCCTGCTTTGCTCCACTCCTAATATCCCCAACATCGCAACCCTGAATGAGATGTGGTACTAGAAATTACAGACCCAACCACTCCCTCTTGCTGGGGATACCTGTTTATCCCCCACCTCACTACTGGCAAAGGGCGGCCTGTGGGGGGATACCTCCACACTGCAGTCTCACAGGACCACTGGGAATGCTTACTAAATCATTTCAAAAAACAAATACCTCTCATAGTATAGCTGAACCACATACAACTGTCAATATCTGACATTTTTGACCTTACTAACACTGCAATTTCACACGGTTCCGCCTAATAGAGTTTACCTGGCTCAAAGCAATTTTAACTTTATCACAAAGGCGTTGTTACTTTTACCACTGTTAATGGTAAAAATGGTAAAAATTAATCAAACTGATTAATCTGCCACCAAAGGGTGTACACAGGGGTAAAAAAAAAAAAAAAAAAAAAAAAAAAAAAGGAGGAATCTGCTTATCAAACTAGGTTACAGCTGAGGGGAGGAATCTGGAAACAATTTAATTTTCTACATGTACCTTTCCGTATCATTTGAATTGTTGACAATACAGATACATTCCTTTTAGACTACAAACAAGGTCTTGAAAAGCTCTTTGTTACAAGTGGGTTGGCTAAAGAGAACTGAAATAGCACTAAAAAGGCATACAGATGTTTAACTACACAATTAACACATCTACAATAATGAATCATTGTAACTGCAATGTGATCCTTCATTACTAATCCCGCCTCATTACTAAACCCTCCTTGCCAGGGCACTGGTGCAAATGCTTGCATCTTATAAGGGGCTTTTTTCCTACCTTGGAACACAACAGGCCCCGTATCAGCCTGTAATTTGCTCCCACATCAGGCGTTAATCCAAAATGTTGAAACTGTTCCTTGTCTAAATAGTTACTTTCCTGCATTAAGATTAATGTACTCACTGAAAAAGATTCCGAGTTTGATTGTCTCCAATTACCCCAGGATGAACCTGTAAATGACCCACCAGCTGCTTTTCCATGCAATAGCTGATCCTGTTCCCATTTGCCACTAGAAAGATCCAAGCATGTATGTATGGGAAAGCAGACAGGTGGTTTTCTCTTATGTAAACACCTTGCTGGTAACTTCTGCAGAAACAAATAGTGCTAAGTGACAGGGTTGGGAATACTGGTACTTACGCTCCGGGTACTATTGTCTTCAACGCAGGAACTGAGGGTTTCTGGAAAACTTGGTAACAAAAGAGCTGTTTTTTTGTCTGCCTATAGTAACTAGGCACTATAGTAACTAAGTTTAAAAACTGTTAGGTGGTTTGCTGTATTTGAACTACTTTATACTTTATTACTTATGGGTTAAACGTATAGTCAGTAGGAATACTACAAAGTATACAATTTTAAAAAATGTGTGCTTTGGCATCAAGCCCCTCATGTCTTCTGGTTAAGAAGAATAAACATTGGAACCATAATAGCTATCAATGTTCAATGAGATGTAACTCAATCCCAATCCTTACATGAAAATATGTGAATAGCTATTATTGTATTTCACAAAAATAAACGTAAGTATAAAGTTGGAAAATATTTTCTTTGCCATGGCTTCAAGTCCCAGTACCTAGGGGCCTGCACATAAGAAACCTGACTTTGCAAGATACCATTCCAGAGGTGGAGCACAGTCAGATTCCTCCACAAAGCCAGGTAATTTTGCAGCTTATTTCCAGACACGGGAAACTCTACTGCCCTTTGTCAGGAATCAGACTGGTCAAGTCATCACCGCCACTGGCACAGGCCCACCAGGAGGTGTTTCTCAAAGCATGGTTCTTCAATGATCCACTCCATACCAACTGCTGTCAACGTAAATTCATTAGACTCTATCCCAAACCACCAGATCCAAAATTGTGGGGATGGGACCTAAGAATCATTCATGAAATATTTATTTAATATCTACCATGTGCCAATCACTAGGCAACAGGAAAAACACAGACAAAACTCCTGTCCCCAGCGCCTGGGTGGCTCAGTGGGTTAAAACTTCTGCCTTCGGCTCAGGTCATGATCTCAGGGTCCTGAGATCAAGCCCCGAATCGGGCTCTCTGCTCAGCAGGGAGCCTGCTTCCCCGTCTCTCTGCCTGCTGCTCTGCCTGCTTGTGATCTCTCCCTCTCTCTGTCAAATAAATAAACAAAATCTTTAAAAAACAAAAAGAAAAACAAAAACAAAAACTCCTGTCCCTATGAAGCTGGCATTCAATATTTTGGCCAAGCCTTCTATTCAATGCTTATGCATCCTCAAGCTTAAAAATCATTGTGTTATGGTTTTGATAGGGAGAAACGGGTAGCATGTTTGTGGGGTGCATGCGTGTGTACGCATGTGTTTAGGCACTTAGTTACACTACAATCTATTCACCGTTCCATAAGCAAATCAAAAGAAACAGCAAGACAATCAATCAGTTGGTTTACCCGGTATCTATTATCCTCCCCCACCCCCGTCTCTATTATACACATGCACGTGCACGTGCACACCCACACACACACAACTGCTGAAATAGATGTCACTGGAAGATAAAAAGTGTTGGGCTAGAAGGAAAAGAGAATTCTTTATTCAGAAGTTTTGATGGTGATTTTTAAAATGTGTGCATTTTTTCTGTTCAGTTAAAAGAAAGGTTATAAAGCTTTTTCTTATAAATGTTGGTAAGGTCATCATTATATGGGCTTTTCAATGCCACAATTTTTGAGATCTGTGAAGGAATAAGTTTTTATGTAAAATGCTGGCAATAAGCCCTTCATCAGAACCCGTGCTTTGATAAACAAATACAATTAGCAGGTCTAGAGATACCATAAACATATCATGAACACAGAAGGAAGAAGGGAAAGACTATAAAAAATGAAGATGGATTTTGGATGGGGTTTTAATTCTTACCCTTGAATATTCCCTGAATTGAAATTTCAAATATACCACTAGTTCATGTGACTTAATAACACAGTCAAGGCTATAAAATTTCAAATTACAACTTAATTCGGTGGAAAGTGCACAGGCCCCCAGCACCGGACACCCCACAGGCAGGCAATGACCTTCCACCTTCCCATGACAAAACTGTCCCCTGGCTTGGACAAGGCTTTGAAATCCCTCCTACCGCCCCCAATCAGTGGTGGTCCTGGTGGGGACCCGAGCTCATCTTGGCCCAGCTGAGGAACCTCTGTCGCTGATGGTAAGGTCACTAATACCCTGCCTCCCAATTTGCTCCCCTCCCCGGAGGCCTTCCTTCCTGTCTGGGCTCAGTGATGCTCAACAACTAAATGACATGGTGCCCACCGTTCTAGCCCCACATCAGCATTCAGTGCATGGACATGTTATTTAACGTCAGAAAGGTAATAAAGGGTTCGGCCAGGGGCTGCCTTCTGAATCGTATGGGGGCAGGACTGGCAAGCTCCAGCCTCTGAGTGCTCTCATTTCTCGTCTCTTCTGGCTATGGCAGCCTGTGAAGGAGATTTTTTCTGTATTTGGAAATACACAAAAAGCAAGACAGAAAAATAAATATGCCTACGAAGTATAGAGCGATCTCTCAAGTGTTCAGTATTCAGAAGTATAGTATATGATGATAAAAAATAAAATGATGCTAAGTTACATGAGTAAAATGTTAATGAATCTGGGGAGCAGCTCCCCCCACCCCGCCTTCCCTGAACGTGAGGACGGCCTAAATCCCTACACTAGAGAAGCCGCTTCGGTACAAGAACGATAAGAACGGCTTTTAAAATCTTAACAGAGTCTCATGTTATCTTTAAAGTCTCTATCTAGTTGTCCAAAACTGGCAACATCTTAGAAGTGTTAGATTTCATGCAAGGTATGATACACTTGTGGATGATAAAACATTTCTCTGCTGTGATAACTGTGAGGGTCAAGTTACAGATAAGGTGTATATTACATGTTTTACGTTTCTAAATTAGCATGGTGACTTCCGAATGTCATGGTAGTTAAAAAACAAATTGCCATTGGAGAAAATGACAAAGGGGAGAAAAAGAGGATTCTCGACTATGGTCTCAAGTTTTGCACCTTCGTCTCCCCGCAAGGGGAATCTGACGATACATTCACCCAGCCAGGAAACTGACTCCTGACACTGGAGCTTCAAATGCTGTGACTGCAGAGGGGCCTTTCTTAGTGTCTCTCCAAGGGACGCTTAAGCCTGGCACTGACAATAGTTTCTGCTCATATGACCTGCCTCCATGTTAGAAATGTAAGAAGCAGCTCCTGAGAATATGGGAAGCATGCGCTGTCATAAATGTCACCACTGGATTCCCAAATGTGTTCCAACTCCTACCGATCGACATTGCCCTTTCTAATAAAACTTCCTTAAAACAAACAAAACAAAACAAACTTCTTGCTTCATAAACATTATACACACACAAATACATACACATATATGTCAAATCTTAGTGCATTAAATACATCTGTGATTTGACACACACACAGGGTGATCTACCCATCATGCACGCGAGAAAAGAGTTTTTGAGTGTCACTTTCCACCGTGTATAATACAACTCTTCATTTGAAAACTAAAGAAACCAAAATACACAGAAGTCTGGCCCTAAGTCTCAACTCCTGGCCCCCAGCCTCCCCAATACAGTGTAAATCTATCTCTGGGATGAAAATCAGGATTATCTTCTTCTCTCACAGTTTTGGTTTTCTTGTCTTCTTTCCTAGTGCTTTGCTGTGGTCATTGGTTTCTCTTTACCTTCATAGCTACCCAGGTAAAAACCGTGAAGCTAAGACCAGAGGCCATCGGAGGCACCTGTGCAGTCACACACCTACACGAGAGAGGTCTAAAAAGAGAGTAATAAGAAGAGAGCTAAAGGGGGGCACCTGGGTGGCTCAGTGGGTTAAGCCTCTACCTTCGGCTCAGGTCCTGATCTCAGGATCCAGGGAGAGAGTCCCTGCTTCAGGCTCTCTGCTCAGTGGGGAGCCTGCTTCCCCTCTCCTCTGCCTGCCTACTTGTGATCTTTCTCTCTCTCTGTCAAATAAATAAATAAAATCTTTAAAAAATATATTTTAAAAGGAGAGAGCTACAGGGAAAATTGCAATTCAGATTGGCTTTTATTTATTTTTAAATTTATTTATTAGTCAGAGAGAGATAGAACAGAAGTAGGGGAGAATGGCAGGTAGAGAAGAAACAGGCTCCATGCCGAGCTAGGAGCCTGATGTGGACTCAATCCCAGGCTTCTGGGACCATGACCTGAGCCAAAGGCAGATGCTTACACAACTGAGCCACCCAGGCATCCCTCAAATTGGCCTTTAAAATTGTCCATCTGGGATGCCTGTGTGGCTCAGTCATTGAGCATCTGCCTTTGGCTCAGGTCATGATCCCAGGGTCCTTGGATGGAGCCCTGCATCGGGCTCCCTACCCAGAGGGAAGCCTGCTTCTCCCTCTTCCACTCCCCCTGTTTGTGTTCCCTCTTGCTGTCTCTCTCTGTCAAATAAATGAATAAAGTCTTTAAAAAAATAATAAATAAAAATTGTCTGATCAAGGCTCTTCTCTTTGAAACTTTCAAGGGCTGCTTAAGAGCACTCACGGGACCCACACAAAAAGGGGGTCTTGAGGGAGCTCTCCCGACTCTCCCCCATGCTCTGAACTCCAGCCATATGGCTGCACAGCTCTGTTGTCCGGATGCTCCTCCCTCTGCCCTTCCGGCTCCCACAGCCTCAGAGCCCCTCCTTCGTATCAGCTATTCAGATCTTAAGTCGGCTATCATTTCCTTCAGAAGTCTCTGCAGACTGCCGGGGCTCAGGTTAGGGCATTTTTGATGTGTCTGTCCCCACTGTGAGGTGTCTCATCCCAGTGTTATAATTACCTGATTCCCTATTTCCACCTGTCTGTATCCCCCATCACTCATTATTTGCTCTTACTCCAGCTGTGCTCATAGCACGCAATTCAGGGCTGAGTTTAGAGAAGATGCCTGTTAAGTGCAGATTAAATAATGCATGCATAAACATGGAAAATAAAATCCTTAAATGATCTTCCATAACTTGCCATCAGCGCCACAGTTCCTAATATGGCACTCTGGCTGTTGGTTGGTTATCTTCTTATAATGTGTTTAGTTCAGCCGGATATGTTGATCAAAATAAATGCATTCTTATTGTGTAATAACTGACAAACACGCTAAGGCTATAGATTTCACTGAATTTTAAAAAGAAGCAAAGAAGTATCCTACCGATAGGATGTCATTAGGAGTTTCCCTTTCATAAGTAGATGAAATGCTGTATACTACCGCTATAACTAAGAAGTCATTATTTTTTTTTTCCACTCGTATTTCGGATTATGGAAGAGATGGTAAAAGATTTATTTGAAATTCTATTCCAAGGAGCTCATGTTAGAAACTGATATTACATCCTAACATTCTACCCAGAAGGAGAGAAGCTCATAAACAATAAGGCAACATCAATGAAAAAAGAAAAGGTTCTAAACCTCAGGTAGGTTTACAGCAGAGTGAAATCCAACCCACAGGCTTGGTTTGTTCGGCTTCTGCAACGTTTTAGAAATTTATTAAGTATTTAAAAACTGGAGGATCTCACATAAAATGCTTTATACTTTGGCTTTTCTAGAAAAACCAAATGTGAATATAAGTTGTATGCCCGGAGCTACACAACTGCCCTCCATCGAAGACAACACCGCTACAATTCCCCACGCTCCTTGTCCTCCAAGAGCAGCGGAGACTCTAGAGCCTGATACCGGATGAACATTTAAGTTTGTGATCTCTGAATCAACGTTTGTGTGTCATGTATAAAACTCCATCACCTTGACTGCATAAGCTAAAGTAACACTTACGAGGAAACTGGAAATGGCCAATTCAAAGTGGGTTTTACGAGTTCCACAGACCACACAGTTAAGAAAGGGGACTAGAAAGAGAATGAGGAAAATGTTCCTACAGTAAATCACAATGCCTACCAAAGAAGAACAGACAGAAGGGGGCCTTAGTGGCACAGTCAGTTGAGCGTCAGACTCTGGGTTTCAGCTTAGGTAGTGATCTCAGGATGGTGGGATCAAGGCCCATGTTAGGCTCTACGCTCAGCACAAATTCTGCTTGGGATGCTCTCTCCGGGTCCCTCTGCCCCTCCTGCTCATGAGCACACACTTGCTCTATCTCTCTCTCTCTCTCAAATAAATAAATAAACCTTAACAATTAAAATACTTCCGATAGGGCAAGTATTAAATCAGCATTTCTCCTCCTGGAGATTTATAGACATAGATGTAGAAATAAGCAAAGATACATTAATAAAAATATGCTCTTTATGTTTTTAGTTAACAGTGAAAAATCTGAAATAATCTTTACTGTCCTAAATTAACTGTGTTCTGGTTAAATAAAATATGGCACATTGGGGTGCCTGGGTGGCTCAGTGGGTTAAGCCTCTGCCTTCAGCTCAGGTCATGATTTCGAGGTCCTGGGATCAAGTCCCGCATCGGGCTCTCTGCTCGGCAGGGAGCCTGCTTCCCCCTCTCTCTCTGCCTGCCTCTCTGCCTACTTGTGATCTCTGTCTGTCAAATAAATAAATAAATAAATAATCTTTAAAAAAAAAAGGCACATTAATATAACAAAAAAAGTTTATCTATTAAAATGAAAGCAATACTTCTATAAGTATTAACAATAAAACATGTGTAAGATATATTTAGTTGGGGTGGGAAGGGGGAAAGGGGGACATCAAGTTGAAAGCAGTATGTAGTTAAAAGGGAAGTGAGAGGGGATGGTAATACTCTAGACACTTTGTACAGACAGACTGTGCTGAATGATACCAGGTTCAGCAAATAAAGTGTGGATGGAGTGGTAGTTTACTTTTTTCCTTATACTCACTATAAGAGAGTTTAATTTTTTTTTTTTTACCTAGATCATCTATTATTTAAAATTATAAATGCAGCTGATAAAAAAATAATGAAAAGATTTTCAAAGTTCTTTTGTTCTCTACAGGTACCTATTTAACCAAGTAATTATTCATTCATTCAACTAACATTTCTTATACACCTATGATCTGTTTACAATTGTCTAACCTTGGCAGATGTGGAAAGATACTGCAAGTGCTGAAAGACTTTGAAAATTTTCCTCCTCCAGAAATATGAGCTAAAATCATACTATGCTTAGGTTAGCTATGGAGTAGACAAGCATCCCAGAACAACTCCAAATTGCTTGGTATGAACTGCTGAGAGAACTGTTCTGATGAGTACAATCACCAGCCTTACTTCCCCAAGTAAGATAAAGCAATGGGACCAAAAATAAGTAAGTTTCCTTGCCACACCCTCCCCTTCCCCGAATCTTCTGCTGGAGTCTTGGAGAAAGAAGGTAATGAGAAATGAAGTTCTGCTTGCCTTCCCCTCATTCATATGTAACAGCTCTGGGGAAATGGACCAACCAGAAAGTGAACTGCTCTCTGACAAGGGTAAAGAGAAATGACAGGGCAGTAGTCTATGGAGAGGCTGAACCCTGATGTGAGATTGTGGGGTACCATTTTGGATATTTTTTAAAGATTTTATTTATTTTTGTTTATTTGATAGAGAGAGACACAGCAAGAAAGGAAACACAAGCAGGAGGAGTGGGAGATGGAGAAGCAGGCTTTCCACTGAGCAGGGAGCCCGATGCGGGGCTCCATCCCAGGACCCTGGGATCATGACCCAAGCCAAAGGCAGATTCTCAACAACTGAGCCACCAGGCACCCCTCATTTTGGCTATTTAGATGATGCTTATTTCTCTTCCAATGAATCACTCCATAAAAACAAGGCAAGAGACTGACCCATGACCAGGTAGTGAATGATCACACCCAATGGCTGGCCATTCCTATCCTCCGCCCTGAATCTAGTTAACCCTAACCTGGCATGGTGGACTGGGCAACTGATGTGTTTGTATTTTTTCCCTCTTTTCCTGGTACTTCAACAAATACATGTATTTCTTTGACCCATTTTAGCACCTGGGGTACTACTGCTCAGTTTGATGGAAATGTGCAGATGTGCTACTTCTGTAAACACTCTGGAGGTCATACAGAGAATGCTCAGCAATAGCACAGACTGTGGAGCCTCAAAGAAGAATCTTATCTAGAACCTCATGTTAAGCAAAACTTCGACACTCAAGTCAGTGAGAAAGTCCACACACGTAACTATCACAAATCTCGGTAAGTGCCATAAAGAAGAACAGTTGAATGACCAAAATACTAAGGAAATGAAGAAGAAAACGAAGTAACTCCCAACTGGACAAAGTGTGGAGTCTTGTAATAGAGGTGCCTGCCATATAAATTGCTGTAGAAAAAAAACATGGATGTGCTATAAGGAGAGAGAACATTCAAAGCTCAAGAAACTTGAGTGTGGGGGGAAAAAAAAGAGTCATGGATGAACAAACAGTATGTAGTTTATTTTGGCTTAAAAAAAAAAAAAAACAATGTCTCAAGGGAAGTAATGGGACAAAGTTTGATACAAAGGTTGGGTCCCCACTGCTCAGGTTCTTTTGTAGTTTAATTTACTATTTTATACAAAAAAGAGGGGAGGGCTGAATAGGACCTGAACCTTCCTAGAAGGTTCATCAGGCAGGAATAGAATAGAATGCTGTCCAAAAGGAGGGAGTCCTTTCATATAAGACTAACTACCTGAATATACCATTTTAGTGACAACTTGACAGAACCGCTGGTAATGGGTAGAAACAAGATTACTAAATGTCACTCTAGCACAGTGACATAATAGTGTCACTGAGGGGGAAAAACAATTCTCACTTTATTTTGTTCAGAAAAACTCATATAAGTATTATAATAACTGAACTGAAAATGTATGTGTATAATAAAAGGTTAGCATTGAGTAGTGCCTATTACTTGTCATATAAATAATATCATTTACTATAACAAGTCTTATGAGGAGATTTGTTGAGAATGTATTATTCAAATGAATGACACCAGAAAAAGAAGCTAGCAGAAACAATCTCCCCTTGCCTATACATTGTACATTTGAAATGGGAAATTTATTTCCCACTAGTTTTGGTTTTTTTTTAAGATTTTATTTATTTATTTGACACAGAGAGAGAGAGAAAGATCACAAGTAGGCAGAGAGGCAGGCAGAGAGAGAGGGGGAAGCAGATTCCCTGCTGAGCAGAGAGCCCGATGTGGGGCTCAATCCCAGGACCCCGAAATCATGACCCGAGATGAAGGCAGAGGCTTTAACCCACTGAGCCACCCAGGCGCCCCTCCCACTAGTTTTAAAGAAACTGGCATTTCATTTCGAAGAAAAAAATGGATTACAAAGGGGATTGAAATAAGGAAATTACTCAATTTTCTGATGGAAATTTCTCCTAGAAAATCATGTTTCCATTTAGCGACTTTAAAAGATGAAGAGTAAAACAAAGCCTTAAAAACAAGTGGGGTGAAAACAAAAATGTTTTAGCCAGATTTATGTAATTTCTATTATTTTGATACCTTCTAAAATACAAAAGATGTCACTTTAAAGCTCAGAGAAATACGTAATGCAACATTTGCTTATAGAACACGAAAAACGTTCATTCATTCAATAAATGTTTACTGAGGGACTACTATATGAGAGGCACTGTGCTGGAAAGAACAGTGAACAAAAGACATAAATGAGCAAAATCCTACTCTCATCATGCTTCTACTTTTGTGAGGAGAGACAATCAAAACAAAGCAAGAAAGAAAGGAAAGAAAGAAAGGATAAGGGGTAGAGCAAGGAGGTATAAAATATGTAGTTGTTGGAGTATAATAAGTAGTAAAAAGAAAAATAAGAAACTTCATGCTGGAGGTTCCTCTCTTTCCCTGCTGGACACAAGCAAGGAAGCAGTTAGCCACAGGCTGCCATCTTGGAACTGCCGGGTGATTTACCATTTTAGAGCACAGCCAACATTAAGAAAGTAGCTGCACAGAAATGGGGGAACGTGGAGTACCACACAGCATCTGGAGCCCAACATTTCCTCTGGACATCTAATTGTGTGAGATAATATATTTTTCTTTTTCACTTAAACCATTTGAGAGAAAGTGGTCTGTGCATTGCAGGAGAAAAATCCTGATGTATAAATGGCACTGATCCTTTCTTATCTGTCAATTGTTGACTTTAGAGGTTGAGATCACATAAACATTCCTACCTACTCCTAATAACTCCTACTACCTTTTTTTGGAAAAACTGTGCAAAAAGACTGTGAATGTATGCCAGAATACAGAGAATTTTCTATCTAGAAGTTCTGAGAAGCTTACTTAGTTTCATCCTTCATTTTTTTAAAGATTTATTTATTTGAGAGAGAGAATGAAAGACAAGAGTGCGCACAAGTGAGGGGGAGGGGGCACAGAGTGAGGGAGAAGCAGACTTCCCACTGAGGGAGTACACCATGGGGCTTGACTCCAGGACTCAGAGATCATCTCCTGAGCTGAAGGCAGATGCTTAACCGACTGAGCCACCCAGGTGCCCCTACTTCATACTTCGTTTTCAAGGAGAGACTAAAACCCAGCACCGAAATTTAGAAGCTCCAATTCCTAACCCTAACTCCTAATCCCACTGCTCTTTCACGACCTTTTCAGATGAAAACAATGCTGGCTGAGAGGGAGTTCTGGGGACATCTAGACCAAATCCCTCATTCTATAGATTAAAGTTTGAGATGCTGGGAAGTTAACCCCCTTGGGCAAGATCAGCATTTATTGAAAGCAGATTTTGAAATCCTCTCTCCTCATTCCTAATCCTGACTACACTTCCACAGGATGATTCTCTCGGGGCCCCACTATTAACTTTCTATGCAGTTAGGGATTAAAATGTTTTTTAAATTTTTTAAAATCTTTCTTGCTGAACTTGTAGATCCTGTTATTGCTCTGTAGTTCTGTTATAAACCTGTTCCTAAGGGCATTCCAAGGAGCAACAGAATTTTTTTTTTAATCCATTACATTTTGAACTTTAAAACCACAATCATAATTTGGTAGCTCTGTGAAAATAGGATGGAAGATGTTTACCTTTTCCTTAGTAAAAGTTTTCAAGATGTCACATAAATACATGAGCGATGGGATATAGTTCAGTAAAAACAACACTATCGAACATATCACAGCTGAGAACTTTATTACCTGAGGTAATGAAAACATACACATCTAACACCAAGTTAACATTGAGTGGTACCTGTCACTTGTCATATAAATAGGATCATCTACTATAACAAGTATTATGAGAAGGTTTGTTGGGAAAAGTGCAAATGAATGACACCTGGAAAGAGAGCTAACAGAAACAATCTGCTTGCCAACACGTTGTACATTTGAAAATGAACATATATTTCCTGCTAGCTTTGAATAACCACTGGATATTGGAGAAAAAATGGATTATACAAGGGATTCAAATAAGGATCTTACTCTATCCAGACTGGTTTCAGGCTACTGGATGCCCCTCTACAGGGCCATTACAAGGATTCTCCCCACTCCAGCCAGGAGGTAGACATTGGCTTCTGGAGCAGAAAGTTCCCAAGAGACTGCTCCTGGCACTCTCTGGAATAGGAGAACTCTCTTCATTTCCAGGGAACTGCACCTCTGCTTCAAGCAGCCTCTCCAGGAAGGTCTACGGCCAAAAGGATCCCCTGCTGCCATCTTGGCACTGAAACCAGAGCCACAGGTCGATTTTACATCCAGGATGTTTTTCATTCAAGAATGTGATTAGATACGTGATATTTCCTAACAAACATCATGCTTAAAATTCAGAGCTATAAAGATATTCCTCATATATACGAGGCCAACCTACTAAGATAGAGATAGTTAATTCCCAGTGGCTTAAGAAGATCATCATCAATTAACTTTCATGCAAAAAATAATCAAGTCATTAGTCATTTTTGGATAAAACTGCAAAATTAAAATACCAAGATGAATCATTACATTTATCTATCTATCTATCTATCTATTTATTTATGAGGGAAAGGCAAAGGGAGAGGAGAGAGAGAATCTTAAGCAGGCTTCACACCCAGCCTGGAGCTTGATACAGACCTCCAAATAACAACTCGGAGATCATGAACTGAGCTGAAATCAAGAGACGCTTAACCGACTAAGCTACCCAGGCACCCTAAATCACTACTTTAAAAAATGAAATTCACATCTCTTTGTGTGTGATAAATATATGTAACTAACATTAAACTGTACGTATGCACTTTTTTTTTTTTAAAAAAGATCTTATTTATTTGACAGAGAGATCAGAAGTAGGCAGAGCAGCAGGCAGGGAGGGCGGGGGGAAGAAGCAGGCTCCCCGCTGAGCAGAGAGCCTGATGCAGGGCCCGATCCCAGGAGCCTGAGATCATGACCTGAGCCGAAGGCAGAGGCTTAACCCACTGAGCCACCCAGGTGCTCCAGTATGCACTTTTTGAAGAAAAAAAGGACTGAGACTAATGACTAAAAGGCCAACATATTAGAGCTGAAAGAGAAATACAATTATTTGATGCCAATTTTTGGTTTATATAAATTCATATAACCTTTAATCAAAAATCAATAATGTCATTCTTAGTGAAGATGTATATTTAAGCAGCTAATACAATTTCCCCCATCTACTTAAAACAAGCAAACTCAGCAGTTAACAGCAGAACACTCCTTACAATACAATAATAATAACTTGGTCCCAATAAAATCAAGTGGGAAAATCATAATCACTTTGCAAATCTTTCCAATAAAAGCAACACCAGCAATAAGGCTGTTTGGTATTCCTACGAAAACTCTCTCTCTGCCCCTTTGCCCCCACACATGCATACTCTCTCTCTAAAATAGACAAATAGGGGTGGCTCATTGGTCTACTGGGATGATTCTCGCTTTGGGCGCTAAAATAGACAAATAAATCTTTTTTAAAAATCACATCAAAAAATGGGCAGAAGACATGAACAGACACTTCTCCAGAAAGACATACAAATGGCTAACAGACACATGAAAAAATGCTCATCATCATTAGCCATCAGGGAGAATCAAATCAAAACCATACCACCTTACACCAGTTAGAATGGCCAAAATTAACAAGACAGTAAACAAGTGTAGGAGAGGATATGGAGAAAGGGGAAGCCTCTACACTGTTGATGGGAATGCAAACTGGTGCAGCCACTCTAGAAAACAGTGTGGAGATTCCTTAAGAAATTAAAAATAGGGGTGCCTGGGTGGCTCAGTGGGTTAAAGCCTCTGCCTTCTGCTCAGGTCATGATCTCAGGGTTCTGGGATCGAGCCCCGCATCGGGCTCTTTGCTCAGTGGGGAGCCCGCTTCCCCCTCTTTCTCTGCCTGCCTCTCTGCCTACTTGTGATCTCTCTGTCTGTCAAATAAATAAATAAAATCTTTAAAAAATAAAAAAAAATTAAAAATAGAGCTTCCCTATGACCCTGCAATTGCTCAACTGGTATTTACCCCAAAGATACTGATGTAGTGAAAAGAACGGCCATCTGTACCTCAATGTTCATAGCAGCAATGGCCACAGTCGCCAAACTGTGGAAAGAACCAAGATGCTCTTCAATGGGCAAATGGATAAAGAATATATGGTCCATATATACAACAGAGTATTATGCCTCCATCAGAAAGGATGAATACCTAACTTTTTTTTTTTTTTTAAGATTTTATTTATTTATTTGACAGGCAGAGATTAAAAGTAGGCAGAGAGGCAGGCAGAGAGAGAGGAGGAAGCAGGCTCCGGGAGCAGAGAGCCCGATGCGGGGCTCGATCCCAAGACCCTGGGATCATGACCCGAGCCGAAGGCAGAGGCTTTAACCCACTGAGCCACCCAGGCGCCCCAATATCTAACTTTTGTATCATCATGGACAGTACCGGAGGAGATTATGCTGAGTGAAATAAGTCAAGCGGAGAGAGTCAATTATCATAGGTTTTACTTACTTGTGGAGCATAAGAACATGGAAAACATTGGGAGATGGAGAGAAGTGAGTTGGGGGAAATCGGAGGGGGAGATGAACCATGAGAGACTGTGGACTCTGAGAAACAAACTGAGGATTTAGAGGGGAGAGGGGTGGGGGGATGGGTGAGCCTGGTGGTGAGTATGCATGCATTGCATGAAACACTGGGTGAGGTGCATAACACAATGAATTTTGGAACACACACACACAAAAAATAATGTAATAAAAGTACTATGGACTCTGAAAAACAATCTGAGGAGTTTGAAGTGGCGGGGGGGGTGGGAGGTTGGGGTACCAGGTGGTGGGTATTATAGAGAGCATGGATTGCATGGAGCACTGGGTGTGGTGAAAAAATAATGAATACTGTTATGCTGAAAATAAATGAAAAAAAAAGTAAATTAGATTTTAAAAACCTAACATAATGTATCACTTTTTTAATTAAATCACTCACCTTATTTTTTTAAAGCAGTTTTAGGTTTATAGAAAAATTGAGCAGAGTCCAAAGGTTTCCCATATACTCCTTCTTCTCCCGACTTCCCATAGTTTCTCCTATTAACACCTCACATCGTTAGTATGTTACGTTTGTTAGCAACTGATAAAGTAATATTAATCATGATATTAAAGTCCACAGGTCACATTCACGCTTTGCGCTATACGTTTATGGATTCTGACAAATATGCCCACTATTATCACACAGAATACTTTACTACTCTAAAAGTTCCATGACTTATTTTTAAATAGGAATAATGTGTTCTACTGTGATTATGAGAGCAAAATATATTCATTGCCAAAAAATCTATTTTTTTAACAATTTCAAAAGGTGGGACGCCTGGGTGGCTCAGTGAGTTAAGTCTCTGCCTTCAGCTCAGGTCATTATCTCAGAGTCCTGGGATCAAGTGCTGGGTCAGGCTCTCTGCTCAGCAGGGAGCCTGCTTCCCCCTCTCTCTTCCTGCCTCTCTGCCTACTTGTGATCTCTCTCTCTGTCAAATAAATAAATAAAATCTTTTAAAAAAAATTTCAAAAGGTAAAAAGCAAAAAGATCTATCATAATCCCAGGTGGTAGAGAACCACAACTTGTTGCCTTTCTTCCTTTTTTTCCTATACCTATGCCACCATATATGAATACAGTTGTGTGTGTGTGTGTGTATTGTCTTGTATCTTCTTTTTATTCACTTGCATTTTCATTCAAACAGACACAGTGTCAATGAAAAAGTCAAGAAAAAAAAAAGTAAAGGAAAATCCGTCAGAACTTCTACAAACGCGGTACTGATTAAACCTCTCAGTGGAGTCCAGCTATAGCTCTTCAGTAGATGAGAATCCGTGTGATGAGTGATCTGACTTTGTAAGAATTCAACCAACTCTTCAGAGCTTCTGCATTGCTCTACATTGAACTCGGGCCACAAATTTCCCTTATCTTTCCAACTTCCCACCCACTAGCTCAGCTCTGCCCCAGCAAAAGGAGGGGGTGTTAATGTGGGACAGGAGAGGCCACAGTTAAGAGACCTATTATTTCTGCCTCCCTAAGTCTCAAAATATCAAAAGGCATTTTATAAGTAATTTTAGGAGAATGTCCTGTTTTGGTCATTTTGTTGGATACTTTTGACAGATCACTATAATGCTTTCCAGAAAACGAAAAGCCTTCTTATATTTTTATTTTTAAGCATCGTGAGTTTTCCTAGCCTTATGATTCAAGTGACAAGTAAGACTTGAGCTCCAGTCATCCCATGGTTCTTGAAAAATCATTCTGCCAGTCTCCACAATGGGAACGAACATCTGCACTCACTATCTTTTTCAGTCATTTTAAACACAAGGAGGCTTTGAAAGGAAGATAGGAAGTTGCTAGGCCAGAGAAGATAGGAGAAAAGAACATCTTGGCTTGAAAGGCTGACAGCTTCTGGTGACAATGACAAGGTAATAAGACAGTCAAGTCCCTCTCAGAAGGAAAACAGACATAGCCCATCCTCTAAAGCAAGTTATTTCCAGCCTCTCTCATCCATTCTATTCCTAAGTTTAGACGACAGTCAGCTTAACTCTCACCCTTCATTCTTTTTATATCACTCCAGATCTCTACAGCAGGCATACAATACATTTCGGTTTCACTGAACTGAATGTCCCAGCAAGACAACCTGTGTGTCAGTACAGAGAGGAAGGAGGAAGAATCATTATCATGCTAAAAAACGATTTCAAAAAGAATAAAATTCACTATTCACAGGCATTCAATAACACATTCCACTTTCTCAATGAAAACCATGCATAAAACTCTATTATCTGTAATTATGTTTTACTAAGAACAGTGATTTATCCTAGATAAGCCCAGGGTTTGTGATGCTATTGGGAAGTACTCTGAAAAATGACCAGAAAATATAAGTATTTGTCTCTTATATGTGATACGTGGTTTCTACAAGATCTCTGTAAGACTCCTGAGGCATATACCCACCACTCTTTTCTGAATCTTGAAAAGCACATCACAGCAAGTAGAGACCATTAAGGTCTCTTGCAGGGAAAAGAACAGATGGAGTGGGAGGACACAAGCAAATGGGCTCCCCTGCATGCGACCTTTGCTACTAGAAAGTTATATGTGAATTACAACACACTGGACCAGCAAGAATGTTCATTATGGCTAATGACCTTCTTTGTATGGATGCAAGGGCATAAGCAGAGACAGAAAATTACAGAGTTAGAACTCTGGAGACCAAGCCACAGTCTTCATTCTACACTAAAAGCTATACTTCCTTGAGTAACGCAATTAATCTCTGAGCCTTGATTCACTTCCTCAACCCTTGAATGGATGAATGAATGAAATCAAAGCTCAACATTTTTTCACCCAAACTTTCTACAAAACTTCTTACTTGGCTACCAGCATATCTGCTATGATCAAGAGAATTGGGAATAGTGGATGTCTCATAATCTGCATTATGGAAACGACAGGCGTGCTTTCCCTCACCTACCACACTGGGGTAGGCAACCTACCCCAGGTGTGAAAATCGCTATATTAAAAGATGCTCAATATGCCTTCTGACATCAGTGTTTTGAGAATCTGTAAATATAAGGGTTTTTTTTTTTTTTTTACAAAACCCAGATACTCTTGGGCCAGAGATGTGTAGTGTCTATACACCTGTGCCAATCTGTCTGTCCACTTGCCCCAACTAGGGCAAGCAGAAGCAAAAAGGCCAAATACAGTAGCGAAATTCAAAGAAGGACAGGCTCTTGGGGCTTCTAAATCCAACTATGATATTCTGGTCATTCTCTTTTGGGTCCAACATGCCTTTCTCCTGTCTAGAGATGATATACCCAGCCTGTGGGTATAAAACCAGAGGGCAACAAAAAAGACAGACTTTAAGGCCGCATGGCAGTAGGTTCACATCTAATTCCCTCTGTGTAAACTATGATGACTCTGGTATCATGTTCTAACATACTAAGGTTATCATTCTGCATTTGAGAATTTTGTTTCAACTATAAATATTACTTTAAAGATATTTTTGCAGAAGGGTACCATATCTAAAAACAAACTCTCCATAGCACAGAAACTTCCTCTCACATAAACCTTACACTTGGGGCACCTGAGTGGCTCAGTTAACTGTCTGCCTTAGGCTCAGGTCATGATCCCAGGGTTTGGGGATTGAGCCCCATGTCAGGCCCCCTGCTCAGCAGGAGGCCTGCTTCTCCCTCCCCGCCCCACCCCCCTACTCATGTTCCCTCTCTTGCTGACTCTCGCTGTCAAATAAATAAACAAAATCTTAAAAAGTAAATAAAGTAAATAAATAAATAAACCTTACACTTGATCACAGTAATAATCATTACTCTACATACTCCACAGAATGGAGGGAAAATGGCTCAGTTGTCTTGTTAAACTAGAGAACTGAGTCTTAATCTGGGGACCATAGGGAAACTCTAGGCATTCCAGAAAACCCTGAAGTGTATGTTGTTGTTGTTGTTTTATCATTTTGTATTTTCCTGATAAGAGATGGTTGATTGCTTACCTCAGATTTCAAAAGTCTATAATCTAAAAGAGGTGAGTTTTCTACTTGCTGTTCATGGTTGGAGAAATGCTACACACACACACACACACACACACACACTGTCCTGTAGTAATACTGTATCACTCTATGAGACGTAGTATGTGACCTCTAGAAAGAGGCAGGAAGAGGTAAGGATAGCAAGCAGTAATAGTGGAAGTACTTGTAAAATAATAGGATCACCTTACATTAATACAGCACTTGACTGTTAACAAGCTCTGACTTTCATTATCATTGTCTAGTACACAGTCTCTCATACAGCAGGTACATCGATAGTCATGGTCTCTGTCACCCACTATTTTTGTCAAGGGCAGACTCCGTCATCTCTCCTTTGACTTCCAGCAAAGATCTGTTCTCGCTCACAACTTACATTTACTCTCTTTGTACCAAACCACTGCCTGCACACATAACCTATGTGTTCTTCCTTGGCTTCAAGTTCTCCATTCCCACCTGCCACTCGTAACAACCTCCCACAAGCATTTCTCAGTTACTCTTCAGAGAGATGCTAATCCTTGATGATTCCTCTGACCATCTCTTGCTTGCTCCACAACCTATTCTAATGTGGCTTCCATTTCTTTGATTATTTCTGGTCAATTCCCAACTCTTTAAATACATTTGACAAACTTGACTACTCTCGCTTTCCATGTCTTCTGTTGATCTCTCTGTTAACCTAACCCTCTTTTCATTCAACTTTGCTGCCTCCTCCTCCTCTGGCTTCTCTCCCTCTTACACCTAGGACTGATGTCTAAACACTGGGCTCGGTCCTGGACCCTCTTCTCTGGTTACAGTCACTCCCTGAATGATCTCATCTATTTCTGTGGTTCTAAAGACCATCTATTCCAATTCTTCCCTCTAGCCTATGTGTCTCCTTGAACATCAACAGCCATACACATCCAGCTGCAACTAGACATCTCAACTTGGAAAACTGACAAATCCTGGGATTCCCCCAGATCTGCCCCCAAACCCATTATTGCCACAGTGTACCACATTCTAGGAAATGTTATACAAACAAAACTTAGGAGTTGGTCTTGTTTCCTATTTTATTCTTAACCTGCTGGATCAATCCAGAAGTGAGGCACATTAGTGGTACCACCAAAAATAAATCCAAAAATATATCCAGACTCTATCTCTTTTCCTTGTCTCCCTACTATCACCTTAAACTACCAACATCTTTCTTTCTGGTCTACTAAAAATAAAAATGCAAAAGGAATCCTTTAACTTAAACCAGGTCATACTGTTCCTTTGCAAATAAGCAAACAAACCCTTCAGTTTCTTCTCAGTTAACCAATAGCTTCCCACTGCTCTCATAATAAAATCACAACTTTTTACACATAGGGTCCTACTTAACCTAACCACTCCTCCACCTTTAGTCTTTCCACTTCAGCCTCCAGCCTCACTTGCTTTTTACTCAGCTTCAAACAAGTCAATCTCCAATTCAGACATATTTCCACTGTCTCCACAAACCAAATCCATGTGATAATCTTAGCTTTGTTCTCAAAGAGCACCTGTTAGCATTGTTGATTAATATCTTTTTCAAAATAACTTCCAAGAAGATATAATAATTATATATGTTAAATAAGAGATATAAAATAGTTTCCTCGAGTTGATTCCAGCTTATTTTCAATCATTTACATATAAAAGCCCTTACAGGGGTGCCTAGATGGCACAGTTGGTTAAGCTCAGGTCATGATCTCAAGGTCCTGGGATCCAGCCCCGAGATACGCTCCATTCTCAGCAGAGAGACTGCTTCTCCCTCTGCCTCTACTCCACCCCATCCCAACCCTGGCTTGTGCTCACTCGCTCTCTCTCAAATAAATAAGATCTTAAAGCAAAAACTAAAAAACCAAAACCCAAACCCTTAAAATAAAGCTTCAGAAAGCCACTTATCTTTTTGACCACAAGACTACAAGAGGACAACCATCAAGAGCTCATAATGATTTAATCACTTGCCAAGGGATCTTTCTGTTAACTGCCTGTACAATTTCCCATGAAGCAATTGGGGAAGTCAGTCTAAATGGTTTTAAATTGTTGTTAAGATGAAGAGAGCAGTTATGCAATATCCAAAGTTCACATTCTTAAAGGAATTTGAGAGGAGATGTAACTCACACTTCCAAAAGGTGGGAGGTTTTTGTTTATTTACAAAACAAAAACAAATTTAACCAACATGGCTAGATCTGTTTTATGTCCTTCTTCAAAAATCTTACCAGCTTGGGAGGTGGGGAGGTAAAAGCACATAAAAGGCTACTTAGCATCATAAATGCTTTGAAGCCATTCTAATGAATGATCAACTAAAATGTATCTTGCTATCCTGATGCCACGTTACTGATACTTTTCTATCCAAATTCTCTAACCCAAGCATAAATTAAGGACACTCAACCCCATGGTATCCTCTCTTTCCTCTCTATTCACATCAACCAAATACACAAAGATTCAACTCCATCACATTGTCTCATTGTGCCATTCACGTTCATTTTCATATTCTAACTAGACACACGCATCTTAAAGGCAGAAACTACACCCTGTAATTCTTCTTAGGTTCTCAGAACAGTGGTTGCAAATATCAAAACTGAAAAATAAGATCCCTGTATGTAAACATCAAAGATTTTGATTCAGTGTCCCTGGGGTGCTCAGTTACCTGTGTGGAATCATGCTTCCACAGTGCTACCCAAGGGATCTGGTACCCACAACGTTTGAGACCACAGCCCCAGAGCCCTTACACAGCATTCATATCACAGTCACTGTCTGACTCATGGTTTCACAAACGTTAGAAATGTGATTTCCAATATCCATCGACTAATACCCGGAAGCATGGAACATGCTTATAAAATGAATGAGATCTGAAATAAAATCAGCCCATAAAACAGCAACTGGCAAATGAGAAGTTATGCCCAGGCGTGGTGATTCTGAATCCCACAGTCTTACCACTCTGCTACACCTCTGCAGAAAAGACAAGGGCAGAGTCAAGAGCTAAGCGCAGCCATGGTGGCTGATGAGGCAAGGGCTGGAGGTGTAGGAAGCAGAAGGTTACACTTGTGAGAACCATGTAGGCACCAGAGAGAGCTCTAGGAACATTCCCAAGTCCTATCCCATGTGACCTTTCTCTTCTCCATCGACTCACCCTAGGAACAGTAACCCACAACACCCTGAGAACCTTTCTCTAAAAGAACTTCTTCAAAGCCTTTCATATAAGCTCCTATGTTCTGAAGATGAAGTATTTTTATTAAACCTGATCTCCCACCCATAACTGCTTAAGATGAAGTAGGGAAAGTATTTTGGTGCTGCTCAAACATAAGGGCTTACTTTATCCTCAATGATACTTCAATATTTAGCAACATATTCTTTTTTTTTTTTTTCCTCTTGGATGACATACTAAAAATTCAAATTCCCTGATTTAAGGGATTTTCAGGTACTTTTTAAGACCCTCTTATTTTCTTTTAAATTCTGGATATTTTACTATAAATCACTCTGTGCATAAAGTGGCATTTAAAAAAACTTTAAATGGCAATGTCTACTATAAATTCCATGCTAAAGATGACAAGTTACTTTAGCAACCCCAAGTCTGCAAATAATTTCAAGTATTTTATTTTATTCTCAGCTTCGGCTTATACCACTAATTTTACTTCTGGTTTTACGTAACACATGCAGGACATGAGGAAAACTAAATCAATCTGTTAACGGCCCAATGACAGTGTTTAAATCAGACTCTGTTATGTCTAACTTACAGAAGATTCCCCTTGGCTACTTCATCACTGAAGAGTGGTGCAAGCAGGGAGGTGGGTTACTGTAAATAAGACAAGGTCAAGGGACTCTAATACCAAGAACTAACATGCCTCACAGAGACTTAAATCTAAACCAGGCCATCTTTCATTCAATAAATATTTCTTGAGTGCTTCCCATGGGGCCCAAGGGGATGCACTGGAGATGCAACTACAAACCAGGCAAGCAAGGCCCTGTTTTCACTGGGCTTTCATCCTAATGAGGAAGACATTCATTCATTCATTCATACAGCAAGTATGCTGAATGTGTAAGTGCCAGGAATTATTTGGTAGGTGCTAGGAACATAGTAAAGAACTTGTAATAATAAACAAAGAAATATACAGGATAATGCCAGCTATTGGTTAAGGACTATGAATACAAGTTAATCAGTAAAAGACCACAAAGAGCTGGGGACTAGGTTAGAGTGTGTGTGTCCATGGTGGGAGGGAGTGACAGAAAGGGAGTTAAAATTTGAAAGGGTGGGGGCGCCTGAGTGGCTCAATGGGTTAAAGCCTCTGCCTTCTACTCAGGTCATGATCCTGGGCTCCTGGGACAAGCCCAGCATGGACATTGGGCTCTCTGCTCAGCGGGGAGCCTATTTCCTCCTCTCTCTGCCTGCCTCTGCCTACCTGTGATCTCTGTCTGTCAAATAAATAAAATCTTACCAAAAAAAAAAAAAAAAAAGATAAACTGTAAATGGGGGAGGGGGTGTCACAGTGGAAGAAAAGAAAATTAAGAGGCTATTTATTTAACAGTAAATCCCAAGCTGGAGATAATGGCAGCCAGGACTGTGGTGAGAAATTGTTACATTCTGGATCTTTTCTACACGTGAAGCCAAAAGAATTTATTGATGAACTAGATGTGGGGGTACTGAGAGAAAGACACAAGTCAATCCTGATAATCTAACCTAAAAACTGTACTTCACTGGGTCTTTTATTTAAAAAAAAAAAAAAAAAGGCAGAGTAAATAAAGCTCTGTATTTGAAACTCACTCTGCCACTTACAGGACAATATTTATATACAATGTAAATGTCACATGAAACCTCAATTCTAACAGGACACTAATTCTTTCTTGACCTTTCCTTAAAAGTACGATTCATGGTCACCGTTCTCTCGGGGCATCATTCCACAAACAGATGAGCATCTCTATCAGACACAGCTGGACACTCGGTCTGCATTACTGTCATGAGGAAGTGTTGTGGCTAGACGCAGACGAAGGGGCGAGAGACAGGGGAATTCAAGGAGAATTAGATTAAAACAGCTTTAAGAGTTCTGACCTAACAAGACAGGAACGAGGAAAGGAATAGAGAATTCCATGAGAAGGTGAAGAGATTAGCTGAAGGAGGTCCTTCACTTCCTTGATTTGATTCTGCAATCTCAGGATCCAAGGATGGTAGAATCAAATGAGATACAAGAATTACTTAAGAGTAGAGACCTGGAATCCTCTAGCTGTGAGGCGGACTATATAAAATGGAGCAGCAGGTCCTCCGGTGGCTGAGACTGCCCCCAGCAGCCACATGGCAGCCCTCCACCAGGTCTCAGATCTCTGACTGCTAAGGTGTTGACTTTCTGTAACAAGCCTGCTCTTCCTGGGATGATAATTCTAAATTACTCTTATGTGATAAGAACTCGGGGAATGTTTAATTTCAAACAGAGACATAATGATCAAATAAATCCACTGTATTAAAACCTCTGATGTTAACTTGGGGAATCAATGTGTAATCACTTGGACAAAGTTCAGTATTCCGTTGAAAAAACATTTATTATGTTTTAGTTTGACATATTAACAGACTACACTTATAATTTAAATTTATTTCAAATTTATGATTTTAAATTGAAAGGTAAAGAGTTTTACTATATTCGCAGCAGCGTCAGAATTCTTAAGATGAATTATATGTATAAATGTGGTTTTATTAGGTTTACAGAAATAACTGAAGTACTTGGAGAAATTCTGGTTGTGAGATCAAGGCATCTGAATGTCTAAAAAGAACTAAATAGAGTAGATTTACAAATGCAGTTTAAAAGTATTTATGGAACTCTAATTAATTAGACCTGTAAATGGGACCAATTAGGGCTGTTTATTGGTACTCCTGTCAAGTGTTTTGAACTGTAATCAAGCAGGAAAATGTCCTTCCAGCTTCTTCCCATGGTCCACTTAGCCACCACCAGGAGACAGGTTGGCATTTGTGAACTTTTGCTGGACACTAGGAAAGAAAAATTTGCCAACCCAAAATGTGTCTCTTTGGCATGTGGATTATTCTAGGCTGATTATTTTTAAGAAACAAAAGGCTCATGAACAACCTTTGACCCTCTGCCACCTGCCTAAAAGAATTGAGACAGAAGACCTGCTCCAGGAAGGGAACTATCAACACAGATAACCACACTACAACATGAACTCAGTAGGACAGGGAGGAATTTACCAGTTTGTTTGTCAGTAATTCTTCTCTGTGTTCTACTATTTCTGTATGGCCCAGCAGACATCTGTTTACGAAACATTTACTCTTTTCCATCTACCTGTAAGTCGTTGTCCTTCCCGTAGAAGTCCCAGACTCCTACCCCCTTTTCCTCAACTATGGAGAGCATGCAAGCCTCAACTGTCTGCTTGCCTATGAGCTTCATCCTCTTAGGGAGGCCTCATATATACACAGTCAAATTTTATTTTCTCCTCCTAATCTATCTCATGTCAATTTAATTCTTATACCAATCAAAAGAATCTTGAGGGATAGAATAAAATTCTTCCTCCCCAATAACCCGTACTGTAAACTGTGAACAGTCAATGTCCCCTACTTCCAACGTCCCACTTCTTACCGCCATAGAAATGGTGAGTGTATCTTGACCCTCATCTATATACTCAGGGTCTACTCGCTCCCTTGGCAAAAGGAACTTAAGGACCCAAGGGAATTGAAAACTCATGTCTTCACAGAATCCTGCACAAGAATGTTTAGAGTAGCTTTATTTATAGTTGTCTAAAGTTTTTGGAAGCCACTTCAGTATAGATGAATGGGTAGCTAAACCATTTAATATGCATACAATGGAAGATTATACAGTGCTAAAATAAAATAAGCTATTAAAACCTGAGAAGACCTAGATGGACCTTAAATGTGTATCAGTAAGTGAAAGAAGCCACTCTGAAAAGGCTGTGTGCTCTCGGGTTCCACCTATTCAACCTTCTTGAAAAGGCAAAACTATAGAGATGATGAAGGATCAGTCACTGCCAAGGGTTGGGACAGGGAGTGAAGGGGCTGTGGGAGGAACAGAGGAAGAGCAGGGGATCTTTGGGGCAGTAAAACCATTCTTTATCTATGGGACTTACAGACTGTATCTATGAGACTGATAGGTACATGTCATTAGGTAGTTGGCAAAACCCATAAAGCTGTACAGCACAGAATGATCCCTAAAGTAAGCTACAGTATGGACTTTCAGTAATACTAACGTATCAATATTCATTCGTCAACTGTAACAAATTTGGTGCTGGGAGAAAGGCTTTACAGGAACACTGTTTTTTCTGTTCAATTGTTCTGTAGACCTAACTATTCTTTAAAAAAAAAAAAAAAAAAAGTGTATTAAGTTGAAAAAAACCCGAACAAATCCACATACATTCAACCAAATATTCCAGATTGGAGAAAAAGAAATTTAAAAAATAATATGTAATTTTAAAATTAGAAATTACGCCTTTTTAAAAACTCTTTCCCAACCTTGCCTTCCTAGTAGAACAGGCATCTCCACAGAGATAGCCCAAAGTGCCAATACTTAGCTTATGAAAAAGGAAATGCAGAAATCAATGCTTCATTCAAAAACAGTCAAATGAGTGGATTAATAGCCTACAAAACTTTTTGGTTGTTAAATTATAGCATTTAAGAGCTTCCCTCTAAATTACTAGAGGTTGAACTCAGACATTTACATACAATGCACTCCAACAGCTGGAATTAATCAGCATCCTTGCTCAACTTTTCTGGAAAGAATTCTTCTGAGATAGCTATAATTGCAAAGGCAATTTCTTGAAATTTCTATCCAAATGACTAATCAAGTCTTTGATTAAAAAAATAAAAGTGCTAGGAGTTTTGACTACCAGAAGCATAACTACCACATTCTGTGTGATTTTTATGTTAATCTACACCCTCAAAGGCTCCTTTCCAAAATATGAGTACTAACATTTTTTAAAAATGATAAATCATTGACTGATACAGAAATTTTGCCAAACAGAATTAGTCCTATTAGCAAAACAGCTTATTAAAAATATTCCTATTTACTGAGTCCCTAATATTAAAAGTTCACACCATCTGAAAAATTGTTACTAAGAACTATATTTGTTATAATTTGCGCATCAAGCTGTCTCTTAAAAAAAAAAAGAGTTAGTCAAAAAAAAAAAATCTGATCTAAAAATAACCACTTCCAAGATAGGAGTTTGTATATACAAGTCTCTACTAATATACCACAGCAAGAAAGGCAAAGGCAACTACTATAAGCATGACATAAATATTTTCTAGCTCTAAAGAAGTCCCTCCAAGAGTAACTGAATTTAATTTTCAGAAATAATTATACTATGGTTTTAGTGGTTTTCATAAGGCATTTTACTTAGATTTGCGAAGGACTACAACTATTGCCATTATTTCTCATTCATATAAAACTCTCCCTGGAGGGCTCTAGGGGCCCATCCTCCATTAAATTAACAAGCTCTGGCCCAAGTCAGAGGCTCCCTTACATAGAAACACAATCACAGAACCAGAGCTGGCCACATTTCATTCTGTGAACTGGAGCACAAAGTACAGGAGTACAGTCTCTATCTCCTGGCTACATTGTGAAACTCAAGTCACTTTAGCTGAGTATATAAACTTTAGTTATGTACATAATACCATTCTTTATGAATAGGCTTCCAATGATTCAGATGTTAATTTGGCCATGAGTCCTGAATTGAAGCCAAAATTCCAACAGCATAGGCTGTACAACTAAAGGTAACCTTTCATGATTTCCTGAGGAGTATTTAATTGCTTGTTTGAGCCAAGAAGGGCATAAACTGAAAATCTACCAAAACAACTTAATCAGCAAATATCTGAAATGTTGCCAACAAGAGCAGTTCCATCCTTGTGGCCATCTGACACAATGCAATCACAGACTACTTTTATTACCATTTTAAATTATTCTTGGGGCGCCTGGCTGGCTCAGTGGGTTAAAGCCTCTGCCTTGGGCTCAGGTCATGATCTCGGGGTCCTGGGATGGAGGCCCGCGTCGGGCTCTCTGCTCAGCAGTGAGCCTGCTTTCCCTTCCCTCTCTCTCTCTACTTGTAATCTCTGTCTGTCAAATAAATAAATAAAAATCTTAAAAAAAAATAAAAATAAAAATAAAAAATAAATTATTCTTGTTGTTGTTATTATATCATATTCACCATTACCATTATTACCATCACCATCAAGTCTATTACTTATAATATTAACAAAAATAACTTACTTTGTAGACTTGACAATTTCATCAACCCTGGAAATGGTTATAATAGCCCATCGAGCAAAATGACAAAGTACATTATTTCTTACCCCTCATTAAAGATACTCTAAGATGGGGCGCCTGGGTGGCTCAGTCGTTAAACATGTGCCTTCAGCTCAGGTCATGATCCCCGAGCCCTGCACTGAGCCCCTCACTGGGGGCTCAGAGGGAAGCCTGTTTCTCTCTCTCCCACTCCCCCTGCTTATGTTCCTTTTCATGCTGTGTCTGTCTCTCTGTCATACAAATAAAATCTTTTAAAAATAAAAATAAAAATAAAATAAAATAAAATAATAAGGATACTGTAAGAAATTAATGATCAGCTTTGTTGAGTAACATCCAGAGCCACACAGCAGCTGACAGTGGCAAGGGCTTAAAACCAGGTCATCCCACTCCACATCCACATTCTTTCCACTACACCATGTTACCTTTCATTAGTTATTGTTCTGTTGGGATTTAAGAGAACAAAGATAGAATTGCTGATTCCCCAACAGACGCACAGGTCCCCGGAGACCAACTCTTTCCAAAACTATTTAGGTACTATCCCATACGAATACTATGTTCACTCTTAGGATGACAGAGATGGCTACGAGGGTTTTGGACACCAGCCCCACCCCTCTATGAATTGTGTGGTTGGGGGTAGGCTGCGTCCCTTCCCGGAAGCTTTGGTTTTTCTCACCTATCAAATGGAAATAATGCCAGCAGCTATCCCTCACAGGGTGGCTGTGTGGATCAGATGAGATAATACATATAAAGCAGAAGTTCAGTGCCAAGCTCAATGGAGAATCAATGTTGTCTGTCATCATTATGATTAATTTTCCAAAACTCTGCTCTAGGCACACCTTCCTCTATGAACATAAGCGTTCCCTGACAAACCCCCTCTCAAAAGAATCTTCATTTACTTTGGACCCTCTGTGTATTTATGGAAACTTTGCCATACTTGCTCATGTACGGCCTTAAAAATGTTTAGTTCTGGGGCACCTGTGTGGCTCAGTGGATTAAGCCTCTGCTTTAGCTCAGGTCATGATCCCAGGGTCCTCAGGATCCCAGAGCCAGCATTGGGCTCTCTGCTCAGCAGGGAGCCTGCTTCCCCCTCTCTCTCTGCCTGCTGTTCTGCCTACTTGTGGTCTCTCTCTGTCAAATAAATAAATAAAAATCTTAAAAAAACAAAGTGTTTAGTTCTTTCATGAAATTTTGTCTTATTGTTTGAAGAGGAAGAATTGCTTCCTTCTATTTGCTTTTATTTTCCAACATATGGGAAGTGCTTGGTATGTGATACCTTTATTTAAATACTGTGTATTCAAAATAACAATGTGTGTCCTCTCTGTTCCAGTCCCATGTCATCACAGCCTTTAATTGAGCACTTACGGGATCTGGAGCTTTACAATCATTATGTCTAATCCTCACAAGAAACTTGCAAATGAAGACAGCATAGTTACCACCCTTTAGAGAAAGCTAAATAATCTGCCCAAATTCCCATACATATTGAGTGCCAGAATCCAGACTAGAGACCAGGTTTGGCTGATCCAAATGTTCTCTTCCTCTCTACAGCTTGCTACCTGCACTTCTTTTTTTTGTCCTTCCAATTTGTTGTATTAACTTACATCACCCAGGGAAAAGTAAGAAGTCCAACAGGGTCTTTTCTCTCTGTTATTGGAAGCCTCTGTACTATGAAAAAGTACATCCAAGTTGAATGATATAGCCAAAGAAAACAACTAAAAATACTTTCCTCTACTTCAACCTTCCCTTCCCAGATACTCTGAAGAGTTCAATGGGAGATATTTTTTCAAAAGATTACTGTTCTACTTAAAACACCTAAGGAGAATTATAATCAACTGTTCTCTAACTCTTCCTGAAGATAAAACAAAAGTAAAGACTTTTCCTTTGGGATAGGAAGAATTAATAAGACAAAGAAAAACAATCTGATAACTAGGCTCTATTGAAAGAAAAATTCAAGACTCTGAACATGAGGCTTTTTTATTTTTAATTTATAATAATGTTGGGTAGCAGAAAGACGGGTTCAACAAATTCATACTCTTCCCCAGAGCCACCATGACAAGGGTGGTGAATGAAGAGGGCCAAGTTCATGACTCCCCTCTATCATCTCTACATCAGCACTACCAGAAAAAACAACAAACCCCCTGTCCACAGAAGAACTTACACAGTTATCAGCTTGCCAAACAGAGTTAATTTTTTAAAACTTTCTATCAGAATATAAGATACATATAAAATAAGTACTGCTCGGGCACCTGGGTGGCTCAGTGGGTTGAGCCGCTGCCTTCGGCTCGGGTCGTGATCTCAGGGTCCTGGGATCGAGTCCCGCATCGGGCTCCCTGCTCAGCGGGGAGCCTGCTTCCCTCTCTCTCTCTCTCTGCCTGCCTCTCTGTCTACTGTGATCTCTCTCTGTCAAATAAATAAATAAAATCTTAAAAAAAAAATAAGTACTGCTCACAGTAAAAAGTTCACATCCATGTAATCAGCACTGGATTAAGAAATGAAGAATTCCTACCATTCCAGAAACCCCCTTGTGTGCTCTTCTAAATATGACTGCTCCCCAAGAGTTAGCATTCTCCTGACCATGACATCATAGATTAGTTTTGCCCATTTTTGTGACAATTATCACATGTTCTTTTGTGTCTATCTCTTTTCAGCCAATATTATGTTTTGTTGCATGTAAACGTAGCTTGTTCACTGAACCACCTAAGTTTTGAAGGGGAGAGCTGACCAGAAGGATGTTCACGGTGCTGCCCAGGGAGGCTGCTCTGTGGATAAAGAAAGAGGTTACTGGGCAGCTGAGGGAGGAAGGTGTGGAGGGGAACATCCTACTTGGATATCAGGACAGGAAGAAAATTCCTCAAGGGAGACTAGAATCACAGAGAAGGAACAACAGGCTACACTGGCCCAAAACACTGTGAGAGAGTGAACTGGGACAAGAGAATAAGGACACTACTATTAACTCATAATTTTACTTCAAGTCACCCACGCAGGAGCCACACAAATTCACAGAAACATGTAACTCTGAAATTCAGAAAATGTCACCCCTTGAACTCAAACACAATCTTTCCAGAAAATTTCCTCCAGCTTATCTCATCACACTATTAGGTGTTTTGTTTCATTGTTTGGTGGTTTGTTTGTTTGTTTGTTTGTTTGTTTTGTCTGTGCCACTTTCAAAAATGATTGGGAACTAAAACAGCCATTCAATGAGCCTCTAATATGAGGCTTGCATTCTGCTAGATTCTGCCAAAAATAATAAGGAAATTAAATGTAAGTCTCCCCTTCCAAACTAATTAATGTTGAAGATAAGAGCAGCACACAGCTAATGAAGGAATACAATGAAGTATACAACAAGGTACAGAACTGTAGAGTACTAACTATAAGCAGGACACAGAAATGGGTTTCAAAGCAGACCAGAAGACAGAGAGGGGAGGGATGTTGCAGGGGGAGGCCCCCAGAAGCAAAGGCTTGAAGGACAATGCGGAGTACACACTGGGTGGGCAGGACTAGCAGGAGGCTACGCAGCAGACTTCATGGAGGATAAGCCTTCCTCAGCTGGAGGGGAGGGAGGCAAGAGGCAAGAAACAGCAGGTAGGGTAGGGCCAGGTCATGGATAAGGGAGGGCCCTGCAAGTCAGGCAGATCATTTACCTCCTGAAGTCCGCACCCCAATACACCTGCACAAAACTCTGCCTCTGAGTCTGTCTCCAGGGACCAAACCCTAGACTGTGCTTAAAAAGGGCTAATCCAACAGCAGAAGGTAGGAAACACTGAAAGGAGGGAAGGCAAATCAGTGGAACCCAGAAAGGAAATGATTTCAGGACCTTCACTACTTGACATATGGGCAAAAAGAGCACCGAAGAGAATGAAAATCGTGGCCACTTTGGTGACAACTGTACTGGCTATTTATGGAGAAAGAGGAGTCTGACATAACACCACCCGGCAGATTTCTTTCCGCCAGTGGAAACATCACTGACTCCGAATGCAGCGGGATCGCTGGTCCATGGCATTCCGAACAGTTCGGCTTGGTCACGCTGAGGTGGAGGCCATAGTAGCACATTATGTAAGAATCACCTCGGGCTGTTTGAATTTGGGGGCTGCAACAGTCAAAGCTGGAGACGGGGGCTGGGAAACCAGCACAGGGAGGTGACAGCTGGTACCATAAGGGTAGATGAACTTTCACGAGGAAGCAAGGAGAGCCGGGTCCATGGGTATGCAGGATGCCCACATGAGGTGGAAAAAGGAGAAGTCCTCCAGAGAGAAGAGGGGGACTCCAAGATGTCAGATTTAGCAAATAAAAATACAACACAGGATGCCTCCTTAAATACTGCAAGGGTCACACATTCTCCAGTGGTAGCAGCAAAGAGTATCAAATGACAAAATGGTGTTAAGGATAACCAAAAATTTGAAAAGGATATGTGTTTTTGTTAAGTAAAGGTCACTGATACTCTTTAAAGGAAAACATTCAAGTTTTTAATTTGAAAAACTCTATAAAAGAGTAATTCAATTCTATCTTTGGATTACCATGCCTGCTTTCTAAACTTAATGGGACTCTGGATCAAATTATTCTTTTAATAAAATTATCGCAAAGCAAGGAGCTTCATTCCTCTCTAGAAAGGGCAAATATTCAACATGAGAAGTCCCCCTCTTCCTACTGAGGGAAGGTTTCCTCAAAAAGCTGGAAGCTCTAAAAAGGCTGGTTTTCTACATTATTACATGCATTATAAATGACCATATAAAACCTTAAAGAAATGTCTTCTCTCTCTTCTCTAAAGGCTACAAATTGCTTATAGTGATTACATGAATTCAGGGGGCCCACAGCAATTAAAAAGACAGTTCCCTACATGTTTATTTCTATGAAATTAAAAAAAAAAATCACACCCATCAGGGAAATGAAAAACATGAATTGCACTTATTAAACATGAGTTATCTAAAATAAGCTTTTAATTTGCAGAGATGTAGCAATGTATATATTCATGTGCATGTGTGCAGAAGGAACTGTATCTTGAAAATATTAACATTAAAAAAAGCTTGCTAGATACCCTCTGGGTCACATAATGCATAACAAATCACTTCAGTTACTTTCTTGTAAACAAAGAAAAATAAACATTCCTCATAAGAACAGTGCACAGGTTTGAAAATCTCAGCTCTTGACTGTCATATCAAATTTCCTTTTGCATTATACTTCATCTCTGAAATATAAAAGGCCATATACTGCCCTCACATGACACATAAAAGCTTCCGCTAACAACTCCATGCACAGAGGAAAGCAATATATCACCATACTTAAGGATTTGCTTAGATGCTTTATGAAGCCCAAAAGCAATACCCAGGCTTATCAAATCATTGAAATAATATGCCTATATATTTCTCTGGCCATATTTTTGTTCCAAGTATAGCAATATGTATAATAATACGGCAGCACATGAAAAGTTTGGGTAACAGATAATATATATACACACAAAAGACTGGCCCATTTGCTCTTTGTGTGTTTGAAGATTTTGTATTACTTGAAACATTTTAGATTGATGAAGGTTTTACTTTAAGAAGTAAGGCAGGACTTCCTGTTAAATACTGACGATTTAATAATACCAGCAAGTTTTCCCATCCGGTGCATAAAATTTAAAGTTGAGGGAAAATATTCCTAACAAACCAAGTTTACTATAGTTTTGTGACCTTATTTTTAGTGGTTTTGGTAAATCGGAAATTATAATAGCATAGGCTTGTTGGCTCAGTATTTTCAATAATCTATTACTGAGGTAAAAACCTTCTACAAGGATAAGAAACACCTAGAAGTATAATTTTTTTCCAACTGGAGCTAAGTTACCAGAAGTCTCCTATTCTGAAAACGTCCAAGTACACGTTTGTTCAAAAACAAAACTGTGTAATAAGCAGCTATACTTTCATGTTTTCCTATTTTCAGTTTGATTTAGCTCCCTTGACAGAGCTACACTTAAAAAATATTTTCTTTTGCACTAATTACTCCACCATGTTAAGTATCAGTAAGTTCTGTTCTATCCAACACTTCATGAAAGGGCAGGATGTCTACAGTATTTGATTAGCCTATGTTGCCAATATTTAACTCGTTATGGATGAATCCCTGCCATTAAATTTCAACTGTTTTCTAAGTGCAGTTCATGATTCTGCTAGAAAGAGCTAAGAAAGGAACTGGAGTGGGAGTAGGCACTCTGGTCTGAGGCTCTGCGCCAATGAAGTAGCAAATCACGAAAGGGTAAAATCTGATCCACTGTAATCCTGCCTTTGAGGAGTAGCACAGCCTAGTATTAAAAGCTGTGATGTAAAATAATAATAATAATAATAATAATAATAATAATTTTTTAAAAACCTGTGATTTAGCATCAGACAGACCTGGCTTTCAATCCATGGTAATCAGTCAGTCAGTTAGAATGGGTGGGTGGTAGGAGTTACTGGTTTCCTTTACCACCATTAACCATCTACAACATCCCAAATATCAACATAAATGGACAGAAGGAAAGACCTACTCCGTATCCAGACCAAATCCCCAAGAGAGTAGAAATGTTTACCTGCTTCCCCTAAGACTTACAATCTTTATAGAATAATTAAAGGCATTTTAAAAGCAAAGTCACAGACAACTATTTATTAAATGGCTAATATGCATTCAGATCTTCCATAAAATATTATCTTTATCATTTTAAACAAACCCAATCAGTCTGCTGCTCATCATGGAAATTGCCTCAAATCTCTGACCCCCGCCCAAAAAGCCCCTACAGAAAAATTAATCCTAGTCTTCATCAATAAAAATTTTATAATCCTAAATACTTCAGTGAAACCAAATTATCATCATTAAAACTGACCCCTGCTGCTGGTTCCTGCCTACCCTAGCCTTAAACTTTAGGACAGAAGGAAGGAGTATCAGCTCAGGAACACAGAACCACTGCCAAGATCTTGCTTATTATTTCCCTTAATTCTTTTTCTTGGGCCCTGTTCAAATGGTTAGGGCTTTTAAAAAGTGCTATTATCAATTCAATTCTTGTGAGTATATTCAGGGACTTGACTTAAGATGGCACATATCCAAAAAATATAAATGTCCTCCACTAAAATTTCCTGTAGCTTTCTACTGCTAAACTTTTCCCACAATAAACTATATGGTATGTTTTTTCCACACATGGTATTAATTTGCTTTTTAAAAAATTAAAACACGAATTATTTGATGGTCTTTTGAAGAATTCCACCATATCTCAAAATGACAGAAGAAAATGAGAAATACAGAGAAACCTACATGACATCACCTTTTGGCACATTCCACCAAGATCAGATATAATCTGTGGTGTGAACTGCATTTTAAAGATGTAATTCACTGCCAGATCTCTAACCACCTTTCTCTACGGTAATGATTCACATGACTCTCACACCAGATCAACTCTCCTGATCTTGGTAGTTCCAACAATCTACTGAACTCTCTGGGACTCAGTTTGTTGTTTTGTGAAATGAAGGAACCAGATTACAAAATGACCAACGTTCTTCTGTTCTTCTCAGCTGGACAATCCTACCATTCAGTGATTTTTGTTTTCTTTTAATTTATTTATTTGACAGACAGAAATCACAAGTAGGCAGAGAGGCAGGCAGGGGGTGGCAGGGAATGCAGGCTCCCTGCTGAGCAGAGAGCCTGATGCAGGGCTTGATCCCAGGACCCTGGGATCACGACCTGAGCCAAAGGCAGAGGCTTTAACCCACTGAGCCACTCAGGGATTTTTTACTCAGATAAATGGCTATCACCTCAACCTGGGCATATGTAAACACCATCTATTCAGTAGCTGTGACCTTAAAGGAGATGCCACCTCCTGCTTCCTGTTTCTATAAATGGTTCTCTCCTCCTCAAATTCACCCTTGCTTAAGACATTCAAATTGTTCTTGGCTCCTTACTAATTCCCTCAACTAGACACATTCTTCCTTTTCAGTGTCTTGTTCTATCTCCACTTTCCCAGACTTCATGATATTCCCTTACGGATCCTGGGTCCCTATGATTTTTGCTCACCAGCTATCCCAGATATTAATGACTCAGCATCAACAAAAGAATTCATACTATTGTAACATATGTGAAAGTAACAAAAAACAATTTAAAAACAGACATCCTAGGGGGCGCCTAGGTGGCTCAGTGGGTTAAGCCGCTGCCTTCGGCTCAGGTCATGATCTCAGGGTCCTGGGATCGAGTCCCGCATCGGGCTCTCTGCTCAGCAGGGAGCCTGCTTCCTTCTCTCTCTCTGCCTGCCTCTCAGTGTACTTGTGATTTCTCTCTGTCAAATAAATAAATAAAATCTTTAAAAAAAAAAAATCTTTTAAAAAAATAAAAATAAATAAAAATAAAAACAGATATCCTAGAAACTAAGACTTTGCAGAGAACATACACCCAGGTTGCCTTTTTAGTAGAATAACAGCAAACAAAAGAATGGGTAGAGTTTTCATCAGAAAACATTTAGGGGCAACCAACCCACCCACCCCACTGTCAAGAGATCTGAACTCCTCTAAGCCAGTCAGACTGGTGATGGTGCTGAGAGGGGGAGGAAGTGCTATTTCCTACCTAAGCCAGCTACCTTGGCAGGCAGGCCTTTCTCTGTTCATTTCTCTGTATATGAACCCTACCTACCTGCTATGATCTAATTGTTTGTGCTCTCCCTTCAAAATTCGTATGTTGTAATCCTACCCTCAAAGGTGATTGTATTAGGAGGTGGGGCCTTTGGAAGGTATACAATGTTCTTTTTAAGAAAAGACCCCCACATGAGAGACTATGGACTCTTAAAAACAATCTGAGAATACAAATCAAAACCACAATGAGATATCACCTCACACCAGTCAGAA
>NC_081560.1:72581025-72717881 GCF_022355385.1 Mustela nigripes
TGGTGGGTATTAGAGAGGGCACGGATTGCATGGAGCACTGGGTGTGGTGCAAAAACAATGAATACTGTTACGCTGAAAAAAATAAATTAATTAAAAAAGAAAAGAAAAGAAAAGACCCCCACAGAACTCTTTTCTGCCATGTGAGAATAAAAGGATAAGCTGGAGACCAGGGTACCCTAACCACCCCAGCACCCTGACTTCCAGCCTCCAGAACTATGAACAATAATAAATGTCTGCTGTCCACGAGCTACCCAGTCTTTGGTATTTTGTTATCGCAGCCTCAACAAATTACACACTGTCTTTAAATTCAACCCAAATCCCATCTCTTCCATCACGACACCAGAACTCTCTTTTCATTTTTTTTTAAATTTTTTATTTTTTATAAACATATATTTTTATCCCCAGGGGTACAGGTCTGTGAATCACCAGGTTTACACACTTCACAGCACTCACCAAAGCACATACCCTCACCAATGTCCATAATCCCACCCCCTTCTCCCAAACCCCCTCCCCCCAGCAACCCTCAGTTTGTTTTGTGAGATTAAGAGTCACTTATGGTTTGTCTCCCTCCCAATCCCATCTTGTTTCATTTATTCTCTTTTCATTTTAATTCAAAAACTACCATGGCACTTTTCATTACTGCTTAAATTCATTAAAATGCTAACTGGAGTCTGGGTTAGTTCCATTTTGGTGACTAAAGGGAACGATCTAGGATATGACTAGCCACTGCTTGCTTCACATCACAACCCACAGGATTTAAAGGTCATATATATATATACACATATATATACATAGTTTACAATCAAAAACAACTGACCATGTCATTATATTTTGTGATAATAATTAATAATTATACATAATGACCATATGTCATTATGATAGGACCATATCATGAAGTATAATGTAAGTGCTATAAATAAATGCTAAGAGGTAAGGGTATAAGTGAAAACAACAACAAAACAAGCAAGCCAAAGCAGCACAAAAAGAGATTATTTCCACAAAGGCCAGCGAAGGTCTCAGAAAGAGAGAGCACTTTAACAAGGTCTTGAAAGATGGTCAAAGCGTGGGCCACCGGGTTGGTGGGGCAGTCGGCTGAGCGCCAGACTCTTAGTTTTGGCTCAGGCCCTGATCTCAGGGTTGTGAGACTGAGCCCTGCGTCCGGCTCAGCGCAGACACTGCTTTGGTTTTTCTCTTCCTCTCCCGCTGCTCTCCCCCCAACAAAAAAATTTTTCTGATCTTAAAAAAAATATGGTCAAAGCAGAGTTGCAGACGGGAACTCGGGCTTGAAAAAAGGCAAAGGACATTCCTTCCTCCAAGACAGAGCCTCTGTGGCCTCTTCTTCACTATGGAGTCATGAAAGTTCAACCCACCAGCTGTCATTTTCAATCAGCATCTCCTCTGCGTAAATTACACAGGGATACTTTGCTCATCCTGGGTTATTTTATCTCACTGAACAAACAGTATGTTGTGATTAAAGTTGTTTGTCAAAAACTGACAGCAATGACAGGCAGCTTCAAAAGGTTCTTCACTGCAACCTCACAGGGTTTCTCTTTTCCTTCTTCCAAGTGGTTACAGCAGGTCAACTCAGTACCCTGCTGCTGCTCCGTGTTCTCTGTCTTTCTGGAATGATGAGGACTATAATATTGCTGAAGTCAACACTGGGACTAGGAGACAGCTTCTGACAAGGAATTGGATTGATGCTTTTTTTTTTTCCAAGTTCTGATGTGACATGTGACCCGACAACACTGCTCAGGTGTCTCCACTTCTCCCCTTAGTTTCAAGACTCTGACTTACCAGCAGGTTCCCACTCACTCTGCCCCCCCAACAGACTTCTGTAATTGTAGTCCTACAAATTCAACTGTCAACATGTTTATCTTTCTCCACTAATAAATTTTAAGATCTTTGAGAATAGGAGGTATTAGTTTTTATAGTCAACAAAGTGAAAATAATACAAGTTTAGAGAAACTGGAAAAAAGAGAGATTTTCTAAGTTTTGCATTGTAATAATTAACTTATTATTAATTAAGATTTAATGATCACTAGTGTTAACACATTTTTAGCTAAGTGTATATTTTTAGCTAAGCCTATAAATGTATTTTAATAAAATTAGGAGAAAATTTATTTTAAGTATAATTTATAAACCATAAAATATACCCAATGTACATATAAAATTTAATGACTGAATAAATCTAGAGTTCTACAGCCATTATAACTCAAATTTGTCAAATCATTAAAACAAACTAGCACAGGAACAATTTCATGTCACCAGAGTCGGTGACAGTTTACGGCCAATCCCGGCTCCCAGCTCTAGCTCCAGGCAATCACAGGTCTCTGCTTTCAGTCTTCATAGATTGACTCCTTCCAGAAATTTTATGTATATATGACCAGGCTTATATAACCAAGCATAGTGTTTTCAAGGTCCAAACATGCTGAAGCACTTTATGAGTAGTTAGCTTCTTTTTATCGTATGGATATGCAACATTTTGTTTATCAATTCAACAATTGAGGGACATTTAGATTGTTTCCTGATTTTGCCTATTCAGCATGGTAATGTTACGAATATTCATGTACATGTCTTTGTGCAGAAGTATGTTTTCCTTTCTCCTGGGGAGATGATATGATACCTAAGAGTGGAAACACTGGGTTATATGCTAATTTCATATTCAACGTTTAACAACTACCCAAATGTTTTCCAAAGTGGCTGTCCCATTTGATATTCCCACCAGCAAAGTACGAGGGTTCCAGTTACTCTACATCCTTTGTCAACACTTGGTATTGTTGGTTTTTTTGATTATAATCATGGGTATTGGGTATACAGTCACACCTCACTATGGTGTTAATTTTCATTTAGTTCATGACTAACAACTTTGAGCATCACTTCATGGGCTTATTAGCTACTACTATGTCCTCTTTGGTAAAATACATACTCAAATTGTTTTCTCATTTACAAATTTGGAGCAGTCTTCTAATTGTTGACTTTTGGACTTTCTAATGTAATTTAGATATTTCGGACATGAATCTTTTATCAGATATGTTATTTGAGAATATTTTCTCCTAATTTGTGGCTGATCTGAGAAAGTCTTTAACTTTCATTTTTGAAGGATATTTTTTTGTTACTTGTGGAATTTTTGGTTTATAGGTTGTTTAGTCAACTGCCTCTTGCTTCCTCCTCTGGTTTAGATAACAGGTTAGATCTTAAACATACTTTCCCCTCCCCCCTAAATGTAACAAATTGCTTTACACCTATTGCCTTCAAGATTTTCTCTTTGTCTCTGTCTTTCAGAGACAAACTTAGAGTATGACAAGTGCAAATTTTAGTTTCTTTACATTTCTCCTAAGACGGAGGTCATTTATCTTCTTGAATTAATAGATTAATTCCATTTTTCAACAATTAAAGTAAGTTTTTAGCAATTATTCTTTCAAATATATTTTTGCCCCTCTGTCTCCTCTAAGACTGTCAACTTCCTTTCCAATATACATGACATATCTATTTTTTAATGAATATTAGAGTCTCTTTGTTTACTATTGTCCTTGACTATTCCCTTACATTAAAGAATTTACCTTAATCTAGAGCTTAAAGATAAATGACACTAAATTCTGTCAGTGGTCAAGACACTGGTCATGAATTAATTACTGTGCACAGTTGGTCATCCTTTGACATTTCTGTTAATAGATCACACATAGATCAACAATACAACTTCAAATACTGAGAAATAACACAGGCACCAATGGACTGAATTTTTATACAGCAACCTGTAGCAGCAATGATAATAGTATCAAGATAAGCAGTTTATATGTAGATTATGGACTCCCGTAACTTTTCTAGATTAGAAATTCTGAAGAGAAGAAAGTACCGTCCTTGAAACAAACATTTTAGTTCAAAGACTCCAGTTAAAATCCAAACTTAACTGTTTATTAGTAAATTGTGTGATATAAGATAACTTGTTATCTCCAGGCCTCCATTACCACCTCTTAATACAGAGATATTTATATCTACACATAACACAGGAATACTGGGAGAATTAAATGAGGTAGCGTTTTTAAAAGGTAAGCATAGTAGATACTGGAAAACGTCCTTAGAGATTTTTAGCCAATTATAAACACCTCAGATTAGAACTAGTTGTATAATCCTAAAAACATTTAAAACATAAATGTATCACAGCTCAATTTACATTTCCAATAAAATATTTATATTTATATTTCCAAATATAATTGGAAATCTCTATTTCCAAATAAAATAGAAAATGTAATATAAAATTTTTACAAACTTAAAGGGGACAAAAAATAAGTTACTTCATTAAAAATCTCCATCCTTTAAAATTAAAGACATGCAAAGGAAAACATATGATTTTCAGTTTTTAAAGTCACATGATCTAACAGCTTGCAAATTTTTTGTTGATATCAACTGGCAGACACCCATCAAATTATTCATTCTTACAAGGAATAACAATTTTGGCAATTAACATAAGCTTATTTAAAATCAAAGTCTAGACTCATAGATTTTTATCTTCCATTTAAAGAAAAACTTGTTTGTCAAATGTCAAATGCTCTGAAGCAATTCATGTTAATTTTTTCAGTGACAGACATAAAGGATTATTATTAGAGGGCTTAAAAGAAATATTTTAAAAACAATAAATGTGCATCACATTACAGCATGTGTGTATGAAGCATACTGATGATACAATTAAGGATCCTTTACCCAGGTAATGATTCATGCTGTACTATTATTTTAATCGTAAAGCTGTAAGATCATACAGTCCAAACCCCTTCATTACAAAAATGAAGAAATTAAAGACTAAATATGTTAGGTGACTCATTTATGCTCATGTAGCTAGGGGCACAGCCTTCACCAAGACTCAATATTTTCCAACTTGTTCTAGGTTGCTTTTCCAACTGTACTTCTCTGCTTAGCAGCCTGAAAAGAATCCATATACAGTTTTGATCATAGAGGTTTCTGTCCCAACAGTCATGTAATATAGTAGAATAACACTAAAGGATTTGGAATTTATTCGTTCATTCTGTCATTCACTCACTCACACGTACTGAGTCACCATCAGGCATCAGGCATCAGGTACTGGCCTGGATACTGGGTAGAAGACCCAAATTTGCCATTTACTTATATGACTTTGGACAAAAATCTCTTTAGATCTCAGTTTCTTAATTACTAAAATGAAGATAATATCAACCTTTCTCACGATGTTGAAAGAATGACTAAATGAGATTATGTACTTGGAAGTGTGGGGTAAGGTCCCCAATTTAGGTACAACTGATGTGTTATCTGAATTGCACCACCATATGAACAATTGCCACATGAAGGCCAGATCTCAAACATTAACATGATCAGGACTGAACTTCTTATCTTTCCCCTCCTATAACCACCTCTACCCCATAGTGCCTTTTTTACTATTGGCTTCACTATTTATTCATGAATGTCAAAATCTTGGAATATTCTGAATATCCCATTTCTATCAAGCTCCATATGTAGTCAAACACCAAGCCCTACCAGATATCCCTCTTAAGTCCTTCCCAAACATATTCATCTCCTCTCCTCCTCTTCCCCCTGCCCCCCCTCAACTGCCAAGGCTTCTTTATAGAGCTTTATCATTTTATGCCCTATGTACTTCATTATCTTTTAGTCCCTCTAAACTAGCTGCATAACCTGAACTGAAAATAGGGAGATTCAGTAAAGAGCTGCATGTAGAAGGGTGAGGGGTGCCAGGTGGTTCAGTCAGTTAAGGGTCTGCCTTTGGCTCAGGTCATGATCCTGGGTTCTTGGGACTGAGTCTCGCATCGGGCTCCTTGCTCAGCAGGGAGTGTGCTTCTCCCTCTACATGCAGTTCCCCTTGCTTGTGCTCTCTCTCTCTTTGACAAATAAATAAAATATTAAAAAAAAATTGTTCTCTATTAGAGTATCTAGATTTCTCTTAACATAACTCTTGCCTAAGAAAAGTATTAGGTATTCAAAAATTCACAAAAGATGATAATTGGTTCCCTTCTATCCTTTCACTGGGCAAATCTTAGTCAAAAAAAGAACAAAAACAAAAACAAAAAACAAAACAACTGTTGAACACCTACATTATAGTATCACAGAGCAAGAACACAGACATTTCGAAGTTGTTTGTACAGATGGATAGCCTGGGGCACCTGGGTGACTCAGTCAGTTGAGTGTCCTACTCTTGATTTTGGTTCAGGTCGTGATTTCAGGGTCACGAGATCCAGCCCCGTGTCAGGTTTGGTGCTCAGTGCAGAGTCTGCTTGTCCTTCTCCCTTGCTCCTCCCCCCACTTGTGTTCACTCTCTCTATTTAACAAGTAAATATATATTTTTAAAATTTATTTACTTGACAGAGAGAGAGATGGTGAGAGGGAACGTAGCCAGGGGGAGGCTTTCCACTGAGCAGGGAGCCTGATATGGGTCTAGATATCAGGACCCTGAGATCACGACCTGAGCAGAAGGCAGACACTTAATGACTGAGCAGCCCAGGAACCCCAACAAACAAACAAATAAATGAAATCTTAAAAAAAAAAAAAAAAAAAAAAAAAAAAAAAGATGGCTATCCTAAGAAACTTTACTCGTGTTCAAACCATCCCAGTATCTCCTGACTCTACTCTTACCATCAAAATCCATGAAGATATCATATGAGAATAAAAAATAGAAAAGCTGGCCCACAGCACTGCTGCTTAATTTCTCTAAGCTGCCATCAAAAACAGAATGAGTCTCAAAGCACCTGAACCTGAATTAAGCCAGTTAAGCACTCTAGCTCTGAGATAAAATTTAAAGGCTATCTCTGGACATAAATCCAGGTAAGATTAGAGTTGCTGACAAGTATTTCTACTTTAGGTGAAAATTATGTGTTAAAATCTAAATTCCCAGGTAAGCTTCTAAGTGGCAAGCTGCCACTTGAAACCTACTTTCTGCTTTCCTCCTTTAAAAATCTTCCTGCTGTTGACATTTTGTGAATAAGGAAATTGACCAAAATAGCAGAAAAGAGGCAAACTCAAATTAAAGTTCTTCATCTCAATTGAGCAAGCCATGCTACACCCTCAACAATGTAAAGATGGAAAAACGTAAAAATGCAAAAATGAGCATATCCCAAACATCACCCACCCCAATCCTAAGTATTTCAAACTCTAGCACCAGATACACAGAGGAGTTATTTTACATGAATTATTATTATTAGCGAAAGGAAGCAATGGTGCTAGCTTTTGCTTCCACACATACAGAGCAGAAAAATGAGAAAAATAAGACTGAGAGGCGGGAATGAGAAGGCAAGAGAGGAGTAAATTACCAAAACTGACCCAAAGTTTAATTCCTCTTCTTACTATCAGGTCATTTATCTCCATTTTAAAATCACTGAGAAGTCATATTTTATTAGGAAACCTCAAAATACTTCATTTAACGTAAAATACGATGTCATTTTGTAATCTGTTCCTCCAGTCCTCAACAACTCTTGCAGCATTCCCTGATCTCCAGGGTAGTCAAAGCTCTGAGTTTGAAGACCCCGTGGAAAAACAAAACTGTAACATGGAGGGAGATGGTTCCTGAGAGATGGCACAAACCAGCTCCTGGGTTCCACAATCAGGGTTACAGAGGCCCAGAGCCATGAGGTGGTGTTATAGACTGAAGCACGTCCCCCAAAATTCACATGTTGAAGTCCTAACCCCAGGACGTCAGCACGTAACTGTACTTGAAGACAGGGGGGTTTCAGAGGTAATTAGGTTAAACTGAGATCATTAGAGTGGGCTCTAATCCAATATGATTGGTGTCCTTACAAGAAAAGGAAAGTGGATGCAGGTACAGAGGGAAGATGATGGGAACACACAGGGAGAAGATGGCCATCCACAAGCCAAGGAGAAATGCTTAAAATTGATCCATCCTTCATGGTCCTCTGAAGCAGGACCCTGACACCCTGACCTCAGACTTCCAGCCTCCAGAACTATGACACGATAAATTTCTGTTATCTAAGCCATTCAGCCTGTGGTACTTTCTTTCAGGGGCCCTAGCATAGTAATATAAGTGACTTGCCTCATGTTGTCTGCTAGGTGATGGAAAACAGAGCCAGGATCAAACCCAGATCTCCAGACTCTAATATCCATGGGGCTTTCCATCTCACTACATTCCCTTCCAATTTAACTCCCTGTTTTTGCTCAAAGTCCTCTCCCACAAAAGTCTTAACACGTATTCAGCTTGTTAAGGACCACGCTAAAAATACATGTTTAGGCTGAACTCTAGTGAGCTCCACTCCCACATCGCCAAGAAGACATTTTCGTATAGATGTATCACAAACTCAGAGTCCAAAACCCATATTCACTACTCCACAGCGTTAGCACGACACCATTTTGGAACCTAAGAAAGTCTGGGTACAAGATCTAATGCCTTGGACAAGTCATCTAACCTCTCTAAGCCTCAGTTCCATACTCCTAACACAGATTCTATAAATAGTATAAACTCTATACAAAAGCCCTTTGAAAGGCTCATGTGAATAGATAACTGCCCTTGTGAACCACAAAGTGTTAAAAACAACACAAATTATTTCTCTTTCTGGCACCATTTTTTTACTCATTCAAACTCAAAACCACTTATGTTTCTCTCTCAAATAATTTATAACCAGTAATCCACGATGCGCTAGCATTTCTTTCCCTACAAATCATTTTTTGTCACTGCTTTCCAATAAATCCAGGTCCTAATTTCAAATCCGCACAACTTTGAATGACTGATTTATCAGCTCCAGATTCCTCCTCCTCTAATCTGTATCATACCCTAATATCAGATTTATCTTTCTAAAACACTCAGCTCCAAAGGCTTCAGAGGCTCCCAAACTGGGGGAACGAAGTCCCAGCCACAGAGGCCTGCATTCTATGACAAAACTGCCTCTCAGGGCCCATTCCCAAGCCTCTCTCTAGGCTTACCTTGTGCCCAACAGCTTTGCCTCATACCCAGGCAGTATGAACAGATCGACAACAACTTCAGTTTGACCCTACTTGTTTGTCCCCTTGAACTTTCCACTGATGAGTCCAACTGTCACCACTGGATCCTCTAATACCATTATAAACTTTATTTGAACCTTGAACCAAGGCTGGCACGAACAGCAAGGGCAGGCTGGGAAACTGCGGTGTATACCCCGCATATTAGGGAGTGTGCCTGCTGCCCAGTTTCATGTCCTCTTGCTTCTCTGTTGGCCTAGCATCTCTTTGCCCCTTTCCTACTCCCCAGCACTCAGGGTCTACCAAAATCAAATTCAAGAGCGCTTCACCTTGCCTCCCTCCAGAGCCCAATGGGAACCACTGCTCCATCTCAGCCAGTGGTTTCCAATCCCATAAGACTGAGCACCCTCTTTGTATAACAATATTTGTAAAGATGCCTTTACAAGAACATTTTCAGCTAAGTAGGAATGAAGGAAAACAAACGAAAGTGGTATGAACAGCAGAATGAGAGGTGAGAAAGTGAAAACAGAAAGGAAGCCTCTCAGAAACAAATGTAAATTGTAATGATAGTTGTGAGAAACAAATCAGACCAGTGACAGACTACATTTAATTCCCCAATACCTTAATGACATTCTTGCAGTAAATCACTCACAGTTATTTTATTGTGAACCAGCTATAGTTCCCTCAAGGCAAAAAATAATCTGTAGCCTTATGTCAAGATAATTTGTACTTTTTAAAATGTAGTGAAGGGAGTATAATGCTACGTGAAATTAGTCACTCAGAGAAAGACAAATACCATATGATTTCATCCGTATCTGGAATTTAAGGAAAAAACAAAAAACAAGCAAAAACCAGAACAAGCCAAAAAACAGCCTCTTACATACAGAAAACAAATAGAGGGGAGGGAGGTAGGTAGGGGGACAGGTGAAATAGGTAAAGGGGATTGAGAATACATTTATCATGCTGAGCACTGAGTAATGTATAGAAGTATTGAATCACTATATTGTACACCTGAAACTAACATAACACTATTATTAAAAGTTTCTTAAAAATGTAGTGGAAGGGGGCACCTGGGTGGCTCAGTGGGTTAGGCCTCTGCCTTCAGCTCAGGTCATGATCTCAGGGTTCTGGGATCGAGTCCCACATCAAGCTCTCTGGATAGCAGGGAGCCTGCTTCCCCCTCTTTCTCTGCCTGCCTCTCTGCCTACTTGTGATCTCTCTCTCTGTAACATAAAGAAATACAAAATCTTAAAAAAAAAAAAAGGAGTGGAAGGGGGTGCCTGGATGGCTCAGTTGTTAAGCCTCTGCCTTCAGCTCAGGTCATGATCTCAGGGTACTGGGATCAAGCCCCACATCAGGCTCTCTGCTCAGTGGGGAGCTTCCCTTCCTCTCCCTCTGCCTGCCTATCTGCCTACTTGTAAACTCTTTCTCTCTGTCAAATAAATAAATAAAATCTTAAAAAAAAAACGTAGTGGAGGGAAAGCTATTAATAAAAGTTCTAAAACTGGGGCGCCTGGGTGACTCAGTGGGTTAAAGCCTCTGGCTTCGGCTCAGGTCATGACCCCAGGGTCCTGGGATTGAGCCTCGCATCAGGCTCTCTGTTCAACAGGGAGCCTGCTTCCCTTCCTCTCCCTCTGCCTGCCTCTCTGCCTACTTGTGATCTCTGTCTTTCAAATAAATAAATAAAATTTTAAAAATAAAAATAAATAAATAAAAGTTCTAAAACTGAACTGAAAATTTCCCACTAATAAAAAGATATTTTATTCTCTTGGGGTAGAGAAACTATGCAGAAATAAAGCAAAATATAAAACAATTTTATTATATAAAAATTAAAACATATACGTAACAAACTATGTTGTTAAAAGAAATTTTTAGAAAAATGACAGAATGAAAGAAAATATTATAAGATAAATGATGCTAATATATAAAGAGTATCTCTAAATCAATAAGAATAACCAATAGAAAAAATGGTAAAGGACAGGAGCAAAGAAATCAAGAAAGAAGAAATACAAATGACTAATAAGATAGGATGAGGCCACTATTTATAAGGACTTTTCTTTAAAGTCATGAATATAAAGTAATGTTTAATTAATGTGTACCTTAGAAACCCTACAAACAAAACCAGGAATATAAAATTCCTTAGTCAGCTTTAGTCTCACCATCAATACACAGAAGGTTTCCCCCACACACACCTGAGTATACAGCAGGATTGTCTTATTTTATTTAACATGACTTGACATGATTTCAAGAGATACTGATTTTTAAATTTCCGTTTACACTTTCCAATGAGATATAACCATATAATTTACAAACTCTGCATATGCAGAGGTGAGTAATATTTAAACAGCTACAGACATCAAGTAAACACAAAAGCAAAGATAACGAGAAAATGCCTACCTTCCCTGATAGCTGTAAAAGGTGTACCTTCTTCTTCTTGCAGCCTAATCACCTTCAGGGCTACCAACTTCCCATTCACTCTGGCGGAAACAAAAGAAAAGATGAGAAGTGAATCCATGAAAATATGTTCCCGTTATGGCGCTAATTTCCTTACGATTTATATTTTATGCATTTTTGCACTGAAAATGTCAGTGACTCAATTATGCTGCCACAACAAGATTAATTTCAGTAAGGTTGGGAATTTTATATCATCATCATAAATATTCACATTTTAAATAGTCCCATTTAAAATATTCACAGTAGCCTCATCTAAGATTTCACCAAAGTTTTCTATGATTCACTCTATGTTCCTTCCAGAATGAAACTAGTGCTTAACAAAATCACCAAACTTGATCAATTATTCTCAGATTAATTAGAAATCAAGAAGTTAAAATAAATCTCCTTAGTTTTTCCAAGAGCTCCTTCATTTCCTTGGTTAAAATGTCTTCATCTTCAGTCTTAAGCCGAGGTCATTCAAGCCCCAAGTTCAGAAGCCTGACTCTCAGACTTCTATCCTCTTTCCGTTCTTTCCTCCTCTTTCTCTATCACCCATTCCTCCCTTTCTCATTATTTCTCTCTCTTTTTTTTTTTTTTACTAGAGCCTCCTAAAATTACATTTGGTTTGAATGTGTCTTATGATACATACAGTATACCATCAAAATAAAAGTTATGAATGTTTTACTATTATAAGATTACACAAAACCTATCCAAGCAGATGGTTATTCCAGATGCATTCTAAATGTGTATTGGCTCTAATTAAAAGTCAGATTGCACTCGGCAGATAACTTTTTTATCTAGTCAATTCTGTGAACAAATACATGACAATCTACATTGGTCTTCTAGGTAAATGCTCTCCTTTACCTTTACTAGGCCTAGCAGCATCCTTTGTTAGTAAGAATAGATAAAACAAGCACACACTGCAAATGTAAAAGGTACAAGAAGGCATTTGATGAACAGTAAGTCTCCCTGCTACACTCCTTCAGCGCCCAGCTCCCGTACTGTGAGGTCACTGGTTACCATTGTTCATATACACTTAACCACACACACACACACACACACACACACACACGGTAGTATGCTGGACAGAGTACACTGTACATCGGTTTTACCTTAATAAATTTGATGACTTCCTCATAAATTCATAGAGAAAACTTTCTATTACTTTTGAAAGACCACAGGGTACCCCTTCGTATAAGTATAGTATACTTCATTTAATCCCAGTCTTCTACTGATGGACGTTTCGCACATTCCCAATTTTTTACTACTACAACAGTGATGGCGATAAATATTTGTGGGCATGTAACTACATTCGTTTAAAAAAAAATCTGTTAAGATAAATTCCTAAAAGTGGTATTGCCAGATCAAAACGTATGTGCACATCTAAATTCTAATTCTGATAAATAGGGTAATAAAAATTACCCTACGTGGAGGTTGTACCAACTTAGACTTCCTATACAGAGAATGTACGAGCTCCTTTAAGCCCCTTCACCTAACTATGTTAGCAACCACTGACTCTGCCAATCTGATAGATAAAAATGGTTTCCCACTGCAATTTTTTTTTTAAGATTTTATTTATTTGACACAGAGAGAGACTGCAAGAGCAGGAACACAAGCAGAAGGAGTGGGACAGGGAGAAGCAGACTTCCCACCAAGGCAGACACTCAGCGACGGAGCCACCCAGGCGCCCTTCTCATTGCAATTTAAATTGCAACCACAAATCTTCAGAGCTTATGGAACCAGCAAACAAGAATTCATGTGGTCCACAGAATCCAGCACCTGAGTCTGAAGTAAAGAATGAGAATGTTTCTTTTTTAAGAACTGCATCCAATTGGTCTGGTTTTGCTCAAAATCTGCCACAGACACAAAACCTGAAGTCCAAGGAATTCAGCACAGCCCGACAATCCTAGTGGCATTCCTCATTGCATGAACTGTTGAAACTTTTGTTGGTTACCCTAATGGGCGAAGGCCATCTAATTAAAAAGCTCCACAACCTACCATCTTCTCAAGGTTAGGAGCTGTTTTTCCTTGTCTTTCAGCTGGAATGACAAGCCAACTGCTTTTCTGCCCTGCATCCTTCTTTCCTCAGTACATTACCTTGATTTTTTCCACTCCTGACTGTGCTCTAGGTACCCAGGTGCAGGCAAAAAATTGATAGGTACATGGAGTTCAACTGGAGACTGTACCTTGTGCTCTCACATTGTCCTTTATGACTATGGGGGGCCTCTGGCGGGGCTTGAGGCTGGGATGCAGTCAGTGCTGACATCTGCACAGATTTTTCTCAGCCCAGTTGAGCTCATCACTGGCTCCCCAGAGGAGGCAGTAACTGATTCCAGGAACTGCTTGGATCTTTCCCTACATTTACAGATATTTCCCCCTCACCCATAAAAAAAGACACACAACCTTCTTCCCACAAAGCTTTTCTACTTCCCTTGAGATCATTAACTTATATGCACCATGAACTGAATTCTAGAATTCAGGGAATTCATGCTTTTGAAGGTCATATACTTAAAACACTCTCAAACTGTGAAGCATAATTCATTCCCCTCTAATACACTAAAAGGAGAGAAACCTTCAAATGAACCAACACTTACTCTTTAAATGCAACTAGAGGTAGAACACCTTTAAGTAATTTCATATACTATGTGCATTATTTTTGTGATGAAAATTCCTTTAACATATTTATTATGGTAATTGCATAAAAAGAACAAAATCCAGATTAATGGAATTCTGATTCTAAAGCACCATTCTCCATGAGTTGAAACTCTAAGTATTAATTTCTTATAGTTATGATAATCACAACAGCTAAAAACACTGAGTTTTTTTTAATTAAATTTATTATTTTTTTATTAACATATAATGTATTTTTATCCCCAGGGGTACAGGTCTGTGAATCACCAGGTTTACACACTTCACAGCACTCACCATAGCACATACCCTCCCCAATGTCCATAACCCCACCCCCTTCTCCTGACCCCTCCCTCCCCCCAGCAACCCTCAGTTTGTTTTGTGAGATTAAGAGTCACTTATGGTTTGTCTCCCTCCCGATCCCATCTTAAAAACACTGATCCCATCTTAAAAACACCATCTTAAAAATACATATAATATGTATTATATCACATAACACTAAAAATTTCCTTAAAATGTATACTAGACTATTAGTTCCAGAAATGAAGGAACTCTTTCTGTTTTGTTAACTGCTATGTGCCCAGTGCCTAAAACTGCTTGGCACAGAGTAGACTCTCAAAAACTTTTATTGAGTAAATATTAATAATGTTAATATACTGATAATTCCTTTCTTGTACCTGAAAGATAACTCAAGAAAAAAGTATAGGGGCATCTGGGTGGCTCAGTCAGTAACCACCTGCCTTCAGCTCAGGTCACAATCCTAGGGCCCTGGGATTGAGCCCCGTATCAGGCTCTCTGCCCAGCGGAGAGCCAGCTTCTCCCTCTCCCTCAGCCTGCTGCTCCCCCGCTAGTGCTCTCTCACTTACACACACACACACTCTAATTAATAAATAAAATCTTAAAAAAAAAAAGAATAAAGTATAGTAATTGTTGCTTTCAAAAGTTTCAGAAATCTCAAATTTTAATAAAGTTTTCAGTATCTTCTTCCTTGTTTGGTTTAAGTATTTATTGTCCTTTTCCAAATTAAATGTGTAGCCTCTTTGATTCTGACACATGTGGATATGGCAAGTTTTCATTTCCTTAAAGTTTTAGAGTTTGCAGAACGCTCTGTTAATTAACCCTTTTGCACCCAACAGCCATGTTTCAAAACCCCATTATCCTTTAGCTACCTGTGTCTAGACCACGAATCAGTATCTTCCTCTTCTTCAACTACTTTAGTAGTCTTCCATTAAGAATCATATTAATTATCAAGTTGCTCTTTAACCTTAGAGTCCTTATGACTTTCTCTTTTCTTAATTAGTTTTTCTCTACATGTCTAGATACTCACCAACTACTGAACCCTTCAGTTCTAAAACCTTAGGAAAAATGTTAATTCACCCACTTCACTTCTGGAAAAAATACCTTTGGGGAAAATAACATTACCAACTTTCTAATGTTCTACCTTTGATGCATATGTTTCTATGAACTTTAGCATAGACTGAAATACTTGAAATTCCAAGTTAATAACTCTAACAAAATGTCATTTTTTAAAGACATCAAAAGAAGATATCTGTTATTCTATAAAAATAACACAGAGTAACAGAAAAGCTGTTTACATCTAATAACTACCTTGTGTAGTTTAAACTATTTTATTAAATATCCAAAACATATACTTCAAACATTGATTTAAGTTCTTTAGAATAATTACAAAATTCTAATTGATCAATAAATTAGAGCTGTTTACAGGAAAACACTGAAGATTCCTCTTTAAAAAGTCTCATTAATTAAATCAAAAGCTAATGAACAGAAGGCAATCAAAGCTTGATTGGCAGTGAAGACATTAATTCAGGTGATTAACACAGTAAAAAAAGAAAACAACTTTTAATTGTGTTAATAATACCACAGAACATTCTATCTGAGGTACTGCCAGGTTTTACCCAGTTGTCCTAAGCTATTTAAGGTGCTGTTTTAATTTTGGAGATTCTTTACTATTCTCTAATTCTTCCAACAACTCACTCGGCCCAGCTGACTTCTGGCCCACGGATGACTTGAGGCATCCTTTACTCCAAGGTCACACAGGAAGCGCTGTCAAAAGCAGGATGAGGGAGAGCCAGGGGAATGCCCAAGTACAGGGCCAACCACACACAGAGACATGGCGACACTGGGTGTCCTGGGAGAGCCATGTTCAAGTGAATCCAGCTTTCAGACTAGCTCTAATCACAAATCCAAATCTCAATGCACTTCAGAAATGCTGTGGCAGTTCTGTATGCCCTAAGTTTGTAAATAATAAAGTTCTCTAATTAAAATAAGAAGAGGTAGGAGTTTTGAATAAGGAACACAGCCTGCTCATTTCTTCATGTATTTGTTCATCCAACATTTGTGAAATGTTCCTATAAAGGAAAATACCCCATTTAGGGTAAAACTTCCAGGTTCAGAAGATGATGCATAGAAAGAGTTTCCTTATGAGCAAAAATACTCAAAGGAAAGCCCAAAGGTTCTCTATTCCATTACTTACTTCAAATTCATAGGATAATTTGGTACAATAAAACAAAATTACAAATATTATCTAGGTCATCTTTGAAAATAGTGTCCATGTGCTAACACCTTGAAGAAATTATGTCTAGAGGATACAAAGGAAATTAAGGCAATATACCTAAAAGAAATTTAATATACTCTGGAAAATTTAATATATTCTGCCTCTCTTCTATTGTGATTTTGTCTCAAGAGAAACTGCTAGAAAATAATACCAAGTGCAGACAGATACAATGCTAGTTTCCTTACTGTATTTGTCTAGAAGCAACAGAAGGAAATGTAGATAAAACTGAGAAAGTGACAACAGCAAACCAGAGTGTATCAAGGACAATATATTGGGCTGAATTCAAATTTTCAGCAAAGTCATTAAAAATATTTTAAAGGTACTATTAATAGTGTTTCTTTTATTAATAGGGACACCAGCTAAAGTGCTTACTTACTGTATAACATACATACCTCAAAAATTTAAAACTTACACTTGGTCCTGTTATCTCCATCTAAATTCAGTTTTTATTCAGGTGTAAATTGAGAACTCATCTCAATATTACTAAATCTCTGCAATTCTGCAATATCCTAAAAGTGCTATTTACTGTATTTTATTCTGAAAAAATAAATTAGAATTTCAAAGTAAGTTGCCAGTAATCACACTTCATGCTAATCTTTATCAATACAGAGAGAAGTTGACTAATAAAATCTGAAGATTAAAAAGAGAATAGTATAATGGCTATTTATTAAAATGTGACTAACAATGCAAAAAGACTGAGAATTTAATGCAATGAGAAGTCTGTTCAATGGACAATTATAACCTTTTATAAAAGAAATGATTGCTAATAAAGCATGACTCATCACTGCCAATGTTTCATCAAATGTACAAACTGATGATACTTTGAACCAAATTTAGAGTGACATATTATTGTTCATGGGAGAAAACAATAATCACATTTCAACAATTTTAAACCAGCCAACTCTGCACCTTTCCAAAAATAAAATCTGTCAACAAAGGATTTGATAGTCATTACCCTGCAAGCAGAAGTGACCTCAATGATCATTCCGGCTCCCAAGCAAAAAGATCCTCACTGATTTGATTGTTAATCCTTGTCCTCTCACTCTCTGGAGCAAAGCAGCCCCTCAAAGACTTGATGGAACTCAACCTCCCTAAATTACCGCAAATTTTTTGGTTCTTACGTTAAGCCAAAATTTGCTTCCTATAACTTCCACTCTCTGATTCAAGTTCTGAATCCACAAAGACTAAACTAAATGCTCTTTTGTAAGATAGTTTATCCCATAATTAAGTTTTAATATCCTGCCCCTAAATCAACAAATTGATAGACAGTGACTCTGTGCCTGGGATAAAGGGCAAACAACAGAGACAAGATCCTTGGATTTAGGTGTCACCCAGGAGACAGACATAAAAATGTCAAAGAGAAACAAGAAGTTCTCACTTGTCCAAGATGAAACAACTTAAGCATCACTAAACTAATATCTGTGATTGAAAGCTATCAAACATGTTTAATTCAATAAGTTTATAATGCAACAACAACAAAATAACCAACTCATGAGTCACATTTGGAGGGTACTACAAAATGATGTCGTTAATACCAAAGTCATTAAAGAGACTATATCAAGCATTTACCTTCCCTCTTTATACACTTTCATATATACTTTATATACTTTTATATACTTTATCTACTTTCATATACAGAGACTATATCAAGCATTTACCTTCCCTCTTTATATACTTTTTCATATACACGGTCCTTCACGCTAACAAAATAGTTGATATATGGGGCGCCTGGGTGGCTCAGTGGGTTGAGCCACTGCCTTCGGCTCGGGTCATGATCTCGGGGTCCTGGGATCAAGTCCCGCATCGGGCTCTCTACTTGGTGGGGGGCCTGCTTCCCTTCCTCTCTCTCTGCCTGCCTCTCTGCCTACTTGTGATTTCTCTCTGTCAAATAAATAAATAAAATCTTAAAAAAAAAATAGTTGATATATGGAAGCTTCTCATTATAGATGTACTGCACATGACAAATGAAGAAGGAATGACAATCTGAATAACACCATTCTTTTTTTTTAAATATTTTATTTATTTATTTGACAGAGAGAAATCACAAGTAGATGGAGAGGCAGGCAGAGAGAGAGAGAGAGGGAAGCAGGCTCCCTGCTGAGCAGAGAGCCCGATGCGGGACTCGATCCCAGGACCCTGAGATCATGACCTGAGCCGAAGGCAGCGGCTTAACCCACTGAGCCACCCAGGCGCCCTGAATAACACCATTCTTAACCATAAGCACTTAATGGATTATTAATCGTTCCTAAAATCACAAAAAGAGGCTATCAGATAGTATGCACCTCCTGATGGAAGCAGACATCTCCACCCACAGAACAACACCAACCCGAAACTAACCAAGTCTCAATCCAACTACTTATTTTAAGGAGATAAGGTAACAAGTTAAATGATACCACTGGGATACAATCAGAAAATCTAGAATATAGGAAATTCTTTAGGAAAACTGAACCTGTCTCTTCAACAAATAAGTTTCAAGGAAAAAAAGGGGGAGGAACCCATAGACTAAAAGACAGTTGCAACAGCCAGGTAGATGGAACAACCATACAAAATCTCAGAGGCAGAGAACACAATGTGTTAAACAAAAATATAAGAAGGAAAGAGTGACTGGAGCTTCTTATTGTTGGCGGTGGGGGGGAAGGGGGGGCATGGGGATGGAGTTAGGGAGGTCCCTGAAAAGAGGAATGGAAGAACCACATCACAGAGGTCCTTAAGAGCCACAGAAAATAAAGAGAGGAGAGGAGAGGAGAGGAAAGGAGAAAACCACCGGGGGAATCTCAAGAAAGGAAATGTTATGATTAAATTATGTGTCTGCAGCTCACTCCCTATGGTATAGAACGGCATGAAGGAGCACACCAGTGAGGAGTACACCAGGAAGGGAGGGCAGGAAGCTGTTGCGGTCCTGTGGAAAGATGGTGGCCCCAAAAGAATAGTGTTTGGAACAGCAATGGGAAAAGGGAAAAGGACATTCAGAAGACTGAAACAACAACCTATAAGGATAAACTGGATTGGGCATAAGAAGTGTTGTAAATGACCATTCCAAATGTTCTGACCTCAGTGTGGGATGGATGCAGGTACCACTTACTGAAGTGAGGGACAGTAAAGAAGAGGAGATTCAGACAGAGAACCAGAGTCCTGTTTCGGAGGATCTTAGTCTGGGAGCATCCCCAGTGGAGACACATAGTAAGCATAGCGTTTCTGTATCTGGATCTCAGTACAAAAATCTAGGCTAGACATAAAAATCTGTGAGTCATTTGGAGGACTTCAAGAGAAGTAATAACCTCAGGAGAGAGCCAGTTTTCTGTTAAAACAGGAGTTAAGAAAAATTTCGGGAAGAGGTAGAGAATATGTTTAGATCTAGAAGACACAGGGAGATCCTGAAAGACAGGGGAAAGGGACAGTTAAAAAGATACAGTGAGAAATAGGAGGGTGAGGTCAGAGAGACAGCAGACAATCTGGGAGTGTAGCCCTTGGGTAGTGCCCATGGTAAACAGTGATGTGAGCAGAGGAGAGTCCACTCTGACTTCCTGACGGGCTGCTGTCCTGGGTGCCCCTGAGTATTAGGCAAGGCATGAAGGAAGCTGGGGCCACCTACAGCTGTGCGGAAGATGAAGGTGCCCGTTACATGCTAGAATCAACTAGGCAGTCTTCAGACATATCAGGGTCTGACCCCACCCCTGATTTAACTGGCGGTGGGTGGGGTCCTAAGCATTTGTATACTTTAAAACACCCTGGAGGTGTTGAGAATCACTCTGTTAACCTTCAGGTTCTTACATCAACTTCTCATAGCCTTTCTTCCTTTGGTCTGGAACACGTCCAAGTCTCCTTTTCTGCAATAAGCATCCAAAAATACTCAGCTCTTTGAAATGGTTGACTAGCCTTCAGTCTTATCTGCAAGCTTTTGAGACATTTCAGCTGATTAGTCCCTTTTGAAATGTGGTTGCCAGGGTGGGCACACTACCAGATGTGGTCTGATAAGCATTGAGTGGACTGGGATATCAGCCTGCCCCGTTCCAAAAACTGAACTTGTACTTCTCTGGCCTAAGCATGTTTTAAACTGTGATAGTCACAAAATATTATAAACTCAAACTAATCTGACCAAACATGAAAACCCCCAAGTTTTCGCCAGGGGCCCCACAATCACACCATTTCTAACTTGTCCTATGCCTAATAATTCATTTTTTAAACAATTTCAGGAGTATGATTTATCCCTAATAAAATTCCAATTTGTCAGCAGCAGCCAGCTGCTCATGCCTCTCGTGTATGCTCGAAATTCCAATCCTGTTTTTGATGGGCGTTGACTATGCATCCTTCTCTGTGTCCTAATCTGAGGTAGGAATGATAAACTGTGAACAGGATGAGGTCCAAGACAGCACCATTTGACACCACACTCGACACCAACCCCATCCACCTTTCTGGGAACCTGCCTTCATCAATTGTCCTTTCTTTATCTCTCTCCTCATTCCTCTTTTTCACTTTCAGCCTCTCCGTTCCAGTCCTTCGTTTCTGTGGCCCCTCCTTCATACACCACAACACTGACCATCTACATCCATCCATCGCTGGACTAGACTATACTAGAAAATCTGCACCTGGCACCTAATTAGGCCTCTGCGGTGAACAAATGAGCCAACCTCTTACCACGTAAGGAGGTATAATAAACCCTATGACTCCTAGGGATCTTTCATCAGCCTGTTGTAAACCCACCACCAGCAACAGCATAGCACTCAACTGCCTATCACTCTCCTACCTATTAGAACTCAAACAGAAACCATTACTCACATTTGAAAAACAAATAAAAAAAAAATAGGGTTCTACTGGTCCACTAGCTTAACAATCCAATCAGAAAAAGGAATTAAGGTTATTTAGGGATGACATAATATTTATGATCGCCATTTTGTTTTCTAACTACTCAGAAATCATCTACGTGCTAATCTGTCCTAAAATGTTCTGCTGCAGAGAGGGAATGAGGAGGACATGCAGAGAGAAGGTCAGTCATACCATTTCCCCTAAATCTGGTTCACAGAATCCATCTTCTGTGACTAAGTGGACCTCTCAAAGCTGCTAATGCCTCGTCAGTTTTTCATCGTTCCTCAAGGATGACTGACAATGATGGGACAATCTCAAGTTTAATTTCTTTAAAATTCAGTGACACAATCATATTAAGTCTTAAATCAGAACTCCTTAGAGAACCATAGTATCCTCAAACTTCCCAAGACATTTGATAATTTGATTCATTCTTGTATTTGTTCTGTGTTTTGGTTCCAGAAGCTCACTTACCTTGGTAACAGTGATGTAAGCAAAAGACAGGGGAGTAATTGCACTCATTCTCTATCACTTTCCTACCCCTGTGGCATCTTTTGTTGTTCTACTTCAAACCTTAGCCTTTCCTGGGTTTCTGATGCTTCCTCTCCTTTCCTCAGTGAGCTACACCGTACTGTAGTTATCTGGTCTGTGTTGGTTTGATTTCGAGAGATTTTTACTATCTGTTTTGATACACTAATCTTCTACAATTTTAGGGCAATTGACTGGACACTTCTCGGCATTCTTCCGGAATACCTCCAGATGCAAGGAACCATTTCTGGATAGAGCAAAAGTCACCTACATAAAGCCTTTGAGGAGATAACCATCCAGAAAAGAAATAAGACAGTAACAAGCAACCAAAATCCAAGATGAACAAAGGTAAGTTGCTTTAAAACAAACAAACAAACAAACAAAATTAAGGCAAAGGAATCAAAGACAAATAATGGAAGAACTGTTCAATGTCAAAAACAAACAAACAAACAAACAAACACACACAAAGCACGGAAAAGATGCCCAGAACATATACAGATATAAAGGTAGTTGGTTACAAATATTCCTGAAATTACTAGAGAGGAGCATGTTTCTTTAATGGGATGGGAGGGTTTCATTAAAAAATAAGTAAAATGTATTTTGAGTTTTTAGAAATTGATTTTTCATACATAGTAAGATTTGAAATTCACAGTGTTAAGTATTTCTACAAATTTTTCTCTGTAACATACAATTTATGGCCCTAAACATACAACACCCAAATGTGCTCATACGCACTGAAACCTACAAACGAAGGGATGGTGTGAAGGTTAAGGAAAAAGAAGCTGGATTTTCCCCTGTTTTTCCCTAGTCCTACTTTCAAGCACACTTGTCTGGGGAAGCATATTACTTTAGTCTTTGAAAAGGCAGCATTTTACATTTCTAGAGAAATCAAATTTTCTCTTTCTGAGGTCAAGTTGCCACTTCAAATAGATTTTATCTTCAGAAGCTTTTTTTTCCCCATAGAAAATGCTTCAAAAAAGCAGAAATGAAATGGATCTACTTTCTGCTGATAATATCATTTTTCCTTCTCTTGGATTACTTATTATTTTCTAGCTAATGCTTACATACTATATCTCATGCTATGTCTAAATATAAAAATCAAATCCACTCATGCATAACTTTTTTTTTTTTAACAAAAAAGTCTAACTATGGCATCACAAGCAGAGTGAGCCATTAAATGAGCTGGGATTAAAGAAGAGGATAAAGCCCTGATGTGCCACCTTAGAACATTTCAAGCTTCTCAGTGAAAGGTATGTTGAAAGCATGATGTTCCCATTTCTCTAACAGAGTCGGAAATGGTCCCCGTTCTCCAGTCAAGGCACACGTGTTTGGCATCGTAAAAGAGAAGGCAGGCCTTGGCTCACAGGTTAAAAGCATCCCCAAAGAAGTTAAATGAGATGCACCAAAAAGCACATCACTGATTCACCACAAAGCTGTAAGGAATCCCCAAATACTAGTTGCCAAGTAGTGTTAACCACAGAGATCTTGCATTTTGCATTCAAACGTAGCCATACAACATTAAGTGAAATTTGGAACAGCAGGATAAAATAATTAAAGCAGCCCTGGAGAGCCATTAAGGCAGGGGTATTCAGAGTTCAGACTATTTTCTACCTCTTCTAATAAAGACAGACAGACACACACACAAGCGTTCACACATACACACACACACACACACACACACACACACACACACACACCCATCCAGTTTATGTTATAACCAGGATAGCAACCTGGTTATGGTGGGCGGGGAGGTGGAAGCAAGGGCCCATGGAGAACCAACAAAGATAATTATAAATACACAGTAGCTTGGTTAAAGGGACTAAGACTTCTATCAAGTCAAGAGGATTATGAATGATTTTTATTTTCTTCATTAAATTGGATTACTGTCATAATTATAGAAAATGTGTCACTGTTAAATATCTTTGAAATGAAATTTTAAAACAATATCAAGCAAAGCCAAATTTATCTAGTCTGAGTGAAGTCTTTTATGACAAAAAGGACTAGAGAACAATGCTTAGGCATAGTGAATTACTAAATCGAAAAGACTATTACTCTCCTAAAAATAAAAGTGGTACTACAATGGACTGCTGTAAAGGCAAGCAGGGTATCAAAGTAAAAAATGATTCAATTAAACAGAGTTGAAAACAATCCCCCTACACATGGTGAAGCTCAGGCTTTGTATTAATTCATGTTCTACTAACGAACTGATTAGGTAAGGACTTTATAAAAGTTATGTAGAGTTGATATAATGAGATCTATGCTTAATATTACTTCCAAAACCTAGCAATGAGCCAGAGTACAAATAAACCTGATTTGGAATCAAATGGCTTTATATACAGACAGTAGGTTTAAATCAAAATAGGTGATAGGTGTCTTGAAGTCAAAAACAGCACTTGCACTGAATATCACTCACTACTGTTAAAGCACCTAGAGCATGACAGGCCTTGGGCCTCGGATTTTATTTACAATGTCTCATTTAATCTCTATAACAAATTTGTGTGATCAATACTCCTGTCATCTCCAATTTATAGAGAAACTGAGGCACAGTGCCAAATCATACAACCAGAAGAGGCAGTTTCAGAATTTTCAGGAGGTTGGACTTCAGAACCCATACTCAAATTCTCTGTGGGCTGGCAATAATTACAGTGTGAACCACAGAAGAAATGTATGTGAGCCACGTTCTCATGCTACCCCTACATTCAACAAAGGTGCTCTGCTCACATCAATATATATTTTTTCAGACACTTGTGATCAAAATATTTACTGTCAAAGCAATGTCATTATTCTTTGTGCTTTCTAATAATTTTTTACAAACCTTAATGTAGATCAGTATATTTTTAGAATGGCGTTAGTAAGTCTTACCTTAATTGTAAAAGTAACACGTTTATGGCAAAATGGTTGGCAAATACAGAAAAGAAATTGTATCAACAATAATCCCATTAATCAGAGGTAAATTTTTCAATGTGTGTGTAACTTCTAGACCTTTTTTTCTGTGTGTAGATTTTTTTTTAAATAGTATTCCACTTTTATATTTGATCATTTACTTTTTTGTTGTGGTTTAAAAATATATCTTTTTACTAGATGAGCTGTTATAAAGTCCAGAAAGCCTCGAGTTTAACCAAGTTCATACTTTCAAGGAAAATGGCTCCAGTATTTCTTTCTTTCATAAATTTTCATGACTTTCATTTTGGTTTATTGGTGAAAGCAACCCCAATAGTCAAACAAGAGAGACCTAACAGAGGAAGCAAGTACAGGCCTTACAGCCACATAGGGGGAGGACCTAGATGGGGCCACTCAAATACCTTGAGTTGGCCTGGCTGGAATTTAGCATCATGGGACCACTACACATCCAGTGATGGAAAGCAACCAATCACCTCCGGGATAGATATGCTAGAAGATTTTACTCGATAAACCTAGATACATGACCTTAGATTTGGAAGAACTAAGACCCATGGCAATCGAATGTGCATTTGGGAAGAAAGAACTTCCTACGTCCTGACTGCAAATCTCTACTCCCAAGGGCCACCTGTCAAAGTCTCCTCAACACACTTAAAAGAGTGTGGTCACAGCATCCCTAAACACTTTCCCCAATCATTGCACAGTTAATGTTTATTAGCTGAGTATGTACGAATAGCACTGTGATAAGTGCTAAAGAATACATGGATGTGTAAGAGTATGTGACATACATATGAATATAAGTTATATACATATGAGCAAGGAAAGGACGTAGAAAGCAAAGCAGTAACTGAATCATAAAAAAAAAAAGAATAAATTATTCTGACATCTGTCTAAATAGTAAAGCTTTATTCAAGACTATTCTAATAGGGGAGACAGAGACAGGGCTCAAGTACAAATACAAGAACAAGTGGGGATTTAGAGCCCATGGTTCATTCACGGATGGATGGAAAATTACTAAGAAGTGACATCAAGGGTAGGGGGAATTCCTGCCTGATCTAACCTGATCTAACAGGATCCTTGCTAAGGGCAGGCCAGAGCAACTATATAGCAAGAGTGGGGGGATTTTCTCTAAATGGTAGGAATCTTGCTGAAACTAGGCTAGGATGGTCTGGCACGGGGATTGCTTAGTGGGGTTTGGGGGTGCTGGATTGTGGCAGATAAAGTCAAGGCATAGTCAGAAAGAGGTCTTAGAAGAGCATAGCTGAAGTGTAATCAAGGTCAGTGTCTTGTGAAAAGCCAGGAAAGTCTCACATTATGAGTGTGACTTGAGTTGGACCTTAAGGATGGGATAAGCCATGGACATGTGAAAAGAAGTAAGCCACTTACACAGAGGGCTCTATTAACAAAGACGCAGAAGGAGGTGGGGAGACACACTTAAAGTACAGAAAGTAAAAACTAGGGAATTGGTAGAACGTAAACAGTGGACTCAAGAGGGATCTGGATGCCTCTAGCCGACCATAGGATTGATCCACTAAAGTAACCAGACCTTTGATCTTGCTGGACGTCAATATTTTTATTACCTGCTAAAGCTTATTTTACGGTAGAGCTCTGGATGAAGGATTAGCTAACCTATCGACAGCGTTCATCTGAAGAAGTTAAATATACATTCCTAACCAATGAAAGTAAGTTAACTGAGCCTGCAAGACTACTAAATGTACTTCATTATATAAATATGGATTAAAACAGACTATAAAATTAATATATTTATAAATATAAATTAACATTAAAACACACTAAAAATTAGCAAATTTCCAGGATTTAAACTGTACTGTATAACAGGATTTATACTGTATGTATAGTATACATACTATAAAATATTTGGTAGCAAGTCTTCATTGTGAAGACAAAGAAAGCCAAATACACAATTTATTAAGTCCACCTGTGCTACTTGCAGGGTTTTCCAAGCAATAACATGTGACTTTATCACCATCAAACAAGACATTAGCATCCCTTTTCTAAATAGGAATCATTTTGCCAGATTTAGGAAAACTGACAAGGTCTTAAACAAAAAGGCTATTCAGTGATGTCAAGTCTCAGCCACCACATTTAGCTTCTAATAAGAAATCTAGTTTCTGTTCAGTGAGACAACATAATTTAGCCACTTTGAGGAGAAACCATGTTCCATGTCTTTGCCTTACCTAAATGGCTTTGGTGGAGTCTGGCCTCAATAAGCACCACACGCATGAAAGAATGAAGTCAACCACTTCAAGCAAGGGCTAAACTAGCCAACAGCTACAGACAGGGCAGATCCATCAGCTCTCGCTGATAGAATAATTTCTGTAACTGAGAAATCACAAAAGTCAGCTTTCCTAAATGTCTCTCCTTTGTGTGTGTTAATCTTCTCAGCCATTAACAGAAAGCTTTCTGATGTACTTTTCATTTAAGTTCAAAATGAGTGTTGGAGGATAAAGTCTCTGACTTCAGGGGCAACATACACCGAAAAGTAATTAGACATTTACTCAGTTTTCGCCTAAAATGAGAAATGGATACAAATGTCATGACATTTCTTCCAATTGCAGCAGATGGGAAATCATCAGTAGTCACCCAGTTGAGGAATTCTCTCCTATGAAAGCACCTTTTATAGAAATCCTGGCCCAGAAAATAAATAAAACTTTAGCTAATAAAATATGCTATTTTATACTAAGTAAAAAGGAAAAAAAAGTAATCTAAAAAAAAGTAATCTGTAAATTAGGTAAACTGAACAAATGTATCTAAATCCTTCTATGTCAAATACCTGCAAATAAAATATTTAGTCACTTTGTAATTATTTACCATTTTCCTCTTTTTTCTAAGATTTATTTTATACATGTTCCTTGTTTAAAGATGAAATATAGTTATATACATACACATACATACTTGTGTCCATGCATGTATATATAACAATACATACAGCTATATATATATATATATATATAAATAAATACCAAATTTTATATATATATATTTTATATATATATATATATAAAACCAAATCTTCATATATAGTAGCAATATAAAACCTACTCTTAAAAATAAACACTACAAAATTAATGCCCTGTGTCCATGGTAGATAAACATCTTCATCTGGTTATAATACATAGGGGCACCTGGATGGCTCAGTCTGTTAAGCATCTGCCTTCAGCTCAGGTCATGGTCCCAGGGTCCTAGGATCAAGCCCCATGTCAGGCTCCCTGCTGGGTGGGGAGTCTGCTTCTCCCTTCTCCTCTGCCTCCCACTTCCCCTGGTTGTGCTCTCTATCTTTCGGTCAAGTAAATACAAAAAAATCTTTTAAAAAAACATAGAATCACCTTATTCTTTGTTTTAATTTTTTTCCTTGGTTTTTAAATACACAAATATTTAAAGAAAACACATCCCTTATTTTCTTTTTACTGTGATCTTAAAATCCAGGCGACTACTTATTCAACTGGACTTAGCTTATAAATTTCAGAAAGTGAAAAAGCATGATTAATCATACGTCAGAGACACATCCAATCCTTAATCCACAAAAACTCACTCATTTTGAATGACTACAGGGAAAGTATGACTGAATTATAAAGGATATTTGGGAAAACAGGGAGATATACTCATTTCAGATAGACAGAATGACTCCAACTCTGAAGCAGAATAAGAATGTGACACATGAGAAGCTGAGACACCCAAGGTTTCGGGGCCACCATGTTGCTACTCAGGAGGATAAATATACAGCCCACCAGTCAACCTGTAAACTCTGCTCTCTCCAACTTTCAAAGACAATCTCTGCTACCTGCATTTTCTTTTTCATTTATACACCTACATGAATATATGTATATTTGTATATTTTATGAATATAAACAGATTAATATGTCATATAAATATATGTAACACAAGGGGAAGTTTTTGAAAAGTAGAAAGGGAAATATAACTTTGCAAACTGATCACTAAGTGGCTACTAGCACAGTCCCTAGGTAGAGATCTGGCCATGTCAGCTTCAAAAATTGCACATTTGGGAATGAAGTTTCACCTCACCTAACCATATTTATTTGACAAAATAACCTTCAATACAGATATTCTCTTCAGTGCTTATTAATTAAAGAAGCCCTTTTAGTAATACATGGGTCAATGGTAAATTAGATCAGGTCAAACCATCTCTCATAAAAGTGATTTAAAACTTAATCAAGTCATCTGAAAGTTGATGTGAATAAATACATACAAACAATATAAATGCAGCTGCTTAGACATAAAAACTTAAGGAAGTGACAAAAAACAAAAAACAAAGAAAAATGGGCCAGGAAATTTGGCAAGACTCAAAGGACACAACAGGTAGAATCATTTTATCCTCTTAATTCAATTTTGAGTGCTTAACTGCATTCACAGCGAGTGCTGGGAAAAGACTTGGGGGGCGGGGGGAGGCTGGCTCTAGGGTGCTGAGTTTCTGAATTACTCAAAAACCTATTTGAAAAAATGATTTTGTTTAAGGTACTGCTCTTACTATAATATTAGTTCCTCCATTATTCATGAGAGGACAAAAGCACTGTAAACATGCTGGCAGATCAGGAGTTCTGTGAGCCACAGGAGCTAAAGAAAAAGTAGTGAGAGGCACGGGTGACACCAAATCTGGGGCCAACTTCCATACAGAGAAGGCGGCAATGAAATGGAAAACCTTGTCTGAAATAAGTGTATCTAAAGGAAGGAAAAAGGGAGCAGTGCATGTTCTACTTCATGCAGTCCCTTTACACGGAAAGCCACAGATGAGCAGGGTGAAGTATGGGGGGCCGGGGGGAGCTATGCTGTCACTGTGGAGTGGCCTAGAACAGTAGAGAATGTGGGGGATACATGACTAACAAGAAATGATAGCGGAGGCACAGAGGGAAGATACAAGAATCATGGGAGAAACTGGCCATGTTCCCTAGAGTTAATCATTAATAAGAGGGGGAGAGTAAGCACAGATTTTAGGACTTTTCAAAATGAAATGAGTAAGTAAAAAAATAAAAGGGGATAAAAATTAAGAACTCAGCTGTACAGTCAGGCTAACTGGGTCTGGGTCCTGGCTCTGCCACTGAGCTATGTGACTGTGACTCAGACTTTATGGGCCTCAGTTTCTCCATCTATAAAATGGGAGAAATCATCTCATTTCAAAATTTTTCTAGAATTCTTATAAGAAACAAAGAAAAAAGTAATTAGCCAACGTTCATTTAACATATACTATATTTGAGATGTTTGAAACACTCCAAATGCATTCATTCTCATAGATTCTTCACAGCCGTGTGAAATTAATTCCAATATTTGCCCTATCTTCATAGGTGACAAAATGAAGCTTAACCCACTGCTCCATAACCTTAGCTTTATTTCATGATCCTAAATTACAAAAAGAAAGAAAGACGGGGGCGCGGTGAGAGAGAGAAAGAGAAAAGATGCACAAAACAGGTATCATCATTTAAAAATTATAACTAGTATGAATAAAGCAAAATGGGAAAGCAGAGAAACACATGCGCTACACAGAGTTCAATGAAGTATTTAAATTTTTAAAGAACACAAATAAAAATAGAAGAGATATCTAAGAATAACACTCTATTATAAATCTATGTCCTAAATGAGGTGAAACTGGCAACAAAAACAACTATTTCAGATCTATATATTTTTAAAATTTTTAATTTTGTTATAAACATATAATGTATTATTAGCCGGAGGGGTACAGGTCTGTGAATTGCCAGGTTTACACACTTCACAGCACTCACCATAGCACATAACCTCTCCAATGTCCATAACCCCGCCACCCTTCTCCCAAGCCCCTCCCCCCAGCCACCCTCAGTTCGTTTGGTGAGATTGAGTCTCTTATGGTTTGTCTCCCTCCCAATCCCATCTTGTTTCATTTATTCTTTTCCTACCCCGCCAAAGCCCCCCATGTTGCATCTCCACTTCCTCATATCAGAGAGATCATATGATAGTTGTCTTTCTCCCACTGACTTATTTCACTAAGCATGATACCCTCTAGTTCCATCCACATCATTGCAAATGACAAGATTTCATTTCTTTTGATGGCTGCATAGTATTTCATTATATATATAATACCACCTCTTCTTTATCCATTCATCTGTTGATGGACATCTAGGTTCTTTCCATAGTTTGGCTATTGTGGACATTGCTGCTATAAATATTTGAGCGCACATGCCCCTTCGGATCACTACATTTGTATCTTTAGGGTAAATACCCAGTAGTGCAATTGCTGGGTTGTAAGGTAGTTCTATTTTCAACTTTTTGAGGAACCTCCATGCAGTTTTCCAGAGTCGTTGCACCAGCTTGAATTCCCAACAGTGTAGGAGGATTCCCCTTTCTCCACATTTTCGCCAGCATCTGTCATTTCCTGACTTATTAATTGTAGCCATTCTGACTGGTGTGAGGTGGTATCTGTGGGTTTTGTTTTTGTTTTTGTTTTCTTTTTTATTTTTTATAAACATATAATATATTTTTATCCCCAGGGTACAGGTCTGTGATTTTGCCAGGTTTACACACTTCACAGCAATCACCATAGCACATACCCTCCCCAATGTCCATAACCCCACCACCCTTCTCCCAACCCCCCTCCCCCCAGCAACCCTCAGTTTGTTTTGTGAGATTAAGAGTCATTTATGGTTTGTCTCCCTCCCAATCCCATCTTGTTTCATTTATTCTTTTCCTACCCCCCCGAAGCCCCCCATGTTGCATCTCCACTTCCTCATATCAGGGAGATCATATGATAGTTGTCTTTCTCCGCTTGACTTATTTCGCTAAGCATGATACTCTCTACTTCCATCCATTTGTCATCGCAAATGGCAAGATTTCATTTCTTTTGATGGCTGCATAGTATTCCATTGTGTATATATACACCACTTCTTCTTTATCCATTCATCTGTTGATGGACATCTAGGTTCTTTCCATAGTTTGGCTATTGTGGACATTGCTGCTATAAACATTCGGGTGCACGTGCCCCTTCGGATCACTACATTTGTATCTTTAGGGTAAATACCCAGTAGTGCAATTGCTGGGTCATAGGGTAGTTCTATTTTCAACTTTTTGAGGAACGTCCAAGCTGTTTTCCAGAGTGGTTGCACCAGCTTGCATTCCCACCAACAGTGTAGGAGGGTTCCCATTTCTCCCCATCCTCGCCAGCATCTGTCATTTCCTGACTTGTTAATTTTAGCCATTCTGACTGGTGTGAGGTGGTATCTCATTGTGGTTTTGATATGTATTTCCCTGATGCCGAATGATGTGGAGCACTCTTTCATGTGTCTGTTGGTCTTCTGGATGTCTTCTTTGCAGAAATGTCTGTTCACGTGTTCTGCCCATTTCTTGATTGGATTGTTTGTTCTTTGGGAGTTAAGTTTACTAAGCTCTTTATAGCTTTTGGATACTAGCCTTTTATCTCACATGTCCTTTGCAAATATCTTCTGTGATATTCTTTCAGTCGTCTTTTGGTTTTGTTGACTGTTTCCTTTGCTGTGCAAAAGCTTTTGATCTTGATGAAGTCCCGATAGTTCATTTTTGCTCTTGCTTCCCTTGCCTTTGGCGAGGCCTTGCATTGGGCTCTCTGCTCAGCAGGGAGCCTGCTTCCCTTGCTTCCCTTGCCTTTGGCGATGTTCCTAGGAGGAAGTTGAGGTCAAAGAGGTTGCTGCCTGTATTCTCCTCAAGGATTTTGATGGATTCCTTTCTCACATTGAGGTCCTTCATCCATTTTGAGTCTATTTTCATGTGTGGTGTAAGGAAATGGTCCAATTTCATATTTCTGCATGTGGCTGTCCAATTTTCCCAATTTTCCCTTTGTTGAAGAGGCTGTCTGTATTCAATTGGACATTCTTTCCTGCTTTGTCAAAGATTAGTTCACCATAGACTTGAGGGTCTATTTCTGGGCTCTATTCTGTTCCATTGATCTATGTGTCTCTTTTTGTGCCAGTACCATACAGTCTTGATGAGGACAGCCCAACTTTGGCTTTCTTTTTCAATATTCCTTCAGCTAGGGGTGCCTGGGTGGCTCAGTGGGTTGGGCCTCTGCCTTCAGCTCGGGTCATGGTCTTGGGGTCCTGGGATCGAGCCCTGCATTGGGCTCTCTGCTCAGCAGGGAGGCTGCTTCCCCTTCTCTCTCTGCCTTCCTGTGATCTCTCTCTCTCTCTGCCAAATAAATAAATCTTTTTTAAAAAAATATTCCTTTGGCTATTCGAGGTCTTTTCTGGTTCCATATATATTTTAGGATTATTTGTTCCATTTCTTTGAAAACAATGGATGTGACTTTGATAGGGATTGCATTAAATGTGTAGATTGCTTTAGGCAGCATAGACATTTTCACATTTGTTCTTTCAACCCAGGAAAATGGAACATTTTTCCATTTCTTTGTGTCTTCCTCAATTTCTTTCATGAGTACTTTATAGTTTTCTGAGTATAGATTCTTTGCCTCTTTGGTGAGGTTTATTCCTGGGTATCTTATGGTTTTGGGTACAACTGTAAATGGGACTGACTCCTTAATTTCTCTTTCTTTTGTCTTGTTGTTGGTGTAAAGAAATGCAACTGATGGGGTGGCTGGGTGGCTTAGTTTGTTAAAGCCTCTGCCTCCGGCTCAGGTCATGATCCCAGGGTCCTGAGAGTGAGCCCCACATTGGGCTCTCTGCTCCATGGGGAGCCTGCTTCCTCCTCTCTCTCTGCTTTGCCTCTCTGCCTACTTGTGATCTCTGTCAAATAAATAAATAAAATCTTTAAAAAAATCTTATAAAAAATAATTTAAAAAAAAAGAAAGAAATGCAACTGATTTCTGTGCACTGATTTTATATCCTGACACTTTACTGAATCCCTATACAAGTTCTAGCAGATTTGGAGTGGAATCTTTTGGGGTTTCCACATATAGTATAATATCATCTGCAAAGAGTGATAGTTTGACGACTTCTTTGCTGATTTGGATGCCTTTAATTTCTTTTTGTTGTCTGACTGCTGAGGCTAGGACTTCTAGTACTATGTTGAATAGCAGGGGTGACAGTGGACATCCCTGCCATGTTCCTGACCTTGGGGGGAAAGTTCTCAGTTTTTCTCCATTGAGAATGATATCTGCGGTAGGTTTTTCATAGATGGCTTTGATAATATTGAGGTATGTGCTCTCTATCCCTACACTTTGAAGAGTTTTGATCAGGAAGGGATGCTGTACTTTGTCAAATACTTTTTTAGCACCTACTGAGAGTATCATATGGTTCTTGTTCTTTCTTTTATTAATGTATTGTATCACACTGATTTGCAGATGTTGAACCAAGCTTGCAGCCCTGGAATAAATCCCACCTGGTTGTGGTGAATAATCCTTTTAATGTACTATTGGATCCTATTGGCTAGTATTTTGATGAGAATTTTCGCACCTGTGTTCATCAAGGATATTGGTCTGTAATTCTTTTTTTTTTTTTTTTTATGGGATCCGTGTCAGGTTTTGGGATCAAGGTGATGTTGGCCTCATAAAATGAGTTTAGAAGTTTTCCTTCCATTTCTATTTTTTGAAACAGTTTCAGGAGAATAGCAATTAATTCATCTTTAAATGTTTGCTAGAATTCCCCTGAGAAGCCATCTGGCCCTGCGCTTTTGTTTGTTTGGAGATTTTTGATGACTGTTTCAATCTCCTTACTGGTTATGGGTCTGTTCAGGTTTTCTATTTCTTCCTGGTTCAGTAGTGGTAGCTTATATGTCTCTAGGAATGGATCCATTTCTTCCAGATTGTCAAATTTGTTGGCACAGAATTGCTCATAATATGTTCTTAAAATTGTTTTTATTTCTTTGGTGTTGTGATCTCTCCTCTTTCATTCATGATTTTATTTATTTGGGTCCTTTCTCTTTTCTTTTTGATAAGTCTGGCTGGGGTTTATCAATCTTATTAATTCTTTCAAAGAACCAGCTCCTAGTTTCATTGATTTGTTCTAATCTATTTCATTGATTTCTGCTCTGATCTTTATGATTTCTCTTCTCTTGCTGGGTTTAGGCTTTCGTTGTTGTTCTTTCTCCAGCTCCTTTAGGTGTTGGGTTAGATTGTGTATTTGAGACCTTTCTTGAGAAAGGCTTGTATCACTATATATTTTCCTCTCAGGACTGCCTTTGCTGTGTCCCAAAGATTTTGAACCACTGTGTTTTCATTATCATTTGTTACCATAAGTTTTTCAATTCTTTAATTTCCTCGTTGACCCATTCATTCTTCAGAAGGATGCTGTTTAGTCTCCATGTATTTGGGTTCTTTCCAAATTTCCTCTTGTGATTGAGTTCTACCTTCAAAGCATTGTGGTCTGAAAATATGCAGGCAATGATCCCAATTTTTTGATACTGGTTGAGACCTGATTCATGACCCAGGATGTGATCTATTCTGGAGAATGTTCCATGTGCACTAGAGAAAAATGTGTATTCTGTTGCTTTGGGATGGAATGTTCTGTATATATCTGTGATGTCCATCTGGTCCAGTATGTCATTTAAGGCCTTTATTTCCTTGTTGATCTTTTGCTTGGATGATCTGTCCATTTCAGTGAGGGGAGTGTTAAAGTTCCCTACTATTATTGAATTATTGTTGGTATGTTTCTTTGATTTACTTATTAATTGGTTTATATAGTTGGCTGCTCCCATGTTAGGGGTGTAGATATTTAAAATTGCTAGCTCTTCTTGTTGGATAGATCTCTTAAGTATGTCATTCCTCATCTCTTAGTATAGTCTTTGGCTTAAAATCTAATTGATCTGATATAAGGATTGCCACCCCAGCTTTTTCTTTTCTTTTCTTTTTTTTTTTTTTTAAGATTTTATTTATTTATTTGACAGACGGAGCTTACAAGTAGGCAGAGAAACAGGCAGAGAGAGAGGAGGAAGCAGGCTCCCCGATGAGCAGAGAGCCTGATGCGGGGCTCGATCCCAGGATCCTGGGATCATGACCCGAGCCAAAGGCAGAGGCTTTAACCCACTGAGCCACCCAGGCACCCCAATACCTAACTTTTGTATCATCATGGACAGTACTGGAGGAGATTATGCTGAGTGAAATAAGTTAAGCGGAGAGAGTCAATTATCATAGGTTTTACTTACTTGTGGAGCATAAGAACATGGAAAACATTGGGAGATGGAGAGAAGTGAGTTGGGGGAAATCGGAGGGGGAGATGAACCATGAGAGACTGTGGACTCTGAGAAACAAACTGAGGGTTTAGAGGGGAGAGGGGTGGGGGGATGGGTGAGCCTGGTGGGGAGTATCAAGGAGGGCATGCACTGCATGAAACACTGGGTGAGGTGCATAACACAGTGAATTTTGGAACACACACACACACAAAAAAATAATGTAATAAAAGTACTATGGACTCTGAAAAACAATCTGAGGAGTTTGAAGTGGCGGGGGGGTTGGAGGTCGGGGTACCAGGTGGTGGGTATTATAGAGGGCACGGATTGCATGGAGCACTGGGTGTGGTGAAAAAATAATGAATACTGTTATGCTGAAAAAAAATTTAAAAAAAAGTAAATTAGATTTTTAAAACCTAACATAATGTATCACTTTTTTAATTAAATCACTCACCTTATTTTTTTAAAGCAGTTTTAGGTTTATAGAAACCTAAACCTTACTATCTTCCTCCTTCTTTTTTTTTTTTAAGATTTTATTTCTTTATTTGACAGACAGAAATCACAAGTAGGCAGAGAGGCAGGCAGAGAGAGAGGAGAAAGCAGGCTCCCTGCTGAGCAGAGATCCCGATGTGGGGCTCGATCCCAGGACCCTGGGATCATGACCTGAGCCAAAGGCAAAGGCTTTAACCCACTGAGCCACCCAGGCGCTCCACACCCCAGCTTTCTTTTGATGTCCATTAGCATGGTAAATTATTTTCCACCCCCTCACTAAAAATCTGGAGGTGACTTTGGGTCTAAAATGAGTTTCTTGTAGGCAGCATATTGATGGGTTTTGTTTTATTTTGTTTTGTTTTATCCATTCTGATACACTGTGTTTTTTGATTGGGGCATTTAGCCCATTTACATTCAAGATAACTATTGAGAGATATGAATTTAGTGCCACTGTATTGCCTGTAAGGTCACTGTTACCGTATATTGTCTCTGTTCCTTTCTGGTCTACTACTTTTGGGGTCTCTCTTTGCTTGGAGGACCCCTTTCAATATTTCCTGTTGAGCTGGTTTGGTGTTTGCAAATTTTCAGTTTTTGTTTGTCCTGGAAGCTTTCTATCTCTTGTTCTATTTTCAATGATAGGCTAGCTGGATATAGTATTCTTGGTTACATGTTTTTCTCGTTTAGTGCTCTGAGTAGATCATGCCAGTTCTTTCTGGCCTGTCAGGTCTCTGTGGATAAGTCCGCTGCCAATCTAATATTTTTACCACTGTATGTTACAGACTTCTTGTTCCAGGCTGCTTTCAGGATTTTCTCTTTGTCACTAAGACTTGTAAATTCTACTATTAGGTGATGGGGTATAGACCTATTCTTATTGATTTTGAGGAGACTTCTCTGCACCTCCTGGATTTTGATGCTTGTTCCCTTTGCCATATTAGGGAAATTCTCTACAATCATTCTCTCCAATACACCTTCTGCTCCCCTCTCTCTTCTTCTGGAATCCCAATTATTCTAATGTTGTTTCATCTTATGGTATCACTTATGTCTCGAATTCTCCCCTTGTGGTCCAATAGTTGTTTGTCTCTCTTTTGCTCAGCTTCTGTAATCTCTGTCATTTGGTTTTCTGTATCACTAATTCTCTCTTCTGCCTCATTTGTCCTAGCATTAAGAGCCTCCATTTTTTATTGCACCTCATTAATAGCTTTTTTTATTTCAACTTGGTTAGATTTTAGTTCCTTTATTTCTCCAGAAAGGGCTTTTATTTCTCCGGACAGGGTTTCTCTAATATCTTCCATGCCTTTTTCGAGCCCGGCTAGAACCTTGAGAATCATCATTCTGAACTCTAGATCTGACATATTACCAATGCCTATATTGATTAGGTCTCTAGCCTTCAGTATTGCCTTTAGTTCTTTTTTTTTTTTTTTTTTTTTGTGGTGAGTTTTTCCACCTTGTCATTTTATTCAGATAAGAATATATGAAGGAGCAAATAAAATACTAAAAGGGTGGCAAAGACCCTTTGTGTGTGCTTTAATCAAATCAGAAGAGACCCCAAATGGGGGGGGGGGGAGAAAGGAGGTAAAAAATAAGTCCAGAAAAAAAAATTAAAAAAGAAAACAAATAAAGAAAAAATATAAAAAAGGAAATATATAAATGTATTAGACTGGTGACCAGAACAGGATCATCCACTTAATTTTGAGAGTAAGATCTATATATTATTAATACATGAAAGACAAAGAGGTATTATCAAAGACCTTCAGAAAAAAGTTCAAGACAGAGAAAACAGAGTTCCTCAAACTTCTTCATCAAGAATACACTTTGGAAGCCTGGGTAGCTCAGTTGGTTGAGCGACTGTCTTCAGCTCAGGTCATGATCCGGGAGGATCAGGATGGAGTCCTATGTTGTGGGGGGAAAAAAAAAACCCTGCTCAGCCGGGAGTCTGCTTCTCCCTCTGGCTCCCCTCATTCTCTCTTTTCTCATTGTCTCTCTCTCTCAAATGAATAAATAAAATCTTTTTAAAAAGAATACACTTCAATTCCTTAGTCATTTTCTCTCGCTTTTTACTGATGCCTAGCTCATAATCTATATACATACTGAATTCTTTCCGGTCTGGTTTAAAATTAAAACAACAAAAAATACTTCTGTCCTTTTTTCTTTCCTTTGCTTCCTCACTCCCTGCATTTCTGCCTCCATCCTCCCCTTTCTCTTTTCAATCCAAAGCAGGTGAGTCTCTAACTCTACCAGTCCCCTATAGGAACAAAGGAAAGACCTTCCCAGTTGCAAATTTAATGGATTCTTCAGGACCTATCTTTTCAGGACCTTGCTGAAATTCTGACATTATGTTACTTACAGGCCCCTGTAACTCTCTGCCTTTCTTGACATTTGGCTGGTTTTCTGGCTGCCTTTCTAGACAACCCCTCTTAGACTCTGTGGTTCTTCTTTCCTCTATTGATGAAGGAACAGAAAGCAAGCTGAGGAAAAAGCAGAAGCTGACACCCCACAACCCCCCACCATGGGATATATGTGACATTCCTCAGGCACTCCTGGCTACCCTAAAGCTAAGGAAAGGAAGAACAAATAGTTAAATTTATAGAGATCACAATCCTGCAAGACAGGAGTCTCCCTCAGTTTACAAATGTCTTAGCAATCTACAGGAACAAAGCATTTCTATGAATAACCTTGCTTCCAGAAGGAAATGTAGACACAATTAAATGTCCTCATAATCTGCAGCCCCTTGACAAATACTTGAAGCAGACAGAATATAATGTTCTTCCAGGAAGAGCCCAATTATCTTAAAGTTAATGCCCTACTGGAGGGGTAAACAACCTTAACTTGACCAAGGCAAGGCTTCCGGTATCCTGTAAGTCCTCTTCAGCCTATGAAAGTTCTTTAAGAAACCTCCCTTTTTCCTTACTTCCTCCAACCCCATAGTATATAATCAGCCACCCCTCATAACCCCAGTACAGCAGCTCTTTCCACCCACAGGTCCTGTCCCCGAGCTTTAATAAACCACCATTCTGTGCCAAAGATGTCTCAAGAATTCTTTCTTGGTCGACTCTGGACCTCACACCATCGAACTTCACCTATATTCCAAAACCCCATCACTGTTGGTCTCCTATTATTCCATCCCTTCTATTCCACTCAGAGATGAGATCCATTCTACTTAATTTAATAATCTTCCGTGTTCTACTCTGGGCACAGTCCCAAGTGCCCTTAATTCTCCAGAGCTCAACACTAAAACTTTCCTGGGGACAACAACAAAAACCCAAACAAAAAACTCCCACAAAACTGTCACTATTTAAACCAACCCACTGCCCTCCTCTTAGGAATTCAACTTCCTCTGGGATCCCCATATTGCGTCGTTAGTAACATTTATTTGGTTTCTCGGTATCTCCATATCCCTCTTCTTTCTCCTCCGGGGTTTGATCACACACAACAAAAGCCTTTGGTTGCTTTCCCGGCTTCCTCAGGGGCTTGCTGTCTGTGAGTACCTGTGCGGGCTGCTAAGCTGCTTCAGAATTCACTCTGGTCTCATGCATCAGTCCAATATGGAATGACTTCTATCTTATTCTCTGCTGAGTTATAACAGAGCTTACAACCAGCCACAGGAAGTTCCTACTGTTTACAATTTTCCCTCAGCTCAGACAATTCTCGTGGATGTGTAGAATCGTCGTTTTAAATCCCTGAAAAGAGAGATAATTAAAAAACAGCAATCCCCAAGAGACTATTTTGAACTAGAGACAATTATTTTTTGAATTTTCAAAAATTTGTTTATATAGGGAACTACATATTTATTTCCTTGAACCCTAGAAGGAAGAGAGCATATATTTGCTTGGTTATCAACTATTAAGCATGAAAAATGTCTCATGCCTAAAATCTTTAAATTTCCTTTCTTTTCTTTTCTTTTTTTTTTTTTTTAACATTTTATTTATTTGACAGAGATCACAAGTAGGCAGAGAGGCAGGCAGAGAGAGAGAGAGGAGGAAGCAGGCTGCCTGCTGAGCATAGAGCCTGATGAGGGGCTTGATCCCAGGACCCTGGCATCACGACCTGAGCCGAAGGCAGAGGCTTTAACCCACTGAGCCACCCAAGCACCCCTAAATTTCCTTTCTGTCTCAAGATTTTTTTTAAGCTCAGCTATGTTTCTGCATAAAAGTCACTGAGGTTGTATTAACTTTTCCTTTTTTCAGATTCTACTGACAAAGGTAGGTGTCACTCCCCAGTTCATTATGAGGCAACAAGCAAGAGCTTGAAGCTGAACTTCCCAGGAAACCAAAACATACTTAAGGAAAGAATCAGATCACACTCCACTCCTTTCTCCAAAGCCTTCCTTTCACATCTTCCCTAACAGATGTCACATTCCTCAAAATTCTTCCCAAATCAACAGTGTCTAAACCACATCTTGTACTTGATGCAATTTATAGTTCTAGACTTTGCAATTATAGTTCTAGACTTTTCAAGTACTTGTCATCTTCCCATAGTTCTTCTTATAGTTCTAGACTATGCAATTTATAGTTCTAGACTTTTCAAGTACTTGTCATCTTCCCATTATTATAATTCTTCCTAATGGTATCGTATATTCCTCTTGTATGCATCAAACCTAAATAAAGTGTAAGCATCTAAAACTCATTGATCCTTTGAGCTCCAATCGCACCTGATTGTACCCACATCCCAGCTTTCTCATTAATTCCTGTTTCAAATTTCCAGCATTTCCACTATCTTGAATTACTCTGAGCCAATCATATATATTATGAGCAGTAAGGGATCTGGGTAGGTCATGCAAATTTTAGACTGATCAGTTTCTATTCCACAAAAATCATGACCTCCAGACTCCATACCTTGCTATCTAAGAGAATGTGCTGTACCTGAAGGCCATTAATACATCATGAAACTTTTTAATTTAAATTAATTGACAAATCTTCATTAGAGGTTCAACAACAATCACAAACAATTTTGTAAAAGCTCCCAAAGGTTCACCAAAATTAATGCTTCTAAATACTCAGTTGAATTCCATAATAAAGCACTTTAAAGTTTGTTTTTGTTTTTTTTTTTTAATTTATTTGACAGACAGAGATCACAAGTGGCAGAGAGGCAGGCAGAGAGAGAGAAGGAAGCAGGCTTCCCTGATTAGCAGAGAGCCCTCAACTTTCTGACTTTGCCGCACTAGGCAGAGCTGGTCATTTCCTCCTGAAGGATACCAGTAAGCCTAGAATCCATTGCTGACCTAAAATTTGTCTTTCCTCTGAGACTGTAGGTGGGACTGATCATTTCTTTCTTTTCTTTTTTTTTTTTAAGATTTTATTTATTTATTTGACAGACAGAGATTACAAGTAGGCCGAAGGAAAGGCAGAGAGAGAGAGGGGGAAGCAGGCTCCCTGCTATGCAGAGAACCCAATGTTGGGCTCGATCCCAGGACCCTGGGATCACGACCTGAGCAGAAGGCAGAGGCTTTAACTCACTGAGCCATCCAAGTGCCCCCAATAAAGGACTTTAAACAACTTCTAGTTTTTGGCAAAATGCTTTATCAAGTCTCTGGAGGAATAAAGTACTATATAAGTAAGATGATCATATACGTTATCACCCAAATGGAGACACTGAAAAATAAAAACAGTGAATTAGTGAAAAGAAACACTATTAATAATAACACAAAGACAACAAGCAAAAATCAAGATTGTCTTAGGCCAACCAACACATAAGATGCACTGAACATCAAACCGGGTCCTTATACTCAGGAATGTACCTAACACTTAGGGAGGTTAATCCAAAAAGGCATCAGTGACTATGGGGTCAGAAAAGATAACAAAGAACTCTGCAAAGGTGAGAATGAAGATATAATTCTAGACTACAATGAAATCCAAACTCTAATGTGAGGTATTAAAACACAGTCGCCATATTCTTTGACATTCCTTATTGAGTGGTACCATCTATGTCTTCTACCCTTGACTCTGGTCTCTCAGAACACCGATCAATAAAGCCAGTGAAAGTGACACTGTCCCAGTTCTGGGCACAGGCCTTAAAATGTTGGCAACTTCCACTTTCTGTATCCTGGAAGTACTATTTAGGTCATCCACTCCTTACTGATCTTTTCACCTGCTTGATCCGTCAGTTACTGACAAGGGTGCTGAAGTCTCTCACCACAAGAATGGGTTTGTCTGTTTCTACTTTCAGTTCCACCAGCTTTTGCCTCCCATAGTTTGACACTCTATTGTTAGGTGCACACACATTTAGAATTATTGTATCTTCTTGGGAAATTAATACATACATCATTATGTGATGTCCTCTCTTTATCCTGAAGGCTTCTGAGTCTTCGAAAGAGTCTGCTTAGTCTGAAATTAATAGAGCTACTCCAGCTTTCTTTTAAATAGCGTTAGTATGGCATCTTTTCTCTCTATCAATTTACTTTTAACCCAGGTCTTTATAATTAAGGTAGGTTTCTTGTAAGCAACACAGAGTTGGATCTTGTCTTTCATCCACACTGACAAGCTCTTTTACTTGGTGCATTTAGACCAACTATACCTTAAGTGATTTGGATGGAGATATATTAATATCGATCCTGTTTGTTTTCTTTTTTATCGTTTTGCCCCTTTTCTGCTCCCTCTTTTTCTGCCTCCTCTGATTTTAATTGAGCATTTTATATGATTCTATTTTATCTTCTTAATGTAAGATTTATACTTTTTGTAATCTTCATAGTGGATGTCCTAGAGTTTACACTGTACATTTCTAACTAATCTAAGTCTAGTTTCAAATAACACTGTATCAGTTCCTGGGTAGCAGAGTGCCTTCTAACAGTGTCTTCCATTGCAATCATCCACCCCTCGTGGATGCCATAATCTCCCAATACATGGTCACTATTTTTGCTTTAAATAGACAGGGCATTTCTAGTTCAACTAAGATGACAATAAAAGATTTTATTTTACTTTTCTTTATTCCTTCTCAAACACTCTTCTTTACAGAGATCCAAGTCTCCAACCTGTATCATTTTCACTTTGCTTAAAGTATTTCTAAAATTTCTCCCAAGTCTACTGCCAATGAATTCCCTCAGTTTTTCTTTGAGAAACTTTTTATTTCTCCTCCACCTTTGAAAGATATTTATTGGCTATAGCATTCTAGGGCGGTGATTTTTAAAACTCTTCTCTTAAGGATTTCCCTCCACTCTCTTCTTGCTTTTGTGGTTTCTGATGAGAAGTCTGATGAAATTCTTATTCTTTTTCCTCTGTAGGTAAAGAATTTTTTCCTCTAGCTTCATTTGGGATTTTCTCTTTGTCTCTGTTTCTCCACAGCTTTAATATGATATTCCTAGGCGTAGGGGTTTTTTATTTTTTGTTCTTTATTTTTTATTTTTTATTTAAACATAAACACATACTTGGTGTGTTCTAAGCCTCATGGATCTGTGGCTTGGTATCTGTAATAAATTTTGGAAAGTCTTCTACATTTTTACTTCACATACTTCTGTTTGATTCTTTCTTCCGCTGGTATTCCAATTATCCATATGATACTTTTTGGTATTATCCCATAGTTCTCAGATGTTTTTATTTTTCTTCTTCTTCTTTGCATTTCAGTTGGGAAGGCTGTTTTTTACTGACCTGTATTCGAGTTCTCTGACCCCTTCTTCAGCTGAAGTCTACGAAGCACATCAAAAGCATGTTTCATTTCTGTTACAATGTAAATTCTCTTTTCTTTTGATTCTTTTGATTCTTTCTTAGATTCTTTCTTTCCTCATCTCTCTTTACGTTACCCATCTTTTCTCACCTTTTGTCTACTTTTCCCATTTAGGCCCTTAATATATTAATCACAGTTATTTTAAATTCCCTCTCTGGCAACATTCAGACCAATCTGTTTTTTCAGGCTGTATCTTTTCCAATCTTTTTGGATGTTTTGTAATTTTTTGTTGAAAGCCAAAGCCAAAGCTAAAGATTTATGTTAATCTGGCTGTGCTTACTGTTTGTTGTTCCTGCAGGTACCAGAGGCTTCAAATGATTCCAGTGTTTCTGTTTTTGTCTCCTCCTGACTCGAGGCTTCCATTATTAGTACTCTTCCTCAAAGAGGGTTCTGTGTCTGGCTAATCTCTAAGCTATAATCTACTATTATTACACTGGAGCCCCATGGGCTATCATGATGGTAAGGTATAAGGGAGTGTGAACATTCCCAAAGCTTTTGAGTGAGTCTGAATTCATTTAGTGAGCCTGCATCGTGGGATTTGACCTTCACAAGCGTATATATATTTGACCTTCACAGCAATATAGCTTTTTTCGACCCTTTTCGACCCTCTACTTCCTTCCCTAACTGCAGTGTTCCCAATCTATTTCCTTGAGGCCCTGACCATTATTGAGTATGGTGTCTCCCACTTATGTGAGACAGAAAGGCTGGAGAGAGTCTGAGTGGGAGAAATTCCTTTCTATCACTTGGGATAAGGCTCTAGAAAGACTTCTGCCTGCAGAACAGGCTTCTGTGATGGAAAACACTTCGGATGTATTTTATGATGATTCTTCCTCTTCCCCTGCCAGAGCCCCAAGGGGATCTTTCCATGATCTTCACTGTGAGAACCCCAAGGGGTTCCTGAAGGCAAAACCCAAGAAAATGTGGGGGCCTATGACTGTGGTCCCCAAGAGTACACACTCTCACACTAGACCACCGCCCATCTCCAGCAACTCATAAAAATTACCATTTAAGTATCCTCCCCAGTTTATAGCTCCAGCAGGTTGTGCTCCCAGTGAGGGGACTTAGGCTAGTTCTATCTGGATAGGTCTCTATCTCTCCAGAATTTAGTACAGTGGTTTGTCCTGTGGCCTCCATTCTCTGATGAACTAAAGTTTCTCATGTTCCGTTCGCCTAGCCTCTTCTCTTTGAAATGATAGGAGCATCAGCTTCCAAGCTTTTTGCATATTGGAAATGAAGCCATTAGTTTCACTTCCTATATTTCAGGATACTCACTCAGAGAACCCCGTCACCATGCTATAAGAAAGCCCAAGACCTGGGAAGAGCCAGCACCGACGTGCCAGCCATGTAAGCCATGTGGGCAGTGGATCCCTCAGATTTCAGTCAGGCTGCACAAAATGATACCAGATGGAGAAGAAATAAACTTTTCCTGCCCTTCTCTAGTTGCAGATTCATGAGCAAAAAAATGATAGCTACTTCTTTAAGTCTTTAAGTTTTAGAGTGGTTCATTTTGTAGTAATATATAAGCAGAACATTCCTAACATGATCCTCAAGGCTTGAACATTTCTCAAAATCCAATTCATACCAATCTCCCCTGAACACACCCCATGTCACCCAGGGCTCTCTGAGTCTGTGGAACACACCAAGCCCTCCTTGGGGTCTGGCCTGAAGCACTGTTGTCCCCAAACTTTCCTTGGTTGGTCACATCTCCTTTGGCTCTAAGAGTAAGTGTATCCTCCTCAGCAAGACTGCCACTGTCCATCCATCGAAGGTGGGCTTATTACCCATCACCCCGCTCATGCAAATATATACAGCCCACTACTCTCTATCTTCTTTCTCACAACTCTCTTTTCTTTTATGCAATTTAAATTACAGATTTGTCTGCTGCCTTTACTTGTTTTTCTCTCCCCCACTAGATGATAGGCTTCATGAAAAGAACTTAGTTTTGCTTACCATGATCTATCCATCACCCAGCCCAGTACACAGAACATACTAGGGTCTTGGCAAATATCTCTAAAGGAAGGAGCTCTTTTAACCAGACATGACGAAAGAGAAAGAGAAAAAGAAAAAGAGCAAGAGAGAGGAAGGAAAGAAGGGAGGAAGGAAGGAAGGAAAAATGGCAACTGCCCAGGAACGCCTGGGTGGCTCTGTTAATTAAGCATCTGCCTTCAACTCAGGTCATGATCTCAGGGTCCTGGGATTGAGGCCCGCATCAGGCTCCGTGCTCCAGTGGGGAGTCTGCTTCTCCCTCTGCCATTCCCCCTGGCTCATACATGTGCACTCGTCTGCTCTCTCTCTCTACACAAAAATAAATAAATAAAATCTTTAAAAAAGAAAATGTGAACTGCCTCTGTTCATTCCTTGTTTAGATCAGGGCTTCCCGACCTTGGCACTTTTGACATTTTGAGCCAAATAATTCTTTGGTATGAGAGACTGTCCTATCATTTGTAGGATGTTTCACAGCTTCTCTGGCCTCTAGATGCCAGTAAGACCACCACCACTCTCCCTAGGTTGTGAAAAACAAAAAATACTTCCAGATATCATCAAACGTCTCCTGAGAAGCAAGGTCAAAGAACCAGTTGAGAACCACCGGTTTAGAACAGAAAGATGCTACTTCCCTAGCATCCTGGTTGGAACTAAAAGAATCACAATGATAATGAAGCAACTCAGGAATGCGGGTATGCTTTAAACTGAAACCAATCTTATCATAATATCCTTCCCCTTGTCCTCCTCAAAAACCACTTAAAGTGAACCACGGGAGAGAGAATCAAGAAGACCTGACATTATGGTAATTGGAAATTCTACCCTAACTCTTCCAAAAAATTCCTCCACTAACCAAAAAAATGCCTCCATTTTCACCAGCTGGGCATATCTGATATATGACCACAATTCTGAAGACAGCAAATATCACAGATTCTTTTGAGGGTGTCCTAATCCAATGATCAAAGGACTCTGGTAATAAAAAGGGCGAACAGAGGCCGATACATTTAAACACTGTCTAATCGGAGAGTTATTTCTGTACAGTTTAGTCTAATAATTGAAGTCATGCTTCTTGCCTAAACAATATCCTCATTGTCGCTTTTGTCAAAAAGATTAGGCATTGTTTGTTTATCTGCTGCAAGCTAAATGAAACCAGCTGTACGGATGAACCAGACTCCAATGCCTTGCATTCTTCCCCTAAAGGAAGTCAGGGCTGATTCTGCAATCTGAATAGACTTTTGGGTTTTTTTAATTAGCAGATTTGGTGGGTGGGCCATTATCCTCCTTGGCCTAGGTAAGGATAAGAATTCTGCTTTTTCAACTTTCACCTAGACAGAAGGAATACCCGTCTGAAAATTAAAAGGCGGAAACTCATTTACTCCATTAGCTTTTTTCTTTCTAATCCAATTTCTCTTGTTGGACACTGTAATGCTGTATTTTGTGCATGAAATTACAAAGCTAACACTGATAACATTATCATACTACGATGCCACTTTCATACCCTGTGATTAATAGCACGGATACAGGCTTGATCTTTAATGTGGGTGGTGATAATAAGCTTTGGCCTGTGGACCCAAAGTCTAAAAGAAAACCAGAGCAGACCTAATGAGAAACAGAGACTGGGCCTCAGGAGCCTCCTGCAGCGGAGCTCATAAAACGTAATCAGATTTGCCTCTTTTGTGGCAGGCAACCTCTCAGGGCGCTGGAGAGTGGCATGACAGTCCAGGTGTCAACACTTAAGATCGAAACTTCAGTGAACCAAGAGTCCAGCATTTTCCATGTGGGCATTTCTGATTTTTAGAATTCCTCAAACTCCTCCTGATAGTGTTTCAATGGAGTCGACCTTCAGGGCAAGCAGTAAGAGGCACCTCTTTAATCTCCCATATTCTGAAAAGGTGGTTAACTGCCACAGCCTTTCTCCTCGCTGCTGCTTGTTTTAATTAACAGCATTTCTTCCCCCTATTTCTCCTGGGGCTTTGAAGAGCTCTTTGAAATGTGTTTAGTAGAGTTCAGTCTGGGTTTGGCATAGTCTCTCAATTTATGAGGTCGTTTAATTCAAGCTCAATTATTCAGCACAAATTGGCAGAATGAAATGCTAAAAGAAGATTGGCACTTTCAATCACATAAATCTCATGTTACATAAAGTGAGCAAATTTGTCCATTGTTCTTATTGACCTCTGAGATAACAATTTACGGCTGGCACAAACCAGCTTGGGCAGGCTTCTCTGTTGAGCAGGCTCCCGCAGGAGTAACCCTTTGGCACCGTCTCCTCAACAGAAACTGAAGATAAGCAGAAAAAAAGGACCAGAAATCAGGACCATCTGTGGGATGACTTAGTCTAAATAAGTCGAATACTCTAATTCCAGAGATGGAAAAAGGGCAGGTTTTTCCTTCTCTAAATGACACAAAGTGTAAATGATCAAAAGCAAGCCTCTGCAGCCTCACGGCCCCCCTAGGTAAGTAGGACGGAAAGAAGAGGATTCTGTTCCAGCCAAGAGGAAAGATTCATAACTTCTCAGCACTCATGGCAGGGTGCACAACGGGTTGGGGGTGGGGAGACTTCAGACATCTAGGTGAGACCTGGGTGTACTCGGCCTGTAGATCCAGTACACTGAGCCGCACGCGGTCCCACCACATCTCCAGTCTGAGGAGTCTGGCTGTGGTCCGAGCTCTTATCTAGGACAGCCAGGCCCTCATGGGTGCTCACACACAAAGAACCCACCCACCCTGCCAAACAACATTGCTTAAAACCAATTCCACTTTAACACTTAGATGTAGTACTTTTCACTTAATCAAAATCTGCACAATAATCCAAATGAATCAGTTTGCTTTTCACTTAAGGCTCCCAGTCTTTAACAAGTTTAGTGGAGAGTCTGATAACAGAGGGTGAAAATATATCTGTTTGGGGACCATAGCCTAAAAGACAACTGTCCCAAGAATTTCTGTGAATACACACAGTGATGAGGGAGGCTTGATTTAAAAGTCCTGAAGCTTAGTGTTATATTTCCTAGCTCTGCATCCTGGTAAATGGCAAGATTACATTCTTTTTTTATGCAAAATAAGTCAATCAGAGAAAGACAAATACCAAATGATTTCACTCATATGTGGAATTTACAAAACAAATGAGCAAAGAGGAAAAAGTAAGCAAGAGAGATAGAGTTAGAGAAATCAAGAAACACACTCTTAACTTAGAGAACTGATGGTGACCAGACAGGAGGTGGGGAGTGGACTGGTGAAACAGGTGATGGGGACACAGGAGGGCACTTGTCATAATGAGCACTGCGTGATGTGTGGAAGTGCAGAACGACTATACTGTACACCGGAAATGAACACACCACTGTATGTTAACTAACTGGAATTAAAATAAAAACTTTTTTAAAAATTAAAAAAATAAAAGCACATGAGGTTGTGAATTTGATCAGTCACCCCTGGAGAGAACATATTTAAAATACTTTAGTCAACATCATCCTCTCTTTCCCTTTGAAAACCCCACATCATTTTACCTGGCCCTTTTTTACTGGATTCTAGCTCATATCACAACATTCTAATTTATTTTAAGTTATTTAGGTATGGACCATCTCCCTCCAAGACTGTGAAGTCTCTTGAGGTCAGAATCTGCATGTGATTCATCTCTTCTTCACCTACAGTATAAAAGGGGCATCAAAACAACACAATAAACATTCATCATTAGTTGAATAAGCTCAAAAAAAATGTTAACAAGTCTCTTAATGTATAAAAGTCCCTGGGAAAATCCCTGAAAGGTAAAATGATGATTCTGAAGTACTAAATTAAAGACATTCGTAAATGCTATCTATTTTTCAATGCAAAGTATTATACAATGCATAACTTTTTAAAATCTTATATTAAATGCTACAGAGATTTAAAAGAGAGAACATAATCAGGAAACCAAGCTAGGGTAGAGATTCACAGTCAGGGTGATGATAAACTGCCTCCATTCCCCCAAACACACACACAAAGTAAGCACAAAGGATGCTGGAAAACACTGGTTTTTAAAAAAAAAATTCTACTCAAATATGAAAATGTGGGAAATCCAAAGCTTTTATTTAAAAAACTAAAAAGCTGAGTTCTGTATGTTGACATGTTTGCAGCACCAACCATACTCTTTAGAACCAAGCTCCTTTTTTTTTTTTTTTTTAAGATTTTATTTATTTATTGGGAAGAGAAAGAGTGAGCACACAAGCAGGGGGATAGGCAGAGGGAGAAGGAGAAGCAGATGCCCTACTAAGCAGGGAGCCTGATGCCCAGACTTGATACCAGGGACCCGGGACCATGGCCTGAGCCATCCAGGTGCCCCTAGAACCAAGCTCTTTACCAAGGCGGCTACACAGTATAAGATCTCAGTCAACTTCTTCCCAATCTATGTGTCCCTGCATAAATAAAATATTCAAGGGAATTCAAGGCAATAAAAAGTCTCTCTAGTCCTTCTGAAGTTTCTAAACTGTAGCTACCAGCAATTACACCTGAATTAACAAGTACGCAAACACTGAGGGAGGGAGGGATCTGCCTTGCTTGTATTATTTAAAGAACCATGAAATAAAAGATGACTGACTCAAGATACACCATAAATAGTAAAAGAAGAACACTGTCATGAATGCAGTGCCCAATTACTGAGGTCTGAAATGTGTAAGTGTTAGAGATTGAATTATACCTTCCAAAAAAGATAAACTGAAGTTTTCATCTCTAAAACCTCGGAATATGACACAGGTTCTTGGGAAATAGGGCCTTTAGCAGAGATAACTGAGTTAAAATGAAGTCATGCAGGTGGGCCCTGATCCAGTATGACTAGAGTCCTTCTGAAAAGGGGACATTTGGATACAGATACACACAGGAGACAACAGTGAAGAGGAAGGTGGAGACTGAGGTGCTGCGTCTACAAGCCAGCAATGCCGGAGACTGCCAGCTCACCGCAGAAGCTGGGAGAGAAGCAGGGAACAGATTCTCTCCCCTACAGAACCAACCATCAGAAGGACGGAACCCTGCCAAGACCTCGCTCTTAAGACTTCCAGCTTCCAGAACTGCGAGAAGATAAATTTCTATTGTTTAAACCACCCAGTCTTCGGTCTTTGGTTTCCGCAGCCCTAGCGAACTAACACAGCGAGGTTGTGGCAAAATCCCAACTTGACCAATGTGATTCAAGGTGTAGTTATAAAGCACTCACAAACTAGAAATCAGTGAGATCTCTGCAAATACCAGGCACCTCTATTAAAAGATAATGATAGCTGCCCTTGGAGACGATGCTAAAGATAACGTTTAAAGATGGAGCCAGAGTGCCGACATGTATGGGAGGGGGGTGAGGAGTCCTAGAATGGGGGAGGCACAGCATTTCGGCTGGCTACTTAAATTACAGCACTTCAGGGGACACATCAAACCAACTCAGCTCTCCAGCGTCACAAGATGGCACGTAACTACTGGGCTCTGGCCTGACCTTGCCACCCTAAAGCAAGCAAGCACAGGCAACCTGTCCTCTCTTAAAGCAGGTGAGTGGTCAGTGACTTTCATCTCCAGCCGGAGGAAATTAAATGCTACATGTGACCAGCGGGCTTGAAGCTGCTTGAGAAATGCTGACAAGATACATTCAGGCCTGCTGGAGTGAAGAGTATTAACTGTGCAGAACCATCCTTCTCAAAGATTGCAGCTACTTAAAAGACAGCCTTTTGTTCGAGCGTAATAAATGGAGGATTTTTCAACTATCTCCAAGATTTTGACATAAATCACAAAGTTCAACATTTAATAGAGTTATTAACTTACATTTGGATATCAGCTGAGACCATCTTTTTTGGGAAGGCACTTCAAAGTCATTGTTGTGTTTCCTTATAATGAAATAATATGTTTGCTTCTGTTTGATTCATGATTGCAACAAGCCAGAGCATATGTGCGAACCATCTGGAATATTCAACAAGGACCAAGGCTTTCCAAGGAAGGCCTTATACTGTGCAAGCAGTATTGTATAATGGTTGGGAAAAGAATGGCTGCAAACCAGAGAGACGTGAGCCAAAAACAAGCTTTGCCACCAACCGTGTGGACTTGGACAAGTGGCAAAAACTCCAAGCACCAGGATTCCTAGTGAAATGGAGGTGATAATTATAGGAACTATCTTTACAGAGCAACATGAGAAGTGGTGAGACAACAGATATACCATACATAATACAAAATAATTGATTAATCCAGTGTAGTGATCCTTATGTTATAAACATTAATTGCACAAGTAATTTTTATATACTAAAGAAGTAACTTTTTTTCTTCAGGAAAGTATATAAAGTTTCACACACAACCTCTATTAAAATTTGCTCAGCAATATTCTATAATGCTCAGACCCTTGAGTTAAGTCATTAACAGCCCTTTTTTTATTCCCCATCATGTTGCTTTTGCATTCAAATTTTTTTTTAAGATTTTATTTTTATTTATTTGACAGGCAGAGATAGTGGGGAAAGCAGGCTCCCTGCCAAGCAGAGAACCCAATGCGGGGCTCCATCCCAGGACCCTGGGATCATGACCTGAGCTGAAGGCAGAGGCTTAACCCACTGAGCCACCCAGGAGCCCCGCATTCAAAATTTTTTTAAAGACTTTTTTGGTAAATATTCAAAACCTCAAAATTAGTATTACTATTTGTTACTTATATTATTCCTGAATCCTTACTTACATATCTTCCTTTGTCAGAAATATTTCTGAATCTTCATAAAAAAATAAGTAAGCTATAAGACTATATTCCAGAAAAGCCAAAGATTACCTAAATGGTCAAAATTTCCAATTATGTGTTTAGAATGTTCCTTCAGAGAATTTTGCACTACATGTTTCTATGTAATTAATTAGGTTAGAATTTCCTATCTTCCATAATGACATAAAAGAGAGACAAAAACAGGGATGGTTCAGAAAATTGATTTTCAACATTATTTGGTAATGCTATTATGGTAAGGCAAGGTTTCTATCTCCTACAGTTATTTGAGAAACAGCATTATATTTTTGCATGCCACCGAATACAGTAACTCCGCATTCTTTAATCAATAAGAGAGAGGGAGGAAGCCGATCAGAAACACAGAGGTAAGCTTTTCAAGAATCCAAACCTGTGCCCGACCGCAGGATAGTATGGGGCGGGGGTGGTGGAGATGACAGCAGGAGGAAAGGTTGTTTCTCCATGTGAAAATACATGTTATATAATGTCAGAATACTCGGATAAGAAAAAAGAAAAAGTCTGCTTTTTTTTTTTAATTTAGTGATTTCTTCATATAGAGTAAAAGCTCAATTTAAAAAAAAAAAAAAAAAAAAAAAAAACAAGAATGGCCAATATATTTGACTTTGTCAAATCAGTACTCTTATTCTTAAGCAAGCACTAAACCTCCAGAAGAAATTAATCATATCATTCACCTAGAAACGAATTCTCATTTGAGGGTTCTAGCCTCAGTGTTGGGGGAGAAGGGCGGGGGGAGGACAGAAAAGATAAATTGGACAAGTCTGCAAAATTGTTTGCTAGCAGGCAAAACCAATTCTGCTAATTTTTACACTTCTTAAAACAACAACAACATAAACTGAGAAGGAAAAATCTACTGTATATTAAAGGAGAATTATTTAAATAAATATTGTTAATTGCTAATAACCAGTATTAAAAGAGCAGGTACATTTTCAATGTGAAATATTAAAAACCAAATGAACTTACTTGCTTTTCCCTTTGTATACTGTAGCATAAGATCCTTCCCCTAGCTTTTCCAGTTTTTCATATGAGTCAGCTTTTCCAAATTTGGGACTTGTCGGCTAAAAATGGAGCAGAGGGCAAACAAAACAGATTGTATCAAACTAATCAACAATAAATAGGCCAATTTTGCTAAAAATGTATAGATTCTGTCACTTTTTAAAATAACTTTTCTTTTTTTTTTTTTAAGATTTTATTTATTTATTTGACAGAAAGAGAGAGTTCACAAGTAGGCAGAGAGGCAGGCAGAGAGAGAGGGGAAGCAGGCTCCCCGCCGAGCAGAGCCCAATGCAGGGCTCAATCCCAGGAACCTGAGATCATGACCTGAGCCAAAGGCAGAAGCTTAAGCCACTGAGCCACCCAAGTGCCCCATAACTTTTTTCTGATATAAGAATAATTTTTTCTAAAAAACAACATAATAACTATTCAGGATACAAAACAGAAAATGCAAATAAATACAATGTAGAAAAGTTCACATTTACCCATGATCTATCTGTCCACCAAGAAAGAACCACCATTAATATTTTGGTATCTCTTCTTCCAGTGCTATCTATATGCTGATGGCTGCTTTTTTACATAAATGGCATTACACTAAACATACTGATTTTAACCTGCTTCTCCTCCCCGCAACTCAATATATAATGAGTATTTTCCATGTTATTATATAATCTTCTAAATTAGGGGTCAGCAGCACCAAACTACTACCTATTCATCCCACAAACTTAGAATAGTTTCTATTTTTTAAAGGGGGCAGTCAAAAGAAGAATAAAATCTCTAGCATGAAAAGATTATATATGAAAATCAAATTTTAGTGTCCATGAAGTTGATCAGAACATAGTCATGCATGTTCATTTCTATATTGCCTTATGACTTGAAAGCTACAACAGAGTCACAACTGCAGCAGAGGTGACACAGCCAACGAAAACGAAAATGTTTACTCTCTGACCCCTGTTATAAATCATGACCATGTGATATTCAGCCAGATAAAGGTACTGCTCCAACACCTCTTCACAATAATGCAAACAAATAATCAACAATGTATCACTCAGATATTACTCATTAACACAAAAGGAACTGTCTTATGTATTATAAACCATCCTTGAAGGTTTAGCTGCAGCAAAATAACTGTTCCCGAAGACATGGTACACCCCATCAAGACAATAAAAGTGCTAAAAGTGAGTAGTCCCTCTTGCTGTCCCCAGCTCCTAACTCAACTTTGACCAGATAGCAAGAAATGGGGAGTGCTATGCTCCATGGGGCAAGTTATCTATTATTTTCATGTCGCTATAAAAAGGTAATATCAAAACATATCAAAAAATGATAATTACATGAGAAATTAAAAGCATTTTAAAGGACCATCCAATCTCAATTATAAATACATAAATAATTGATTTAAAAAGTTGCTGGTGATTGTATTACTGCATAATTAATGAATTTTAGAAGCTCAGGAAAAGAACCTCTTGCAGAAAGTTTATAGCACACTATCCTTGAGCATGTGCTCTTATACCACTTACAAAAAAACATAACATCCTGGGAATGGATCTGACTCCCATCATTTATAAAGACACCATGTGGCAAGTGGAACACATGCTTCTTACCTCCTTCCCACCCAAAATGCTGCAGTGACTGAGAAGATAGTTTTCAAAAACAATAAACCAGAAGCAGGAATGGGAAACAAGAAAACGTGCCAATACTTGATCAGAAATTTTGAAAAATTCTGAAAGACAGACAGTAAACAGGAATCAAAACTTCAGAGAAAAGACTGGGGTGACCTAATGCCCCAACCTGGAGAAGAAGAGCAACACAAAGAAAAGAAGCAGGAGTCTCCAGGTAAATGTGAAATTAATCAGCACACTGAGCACAGGGTGTCCCAAGCAAAGGACAGGGACATCTGCACAGAGGAGAGACAACTGAGAGGATGAGTATTCAGGAGAGAGGGGCAAAGCACGGATGGAAATAGCCACTGCCTAGAAAAAGGATGAGTATCCCCCACTCCCAAGCTGTAATCCCTGCTCTCTCACACAATCACTACAGATGATTTACAGAAAACCAAATAAGCTGACAGCAATTCTGAAATACAAAAATGAGTATATAATAAAAAATCACCAATCGTTCCAGGAAAATCAATACCTGGGAAAAAAGGCATACTACTTAATGGGCAGGTGAACCAAAACCTGGGTAAGAGAGTTGACATTGCAAAGAATAACTCTGAATACAAACACCCGATATGTTCAGAGACACTGTATCATTTAAGAAGAAACACTTAGAAATCTAGAGATTAAATATTTAATCAATGAAATAAAATATTCAATGGGCAGTGAATAAAAGAATAGACATTCATTAAAAAGTGATAAGCTCAATGTTTGAAGAGAATTCTCCTAGAGAACTCTAAGGAGAGGTTGCATCTAAATAGAAAAAATATCCAATCGGCATAATATTCTCACAGACAACAATGACTGCAAAAAGACAGGCAACATTTTCAAAATAAATAGTGGAAATGATTCTGAATCACTAAAACTATACTCAAAATAGTCCTGTCGGTGGGATGGAAAAGCTGCAATGTTGCCATCTACAGAAAAAAAATCTGGATATAAAATTCTGTATTCTCTCGATATGAGATGTAGTTGGAGTGATAGGCGAAGTGCAAAAAGGCAAGGAACACTAGGAAAAAAGAAGCAACGGCAGGCTGAGATGTCTTCCATTGATCAGGACAGACTGCAGAAGCTGAGTAACTCCAAATGCATATGTTTTACTATGTTTCTTAACTCTTCAAAGGTCGTCACAAATAATATGAATTGGATACACAAATCCCAGACAAATTAGGGAAAAAGGAATAGAAGGACACCATGTCACGAGGAGAGGGATGAAACAAAAAGTGAAAGGTCAGAGGAAGGGGGTGCTCAAGAAGAAAATGGGTTAAGTAAAAGTTCATAAAATAAGAGCTTAAGTTTAACCATATTGACTGTGTAAAACATAGCATCAACTGTATTGATTATAATAAAAATAAATAAGCAAATTTCCTTTATTAATAAAAATTTCTGATTGAAAAAACAAAGAAAGTCTAGCAATACGCTATTAAGAAGAGGTAAAATTAAAAAGAGTAAATCTGAAAATACAGCAAAAAAGTAATTTTACAAAATAATGCAGTATCGCAATACTGATGGACAAGATAAAATTCATAAACAAATAGATTAAATTAGTAATATCATAAAAATGAACATCAATAGCCACAAAGAAATTTAATACTCACAAACTAGTATGAATCAATTAGCATAGTTTTGAAGTGTACGAAATAACTGCAGGTAGCAATAAGAAATTGTCAAATTCATGGTGATAATGGGAAACAAACATACATCACTCAGACATCAACAAAGCAGGCAGACAAGTAATAAGTAAGGGATTTATGAACCTGAATATGAGAATTACCATTTTAATCTAATACACATATTAATACATATTCTTTTCAAGCACATTAATTTAACATCCACAAAAAAAAATGACCACATTCAATATCCAAAATTGCAGAAACATCTTGTTACTTTTCCTGAACACAATGCAATGAAATTTGCAATTAAGAACAAAAGGAAAACTTAAATAGTTTAGCTGTGTGAGTGAAAAAGAAAATGAAAATTGAAAATTCATAAATAAATAGGTGGCACAGAAGCCACGACATTTTAAGACCCAGGGAGACAGCCGAATCAATACACACAAGAAAATATAAATACATACGCACATACTAGAAGAGAAGAAAGGCTGAAAGTAATATGAATTAGACATACTAAGAAGAGATTAATAAAGACAGTGGACCACGTATTCTCTTCTTCATGAGACTTGTAAGGTACAAACCATGTGTTGAGTTGAATCAAGTAAAACTTAATGGAAAATTACATTCAAAATCGCCTGACTAGTCCTGTGTGGGTTATGTTCTCATGCATTTTTCATCACCGGGAAACAGCTTGCGAATGTCACACTTTACCATCACCCTCCTGAGCCCAAGTTTTAAATAGAAATTTTAAAACCTATATTAAACTTCAGTATAAAATGATCTTCAATGGGGAAAATATTGTGTTCACAGTTCCACTCTAAATTATTTAAAATTAGAATGAGAAGTCTGTGTTTGCTTTTGTGCTCCTTTAAGAATAAATCTAATCTAAGTTCAAGAAAGAAGCAGCAGAAAATTACCTCTTTACTCCTATTAGAAGATAAACTGCTAATGCGTATTTATAGCAAGTACAAGACACAGTCACACAACACTAGTAAAAGAACAGGAAGCCAATATTTTCTTTTCCTGAAAAGGCATAAATAATTTTCTAAAATATTTTACTCTTTATAAACTGCCTTATATATTTGAGTTGATGTAATCGTTTGAAGATACAGACTACACTATCTGTTCTACGTGAAGAAATAGAACTGAGAAAATCAGAAAAACAATGAGAATATGCTTTTTAAAAAAACACACCCCATTTATGCACAAGAAATTCAAGTAAAAGAAGATGCAAATAGCACAAAGTATTCTATTTATCTAATTAAGTGTATTTGGATGCATTAACTACCATGATCCATATACACCCTATTAATACACGATGGCAGAAAATTAATACTTTGCCACATCTGACACTAAGGCAATCAGTGTTATTTTTCCTGTGAAACCAATATGTATACATTGCAGGAATACACTGTCATCTACAGATCAATCATGCTAGCTTCACAGCTCCATACACATATAACGTCTCTCTAAAAAATTTTATCTACAAAAGAATGGGCCTATGGAATAGGACATAACTTTAAGATAGTCTGAGCTTTAGGAGTTAGAGTCTTGTAAAATTAGTTCCCTATTTTAAATGACCAGAAATTTTCTGATCTGTAATTACTACACAAACAAATAAGGAATCCACCTGCAAAGTCATTAAAGAGGCCAATAATAAAATACTGCCCATCAAATGAGTGAAAGTAAGAATAATTCAGAAGGAGAGGTCCTATTTTGTTTGATAATTAAAGTTCAGGCCCTTGGTTTGCCAATTTTTTTTCTTGCAACTTTATTAAATCATCACATTTAAACAGATGCTAGATCAAACCCGTATGTACTCAACCCTAAATATTATCTTTGCCTCTTTGCTGTCAGGAGTATGGGTGGACTGCAAACAGCTTCATGGGGCAACTATTTATTCTCTGCTTATCACTTCCCTACTAGAGTGCAAGCTTAAGATAGCACTTCAGACAACTGGAAATACTGAGGGCTAATCAGCAATCACTAACCAACACTACCTGCACAAAGATGTGGAATTTAATGAGATAACGTAAATACATTTTTTAAAAACTAGAATAAAGGTACAGAGAACCAGCAATTGTATGGACCAATGGAGGGGAACACTAGCACAGATACTGAAAAAATGAAGATAATATTCAGCTGAATGGTGCCTGCCACCCTGCCATGAAAGAGATGCTCTTGGCCTTTGCTAGCTCCAGTTCACAGTTTGTGCAATTAACAATGGCAACTAGTTAATAATCAAGTGTTTGCTATGTGCCTGGCTTTGGGTGATCACTTCAAAACAGCACCAAAATTTAATCCCCGTAACATCACCCTCAGGTTGGTTCTATTAGTAATTTGAACATGAAAATTTTAAAGACTGAAGAAGTAAATAACTCATCTAACATCCTATAGCTAAAGGGAGAGCTAGAAGTCAAACGAAGTTAATTAGAATCAAGGATCTATTTTCTTTACCACTACTCCATTGGTGGAATCTTCCCATGAAGACCTAATCCTCATGGAAGAGGCATTAGATTATGAATAAATTTGTCATCTACTGAAACCCCACTCCTAAAAGCAGGGATGGATTTTTTAACTGCATTTTTATACACTGCGTGAGTATACCTCTATGCTCATTCTAATGATCCCATGACAAGGCTATAGGAATGGCCACAGTTTCATACTGAATTCATGGAAAATAGATTTAAACCTTCATATATGATCCCTTGCTTAAATTACTGAGGATGCCCTGAATTGCAAGAAAACCACAATATGCACTACTGTATTATATTATAATTTTGAGAGTGGATGTAAGGGTAAGATAGGAAGCATTTGTGTGACCTAATTAAACAAGAATTTCAAGTGAAATCTTCCTTTGCTAATTTTCCTTCTGCCTTTGATCTCAGAAAGAGGCTCTATCATCCTGTAGTCTAACCTGATTACACAGTCACACTAAGGAAATCCATGGTTGATACATAACTTGATTACAAAATAGATCTAGCTGCTACACAGCAGAGAGAGAGATCCAAGTGCCACAGGTGATAACAACCGAGGAGGGGGCTTGGTTCTATCTAGGAAATGTTCTAGCCAGCACTAGAAGGAGGCAATACCAAGATAAGAAGCACTCCTTCCCCCCTACCCCAATGATAAACACCTGAGAATGGAAGTTGGACTCTCAAGCCTGCTCCTTCTTTCCCTCTTCAGACTGGGCCTGCCTATCATGGATACAGATTTATCTGGAGATGGGAGGAGGTACATTTGGAGCACTCTGTGGTACAATGTATACAGGACTTTAAATATGAATTTCTGAAAATATGTTCTCTTTAAGCTTAGCTTATGATAGCACAGCTCAATGAAATCCCTTCTAAATTGGGCAAGTAAGACAGGCAGTCTCCCATAGCACTTTCAATAGCTCTAGCTATTGAGGAGCACAGCTGGGATGGAGGAGGTGGTAGGAAAAGGGGGAAGAAAGCGTGCCCTGCCAGTGACAGTAGCAAACACTACCCAGGGAGGAAGCCCAGGAAGTAATGTCTGAAGTAAATGTCTGAAGTAAATAAAAGTTGTCAAATACCTCTTGAAATACACCAATTCAAATAAAATCACAATTTTGAAGTGCTACCGTCTAAACAAATTCAAGAAGTATACAGATGAATGTGATAGTCTCTGAGGTCAAGGTATTCTGGGTTTCTCGATTTGAGTCAGGATTCCTAGCAATGACCAGTATGTGAACAGGGGAGAGATATATACCCAGTTGGGAAGACGTGGTATCATATAATACACGCATCACAGTAATCCCAAGAAAAAAGAACAGCTATCCTGTTGTCCTCACTAAAACAGGGACTCAGTGCAATGCCACACCTGTGCTCACTTTCTCCCTCTTCAACAGTGCTCTCAGAGCCTATTCAATTTAACTAATACTTCAAAGAAGTAACAGTAAAATAAATATATGGCATTAATCTCGCTGGACCTTGGGTAAAGGGATTATTCTGGTGTCTATTAGCCTTTAAAAATTTTTAACAAAATCTGTCCTAAAGTTCCCATGCCAGTGGGTATGAAATGATCAGACCCATACACCATTGAATGGGCTATAGAGTGGTATTACATAGGAAGTGTTACTGCCTCCATTTTCTGCCCAATAAGGAATCCAAAGGAAAAGAGTCTTTCCGTAAAAGAGAGTATCACAAAATACCCTCTTCCATTGCAACGGGGGAGAGAGCAGAAAGGCAGTAGGTAAAAAGAACTCAAAATAAAACAGAGTATTATAGCACCATGCTAAAAGAGAAAAGAAACCATTTCCAACTTGAGGAGAAAAGAGCAAAGACATTTTTTTCTAAGGCATATTGGATGGAGGCAAAAACTCCTACAAAGAAAAGAGAGCAAAGCAGCTTCCACACAAAGTAATATAAGTGGTCTGATATATAAGAAAGACTTCCTGGGGTAGAACAGGAAAGGGTAAGCCCAGTAAGGAACTCAGGAAAGAGAATCTAAAGGAAATCAACAGTAAGAAACAGTGGAAATGTCTAATTAAACATGGTGGTTTTAACACATGTATTTATCTCTCCCCCTCACCAATCTGTACTAAACTGACAGTAAAGTCATAACTCACAACAGCAAACAGAACAAGTAAGAAGAATGCAGACAAGATAAAAAAAAAAAAAAAAAAATTGGAGATGGGAGACAGATGGATGGGCGGCCGCTGGCAAGGGCAATGACCAAAGGCATAAATCAAAAAATCAGATCCCAGAAACACTCAAGAACTGGAAATTGAACTTCAACAAGGGGCCCAAAGCGAAGCGCTTAGTTGGAGTGGGTTTAAAGAACAGGTCATTCCCCTGGGAACTTGCCTTTCTCAGTCAGGTGTCTGCCCTACACTGAACCCTGGCAGAGGCTATTCTCTGAAGACGATGAACCACACAAGTCAGAACTGGGACACCAAGTACAGTGGAAATCACAACGAAGAGTCATACTGAATGGGAACAAAGCACAAGAAAGTTCGTGTAGGACTGGGAGACCCTGCACCCCTTCTTGATCATCTCAGAAAAACAGCAGTTAGGCTTTCATATCCTAAAAAATCGACTAGTAAGTTTGCTCTGGGGGATCAACTCAGCCAAGGAAAAAGATGGATTTATACTGACAATCTGAGTTCTCCTATGAAATGACTAGGTCTTCTCCAACATTCCCTACTCTAAGGCCTCCACTTGACAAGCACCAGTGGCACAAAGAACTTCCTATCAACTATTTTGCACATTATTCATAATATGAACTCAGTCAAGAGTTCTTTCCAAAGGCATGATCTAGACTCACCAAAATTAAAAATCTCATCAGACAATGCAGAGACCAAAAAAATAAACAGAAATAAAGAACTCAATGGAAACTCGAGATCATTTAGGAAATGTAGTAAAAAACGAATAAACAAACAAACGAACAAAAACAACTCTTCAAAATTCCCCCAAGCTATATTTAGTATATTCAAGTTTAAGATGGGAGACAATATATTATTCACTGAAAAAGAACAGGTTGATTTTCAAAAGAACATTTGAAGAAAAGTGCTTTTGGAAATAAATGTTAGCATTAATTAAAAATTTAATTGAAGCATTAAAAACTTTTTAAATGTCTAGAAAGCAGAGAAAACCAGAAAGAAAATTGACAAATAAATAATAAAGAACATTTTCTGAAACTGAGAGAAATTAATTTCAAAATTAAAAAGATTCCCTGAGTACCAAGAAAAAGGTCTACATCAGGGATGAAAACAAAGTTCTAGAAGTTTCCACTGAGAATGAGTTAGGAATCAGAATAGTCTAGGGCTTAAAATAACAATACAGGGACCTAGAAAAGAACAAAGCAATGTCTTCAAAAGGCTATGAAAAAAATTTATTTTCTAAACTAGAATCCTAAACCCAGATAATTAATCAAGTTACCAAGTATGAAAGATGGCATGGTCATATGTTCAGTGACATAAACCAAGAACAAGAAAGACACATGACCCAAAGCTTAGGTATTTAACATACAAATGATAGAAAAGAAACTTTTCAGTAAGATGGTGAAGGGAAGCCTCAGGATAGCAGGCTGGAGATCAAGTAGTCAGGACTGGATTAGAAGGACTGACAACTTCAAGGACAATCTCAAGGGGAGGAAAACCGGATAGGTTACCCGATTTTGATTTGTTTCAGAAGTTTCATAGTTTTACTAAATAATCTGGGACCTCAATTTGTAACTGAAATTATAATAATTCATATTATCAATTAGGAATAAATGAAGAGAAAACAATTACAACTAAGAAAATCTAAAAGTTATGCAAAGAAGGATAAAGTTGCTAAATCTAAAGATGTTGTACATATAAAACTAATGAAACACTGTGTGTCTACTATACTTCAAGAAAAAAATTTCTTTAAGTTCCTCAAGGAAAGAAATTCAATCATAGTATGTCATGTGGCTTTGCTAAGAACAGCATTTACAGCATCACAAGATTACAAACATCATGTATTAAAAGTCAAAAAGCAGGGGAAATAAATACATTTGGGGATAGGAACACAACAGAGAAAATCCTCTCTTGATGTGTTCCTCTGTACTCTGTAAATCGGTGGTTAGATCTCGAGGCCTGCTCAGATTCAGGTTTAATTTTGTTGGTGCTCTGTGTAAACTTCTGTCAGAACATCATAATGCCTGGCTATTGCTCTTGGTGATGTCCACAAATACTGACAATCATTACCTACATGTATTACTTCACTAGGGATTACCAAATTGTGATTCCTAAATATATTATTCTTTCTTGATGTAGTAGTGGGATTATTTTTAAAAGATAAATTCACAGTCCCCTCCCCCCATCAAAACCAGGTTATCACAGGGTAAATTTCACGTAGGAATCACAGAAAATAAATGCTTAGTCATTTGCTTTATTTATCAGTTTTCAATAGTCATTCTTGCTTTTATAAAGGTTTCCCTTGGGTTTTGTATGCTAATTTATATAACCTGCCATTTCACTAACTTCTCTCTGTTTAGAGTATTTTCATTGATTCTTTTGGATTTTCCAGATACATCATCAAAAATCTGCAAGTAAAGATAATTTCACCTCCTTCTAACTTGCTTTCATTATTTAGGAATAATGATGTTATTCATAACATCAGAATAATGTTATTCTGCTCTTTTTTTTCTCATGGTTTCGTATAGGATCCAACCAATAATTTTTCTATTGTTATTTTAAGTAAGATTAATTATTCAGTAGTTTTTAAGACAGGGGTGTGGCCAAGATAGCTTTTCTAGCTTCCTGGAATAAAGTTCTTTCACCTGTTTCACGAAGTTAAAAAAAATAAAGACAATCTAGCACACACTGAGATCCTCCCTCATCTGTTTTGCTCCAACATTTCTTTCTGGACCATGCCTTTCCTTTGCACCCCCACTGAATGGGACCTACACAGAAGTCTGCTTGAGCACTTTCTATTCAATGCCGGGCTTTGTCCTGGAACGGTGCTTCAATTTGACATTCTAGAGAAGCCACAGAAAGGCCAGCAGACTACTCCAATATTAGTAAACCACCCTGGTCTCCTTGCACTCACCTACTCACAGAAGCCATCAAAGTCCCTCCCAGTTGCTGTCACTGTCCTCAGAATGTCCCAACAAGTTACCAGTATGTACCTGATGGCAACGGTGGGGGGTAGTATTTCTGAGAACAGTCTCAAAGAGGAGTAGTCCTTTCCCCTTCCCTGATTTCCATCCTCACACGTCCTAATACCATGCAGTTCTGAAAACTATACACAGTCTGTTCTCCCTCACTTTTATTCTGAGGTGCATGGAGATACTTGCCAACTGTAGCTGTTGTCAATATTACCTACTGGTTTTGTTTTTACTATCCTAGTTGTTCTAGCCATGAGAGGGGTTTCAAAACCTATGCCACTGCCATCCTCCCAGACTTGTCTATTTCATCTTTTAAGTTATGTTTCAGCATTACTTTAGTAAAGATAACATGGAACTTTAGAGGAACTACAAAAAGCATCAGGCAAGATTCAACTTTCCTTGATAAGAACCAAAACTAATTCCTTATTAAATATTAAAAACACGGAAACTCCATGGTCATCATTTATATTATGATGCACACACTGACGTTTACAACTACGTGACCCCCCAGTAGCAACAAGCACAGCCAGCACCCACATCCTTGTTTCTAACTACCACTTTCCAAGAAAAGGAACTGAGATTCTTTGCAGAAATGGCTGGTTTTAGATCTGGGGTTGAGAAAAACACAATATAAGCCAAAAATGTCTTGTAGGACCAGAAGGTAAGGACGTGTTCAAAAAAACAAAGGGATGAAGACATCTCAAAAAGGCATAAGGGCCAACCTAAAAGAGCTCCCAATGGCTACGTAGAAAGAATCTGAGCAACAAAAGAAGAAATGCACCAGCAGATCATAACTAGTATTGAGATACAACACAGGACAGCTAGTTACATTTACATTTCAGATAAAAGGTAAATAATTCTTTAGTACAAGTAGGCCTCATTGCAATATCTGAAAATGCCAATTTCTATATATCATTTTAGGTTGATATATAATATTATGATAACTATGTAGTAAAATATATATAATTCTCTTTCCATAACATAGGCTTAATCATTCCCAACAACTTCTTTCTCCTAAAATGCTACTAAATCTAAAAGTTCTCCCAGGAGTTAGTGATACATCTGTGACCTAGACAGATGGTACCCTGCACTCACAGACAAGACTATGGGGTCAGTTTGGAAAAAAGCAGATAACCAATGCTCCTCACAAATGCTGCATTGATAATATTTATTTTGACTTCATTAACACAAAATGTGACCAGATTTGTGCAGTGTCATACAGTTTAATTGAATTGAAGCGTCAATACTCTTCTAGCAGTTGACATTTCTGGCTCTGTTTGCCCTCAACAAATTTAATATTTAATATCTGTAGAATGGCATGTTTCTTAGCAGGATGATAGAATCAAAATTCTCTTACCTCTTACTTACTACTCTTAGAACATCTACTCAGAAGGTTCCTAAGTGTAAGCTAAATCTGAAAATTACTTAATTCTAAAAGATCATAAGGGTTTTTACAAGGCTAAATGCAAGCCGGTTTTAGAAATACAAGTTTCAGCAAAAATTTACGGTAAAAAATTCACCTCAGAACTTTATACCTTCTTAGGTCAAAAGGCATGTCTTGCCTTAATTTAACATGAGTAAGAAAATTTCATTACAATGAACGGGATTTCTCCTTAAGGAGACCAATTTCAACATCTAGCTCTTAAATGTTAAATTTAAATTTAAAAAATTTAAAATTAAAATTTTAATTTTTTTTTAAATTTTTTATTTTTTATAAACATATATTTTATCCCCAGGGGTACAGGTCTGTGAATCACCAGGTTTACACACTTCACAGCACTCACCAAATCACATACCCTCCCCAATGTCCATAATCCCACCCCCTTCTCCCAAACCCCCTCCCCCCAGCCATCAAAAGAAATGAAATCTTGCCATTTGCAACAACATGGATGGAACTAAAATTTTAATTTTAATTTTAAAACAGTTACACTGGGGGCACCTGGATGGCTCAGTGGGTTAAAGCCTCTGCCTTCAGCTCAGGTCATGATCTCAGGGTTCTGGGATCGAGCCCCATATTGAGCTCTCTGCCTGCCTCTCTGCCTACTTGTGATCTCTGTCAAATAAATAAATAAAATTTTTGAAAAAACAAAAAAAAACTGGAACAAGACAAGTGAATACACTTGAACATTTACTCTGAAATGACATTCTTCATGAATTTGCCAAACCCAAAACTATATTGCCCACAAAAACAGTAAAGTTCAATATCCTCTTCCAAGGGTTTGAAATACCAAAGGATCTTTCATTATAAATCCTCTAACTGGAAACAACTAGGAAAAAAAAATGATTTTTCCAAAAATTAGTTGAATCATTTCTCATTTGCTTGCTGAGTCCTTATGAATAAAGAGTCTGTATATAGATTTGTGCTCTCTCTTCCCCCCAAAACACTGAACCACCCTGAGAGAGCGCACATAATAAGGCACCGAGAAAGCTCCTTGTCCTCTTCCAGCACAGCGCCACTACTGTTAGAGGGACACTCCTTCAGCTTCCCGGCTGGCAAAGAAGACCCCACTCACCGAGCTGGGGCTGGAGTGCCGCCTAACTTTGGGAGACTCTTTGCCAGTGGAGGAAGACTTAAAGTTGATGCAAGCATTGTTCTCCGAATGCACCCTCTTCACTTGATTAGCTGGTTTCTCAAATGGGTCAAAAGTGCTCTGTGTCCTCTGAACCCTGACTTTTTTATCCTCAGGAATTGTGTCCAAGGGTTTGATCACTGAGTCCATTCCCGGGCAGTTCCGTGTAGACATCTTTGTGACACATATCTAGGAAAAAAGAAAGAAAGAAATTCAAAGCTCCCCACTGAAACTTTAGTATCATGAAACACTCGATTTATTATTCTAGAAAGCATGCTGATTTCCATTTCAGGAAATACCCAGAAAGTTCACACTCTAAAAACAATACCAGCTTAAATCCCAGTATGAAAAATTCCTCATAATTATTCTGCTTCTAGGGCAGACACTAAAAATGCTGTCCATAAAATGGGAAGCTTAAGGTTCAGACTACTAGTCCCCTCATGTGGTTCTTGACCCCTCTCCTAATTTTTACTACCTGCCTGCAAGTGCAATGATTCTGAATCATTAGGAAGTTGGACAACTTGCCTTAATAATAGTAATTTTTTTTTTAAATCAGTTGAGCTAAATCAGATGGGCATTTTAACTAACAGGTCATCATGGAAGTAGCGAACACAGCTAGAGGAAGAGATCACCATGTATTTCAAAAGTAAATCCATCCTATCCTAAATTCATCTCCAAACTGGAATATAAAACTTGAGCATATAAAAGAGGTAATGGTTAGAGATTGAAAACAGTATGTTTTCTAATACCAAAACTAATGGATGCATAGAAATAATGCTGTAAAAGAGAAACACTGAGTAGCACTCATTTCAAAATCCACAAGACCCCTATTTGCTTTCCAACTTCCCTCATTCTCTTGCCTGCCTGCCCCAGTCTCCCATTTTACTTTAGTCTCTGACTTTTGCCCTCATTGTTTCCTAGTCTATGTTCTAAGCCTTTCATTCTTCTTATACTCTTTAGACTTTGTTGTTCTTATTAAATAATTTTATGGCATCTAGCTTGTCTGTGAAGCTAGGTATCTATACCTATAACTTTACTATTCTCTCTAGAGGAAAGGTAATTCTGAAATTGCTTTTAAAGTTTTCTTTTTCTTGCTGTGAAGTTTCTCTATCTTTATTTTTTAAAGCAGGAAAACAGAAGAAAACCCCATACTGGTAAAATAAAAAATATAAAGTATCTGAGTGTTACATACAGGATGATTCCACATGAAGAATACATGTATGTATGTGTATGAACGCATACAGATACAGATAAACATGCAGACTCACAGAGACAGAAACAGACCTAAATATCTGTATGTGTATGTGTGAGTACAGTGAAAGGAATAGAAGAAAACACACCAAACTGTTAACATAAGATACCTCCAGACATGTGGAATTGAACTGGTAAAGGGTAAGATTACTAATTTTTTATATGCCTTCCATTGTTTGAATTGTATAATAAACATGTCTGACAATGAAATTGTTTTAAACTGCTGAAGTAGGAAAGTAGATATAATTAAATTATGCCCTTCCTTAAAAATTTTTAAACAAACCAAAAAAAGGTTTAATTAAATCGTGGGGCACTTGTGTGTCTCAGTCAGTTAAACATCTACCTTTGGCTCAGGTGATGATCCCAGGGTCCTGCATCAGCTTCCTGCTCAGCAGGAAGTCTGCTTCTCCCACTCCCTCTGCCCCACCTGCTCCTCCTCTCTCAATCTCTCTCTCTCTCTCTGAAATAAATAAGTAAAATCTTAAAAAATTAAAAAAAAAAAAAAACTTAAGCATCAGTTCTGTCCTAAGTATGACTCAACTGCAAAGCACAGGTTGAATTTTAATTAAGTCAAATGAGAAGGATATCATCACACTTTTTAGCAAACCATAATACTATTAAAGGAGTCTTGGTAAGTTTTAAGGCACATTTCTCTATCCATGATCAAAAACTAACAATTTATCACAAGTAGATGAGATGCACTAAATATTTTTAAGGATTTATGTTTTCTTCTTAAGGATATGATAGTAAGAGGCAATAGATGTGATGTGGGTATGAAACCACCCACATCACTGAGGCAAGTCGATTACAATAATGTATAAACACATAGGCCTGAGAAGTCAACAAACCCCAAGTACAAGAAACACAAAAAACATGAAGGTACATCAAAATCAAATTGCTTTAAACCATTAATACGTTAAAAAGGAGCCAGAAAGGATTTAAAAGATTTAAGTATGACAGTAAGTATCTAGAAAATAAATAATACAATAGGAGAATTGTAAAGTATCTTGAACTAAATGAAAATAACACAAAATATCAAGATGGTAGAATGTAGCTAAAGGAGTACTTCAACTGGAGAATACTAAATGCATACAGTAGGAAAGAAGAAAGATCTCCAACTAATGTGACTACACCTTAAAATACCAGAAAAAGAAGAGCAAATAAAACTCAAAATAACTAGAAGAATGAAAATAATGAATAAATACCAGGATGTAAGTACACAAAATAGAAAACAGAAAGCAATAAAGAAAATCAATGAAACCAAAAGGTGGTTGGTTTGTTTTCAGAGATCTTTAAAAAAATAAATAAACCTCTAGCCAGACTGATGAGGACAAAATGTAAAAAAACACATACTGCCAATATCAAAAATTGGAGAGACATGATATCCTACAGACCTAAATATAATTATGAACAACCTTATGCCAATCAATTCAGCAACTCAGATGAAACACATTCCTTAAAGGACAAAAACTACCAAAGCTCACTCCAGAAGAAACAGATAAACTAAATAAACCTACATCTATTCAAGAAATTAAATTTGTAGCCAAAAACCTTTCAACAAAGAAAAAGCAAGAGTTAGGCAACACTACTGGCAAAGTAAACCATACATTTACAGAAGGAATAACATCAATTCTAGAGAAATTCTTCAAAAAAAAAAAAAATTAATGAGGCAAGAATACTTCCCAACTTATTATATGAAACCAACATCACCCCAAACCTACAACCAGACAAAAATACTGTAAGAAAACTATAGACTGATTGCTCTCATGAATATAAATGTAGAAATCTTTAGCACACTTCTAATAAACTTAATCCAATAGTATGTAAAAAGGATAATAAATCATGAAAAAGTAGAATTAACCCCAGGAAGGGGAGTAAGGCTTAACATTCAAAAATGTGTAGGTTACCATTTTAGGGGCACTTGGGTGGCTCAGCTGGTTAAGCGTCTCATTCTTCATTTCGGCTCAGGTCATATCTCAGGGTTGTGAGATCAAGCCCCACCTTGGGCTCTGTGCTGTAGATGGAACCTGCTTGAGATTCTCTCTCTCCCGCTCCCCCCACTCCCATTCACAAGTACTCTTGCTCTAACACACACAAAATGTTCAGTTTACTATTTTAATAAATAATGGTAGAACGTTGTTTCTAAAACAGTTCCCAGCAACGGCCATTTCCAGATATTCACACTCTTACTTAGCCCCCAGACCTTGAATGTGGGCTGTACTTTTTGACTTGTATCCAATAAACAGAATGGCAGAAATCATGGAATATCACTTCAGAGAAATAATTATAAAAAGACTATAGCTTCTGTATTGGTACTCTTCCCCTCTCCCTTAGATCACGTAGTCCTAAGGAAGGCCAGCTGCTACGCCGTAAGGCAGCCCTGTCAAGAGGCACATGTGCAGAAAGACTGGGGCCTAAAAACACCAACACGATCTGTGCTTTCAAGTACAACTACAGCTCTGGTCTATTGCTTGATCAGAACTTCAGAGAGACCCTGAGCCAGAGGTACCCAGATAAGGAGTATCTAAATTCTAGACCCACAGAAAATATTAGATAAACCATGTTTGCTATTTTAAGATGTTAAGATTTGGGATAATCTGTTATGCAGCAATAAATAATACATAGATATTTTTAATCGTATGATCACCTCAATAGTCTCAGAAAAAGCATCTGACAAAATCCAGTACCCATTTATGATAAAAACATTACCAATTAAAAATAGAAACACAGAATGGCTAAAATTAACAACATAGGAAACAACAGGTGTTGGCCAGGATGTGGAGAAAAAGGAACACTTGTGCACTGTTGGTAAGAATGTAAACTGGAGAAGCCACTGTGGAAAACAGTACGGAGGTTCCTCAAAAAGTTAAAAATAAAAATATCTTATGATACAGCAATCTCACTACAGGGTATTTACCCAAAGAATATGAAAACACTAACTCAAAGGAATACATGGATCCCTGTGTTTATAGCAGCTTCACAATAGCCATGGTAATGGAAGCCATCCAAGTGTCCACTGATAGATAAATGGGTAAAAGAGATGTGCTATATACATACACTGGAATATTATTCAGCCATAAAAATGAAATCTTGTCATTTGCAACACCATGGACAGAACTCGAGAGTATAATACTCAGCGAAGTCAGTCAGTCAGAGAAAGAGAAATACTGTATGATTTCACTCATATGTGGAATTTAAGAAACGGAATAAACAAGCAATGAAAAAAATGAGAGAGAGACAAATCAAGAAAGAGACTCTTAACTCTCAAGAACAAACTGATGCTTACCAAAGGGGAGGTGGGGAGGGTAGGTGGGTGAAATAGGTGATGGGGATTAAGGAGTGCACTTGTGATGAGCTCAGGGTGATGTATGGAAGTGCTGAATTGTATTGTATGTATTGTATTGTATTGTATTGTATTGTATTGTATTGTATGGAAGTGCTGTATTGTACACCTGAAACTAATATAATACTATATATTAACTAACTGAAATTAAAATACAAAATTCAAAAAAATAGAAGAAAACTTCTTCAAGCTGAAAAAAAAAAGGCAGTGTGACATAAAAGTTAGTGGTGAGAAACTGAATACCTTCCTCCTAAGAACAGGAACAAATCAAGGACGTCCACTCTAATCACTGACTTAACATTGTATTATAAATTCTAGAAAATGCGGGGCGCCTGGGTGGCTCAGTGGGTTAAAGCCTCTGCCTTCGGCTCAGGTCATGATCTCAGGGTCCTAGGATCGAGCCCCACATCAGGCTCCCTGCCAAGCAGGGAGCCTGCCTCCTCCTCTCTCTCTGCCTGCCTCTCTGCCTACTTGTGATCTCTGTCAAATAAATAAATAAAATCTTTAAAAAAAAAAATTCTAGAAAATGCTACAAGGCAGAAGAAAAGAAATAATAAGCATCCACACTGGAAAGGAAGAAGTAAAGCTGATTTTATTCACAGAAGATATTATCATCCACGTAGAAAATCCAATGAAATCTAGAGAAAAAAAAAACCACTAGAATTAATAAATAAGGGTTGCCTGGGTGGCTCGGTGGGTTAAAGCCTCTGCCTTCAGCTCAGGTCAAGATCCCAGAGTCCTGGTATTGAGCCCCGCATCGAGCTCTCTGTTCAGCAGGGAGCCTGCCTCCTCTTCTCTCTCTGCCTGCCTCTCTGCCTACTTGTGATCTCTGTCAAATAAATAAAATCTTTAAGAAAAAAAAAGAATTGATAAATAAGTTCTCAAGGGTGCAAGATAAAGATCAATATACAAAAACATCTGTATTTCTAGATATTAGCAACAAACAATTAGAATTCCAAAATTTTAAAAATTATAAAAAATAAAGACAATAAACAACAATTTATAAGAGCTTTGAACAATATAAAATATTTAGTGATAATTCTGACCAAATGTGTGCAAGATCTATATACAGGAACTATAAAACGTGGCTGAGAAAAGTAAAACCTAAAGAAAGAAAAAAAGAAAAGAAAAAAATCCACAGGTCTTTCAATTTACTGTGACACTTTCCAGAAGAAGCTAATTTCTGTGTTTCAGCCATAAAATATTACTAGTTTCTTAATTTAAAAGGAGATTTACATATGCATATATAAATCAAGTGAGGCCATAAATGTATATAAAATGATAATATAAAAAGATGCAAACGTAGACTGAATTGATACATAGATAATGGGGAAATGGTGACCATATTTGGACTACAACTCTATCCTTGAAAATAGCACCAGGAAGCACAGAGCCATAGAAACATCTCTTTTTGCAAAGGAGAAGATGGAGCTAACTCTACATTCTATTAAACCCTATATTCTATTTTTTATTCAAGGTCTTTGAACATTCTTAGTAAAATATATTTTATCAGATAGAATACTGGATTTCCCGAATGTTTATAGCAGCAATGTCCACAATGGCCAAATGATGGAAAGAACCTAGATGTTCATCAAAAGAGTAATGGATAAAGAAGATGTGGTGTATATATATATACAATGGAATACTATGCAGCCATCAAAAACCCCCTAAATCTTAACATTTGCAATGACATGGAGGGAACTAGAGGGTATTAAGCTAAGCAAACTAAGTCAATGAATAATCATATGATCTCTCTGTTATGAGGAATCTGAGAGGCAGGGCAGGGCGTCGTGGGGGTAGGGAGGGAAAAAATGAAACAAGATGGGACCAGGGAGGGAGAAAAACCATATGAGACTTTTAATCTCATGAAACTGAGGGTTGTTGAGGGGTTGTGGGGGAGGGATAGGGTGTTGGGTTATGGGCATTGGGGAGGGTATGTGTTATGGTGAGTGCTATGAATTGTCTAAGACTGATGATTCACAGAGCTGTACCCCTGAAGCAGATAGTACACTATATGTTAATTAAAAAAATAAAAATAAAATAAAGAGTATTGTGTTTTCTTCTATTATGTGAAAAACTTTTATGAGAGAAGTTTACGCAGTATAAACTTGTAACACATATACACCAACACAGCTACAGCAAAATGTATTAGCTAGGACTAAATGACAAATGTCACTTCAACATGTCAGCAGAGGAAAGAAGAGCTAGCTATAAGGACACCATCAAAGCTGAAAGAATGAACTTTATACTTAACGAGTTCCTGGAATCACATAAACTCATATAAACCTTTCATTTACCATTCTTTGTGCTAACAGTTCTGACAAAAATAAGACTCACAAGGTTTTCTGTTGAGGAGAAAGATGTACTCTCACTGGAAATTTGGATAAATTCTCTGATATATATAATTTAAACAAGAGATATTATTATGGAATGTACTGCCAAGTAAGGCCTTATGTATTTCCTCAAGCTTTATATTAAGGGACCTACATTTTTATGTCCAGTCAGGTGGCATCTCATTTCATAGACCTGTCTATGGCACACTGGATAATTACAAAAATCAGTGTGAACTATGCATTATGGAAAACCAGCTTCTCTAAAGTGTTCTAACATGAAGGCAGAAGAGTGGCAGCCTTTTCCTAATTTTGATGGGAAAGAGTATTTCAACAAAATTTCCTAAACTTTAAATATTTCCCATAAACATTCTTAAGCACTTCAAAAATCTATTATTTTTGCCTTCTACCAGCAAACAACAAAATACAAGCAGAAAATTATCATTAACATAAAGTAAACTTCCTTAAAATAGTATACTTGTATGGAAACATGCCGATGGTTGTGATTTTCTTTGTTACATTCACCACATATTTCTTGCTAGCTAGTTCCTACTTCCTATGATACTTTTACAATGTATCCGTATCCCACAATGGTTTGCAGAGTCCCATTCTTTCCAGGTACCCCAGAAACAGAGCACATCTGGGACTCAGAATCTTCTTATCCAGTTCCATGCAGGCAAGAAGGTTGTCTGCATTACTGCCCTCTTCCCACAGTGCTCACACAGTGCCTTACTCAGTGCCTGGCCCACCAGAAAGCTCAGTAAGGTTCTATCAAATTAAAAGATCACATGTGAGAAAGTTCATTCAAATAGGTAGTCTTCTTGCTGTTGCTAATAGGACTGACGCTATGAAACAATTCTCATCCGAAAGCTATTGTCAAAAAGATAGCAGTCTTGACACAAAAATAATAAATATACAAATTTATGCATAAAATTCGATCAACAATTTTTTTTAAGGACAAGCTCCTTGTGATAGGCAGAATTCTAAAATGACACCTCATGTCCCTCACCTTTGGAAGGCAGAGAGCTCACGACTATACCCACGCTGTGGCTCTCACCTTTCAATAATCCCCTCCCCTTTGAGACTGAATACAACAAGGTATCATAGCTATGATTATATTCTGTGATGTGGCAAAGATGGAGATTATCCTGAGTGGGCCTGACCTCATCAAGCAAGCTCCTGAAAAGCAGAGAGCTTCCTTCAGCTAGTTATAGGAAAAAAAGGAGAGACGTGATCTGGGTAGCCTGGAAGAAAACAAACACGTTAAGCTTTGAACTGAAATGGAAGCCACATGGCACAGCACGGGGTGAGCTGAGAGGGCTCACTGGCTGACAGCTAGCAGGCAAATGGGGACAATGGTCCTGTTGCAACCACAAGCAAATTATTTCTGCCAGTAACCAGCGAGCTGCTTAAGAGGATCCTGAGCCCCAGGTACAAACCACAACCATGCCCAAAATCTTGATTTTCAGAGAGCCTGAGGGCAGCGAAACCAGCCCTGCTGCGCCTGAATGTCTACAGAAACAGAGCTAAGAAGCTAGTACGTTTGTGGTGATAAGTTACACAGCAATAGAAAACTAATACGCTTGCTTAACTGAAATTGCTTGCAGTGCTTTGACATCTGAGCAGAATGTCTAAACTCAGGAATGTGTCCCAGATACCATTTTCTGAGTCTGATAGACTGTATCAGATCCAGGCAAAAGTCAGTGATGATTCTTATGGCCATTATCAATAAATGACCACATATTGAGAGTTTTCTCCATTAGCATTTTAAGCTCACAAACAAGTTCTCTACATAATTCAGGTTATACACAACTAACGCTGGTCTTCACGTTGCCTGGGCTTATGTGAATAACACCATTATCAGCACCTGCTTTGTACATGTATCTTCATCCGGGAAAGTAATCTATCCTTGAATTTTCCACATAGGACAGAATGACTGTTCTAGAAAAGTTTCAAGTTTCCAATATTTGGGACAAACATCTTAAACGTGATCTATCCAGCTGTGTTAACCAGAAGCAGAACAGAAGGAAGCATCCAGGCCCTTCATAAAGGTATCGAGACAACCTCACGAGCTTGTCAAGCAACTCATCTTGCAGACCCCAAAGAGAAGTCGGAGGGGTTGGGTCCAGAGAGAGATGCAGGCCAGATGAAGGAAGAACAGCACTCCTTCCCCCAAGAAAGACACAATTTCTGGCAGCTTGAAGAATAAAATTATTGAAGAACCCAGGGTACACAAAGAGAAGAGTGAGCACACTGGAGTCCTAGCAGGGAAAGAGGGTTCTAGAAGTCAGGTTATTCACTGGTGCTTCTCCCTGGTGCCTAAATTGTCATCTGACTCCTACCAGTCTGTCAGCAACCTAAATAAACATTCCCCCTACCCAAAGAGAAATCTCTTTCTTCCCACAACAAAATGCTTGAAGACACATAAAATCTATTACTTTAACAAAACTAAAGGACCAAAGCATGGTATATCAAACTGAAAAAAAAAAAAAATCAATGGGAACCCATAACCTCAAAAGGCAGATTTTTCCAACCACCCAACAGTAGCTCTTTGATGCATTACTAACTTTCTTGTGTACCTCTAGAGCCCAGATTTTGCTCTATGTTCCAATTCTCCACTATGAAAAAAAGAGGAATCCTTGAAAGGTAATCCGATTCCAGTTCACAGGGCAGGAAACACAAAACAGCTGTGAAACATCCAGCTGTTACCAGAAAACTAAGACCCTTTCAAAAATGTCAGGGGAGGGGCGCCTGGGTGGCTCAATGGGTTAAGCCGCTGCCTTCGGCTCAGGTCATGATCTCAGGGTCCTGGGATCGAGTCCCACATCGGGCTCTCTGCTCAGCAGGGAGCCTGCTTCCTCCTCTCTCTCTGCCTGCCTCTCTGCCTACTTGTGATCTCTGTCTGTCAAATAAATAAATAAAATCTTAAAAAAAAAAAAATGTCAGGGGACAATGCTAGATTGGACAAAGGAGTCTGCCTATAAGGATTCCTAAGAGCCAAACAGTGATTATGTATTTGGGCATCACGAGGAAAATAAAATCATGGTTAAATGGAACAAGTTGAGTTAGAGAAAGACCACTATGATTTCAAAAAAGAAAAGTTTTTATAAAGGGCAAAAGGCAGTTATGAAATAAAAGAAGCATGAACATAATAGGATATGGTTGGTTTTAATCCATGGAACTAACTGCAGAGAATAAGGAGGAAGACAGGCTAGAGCTGTCTAGAGAAAAAAGGAACCGTACCTGTAAGGACTTACTTAGAAACTGTCCCTGCTCCCCTTCCCCCAGGGGACTTACTTGGCGACAAGTCCCTGAAACCAGCTTCAGATAACAAAGCCCAGATACAAGGGTGGGTCAGGCCAGGTGGAGACATCCGATCAGTGGGGGGATGCATACTGTCTCCTTGGTTACCAAGGAGTATGGGCCCCGCCCTTTGGGAGCCTTTTGGGCACCAATCCTAATCGAGGTGTAATAGGCTGGTTCAAATGTCTAATGGGGAAACTGTAACTCAATTGGTGACCTAGCATCACTGTGGAGTTTTCTGTGTGAGTTACAATCTCATTGGCTATCTGTGCGTGGCCAGGCCCAACCACATGGCCTTTGCCCTTAAAAGCTAGACTGTGAAACAGAAAAGGGTCACCCTCTCTTTTAAGAGGTGCGGCCCAGAACGTTTGGTTAGATTCTTGATGCTTGGTGCGAAATAAAGCTTTGCTTTATTGCTTGACCTTCGCTTTGTACCAGTCTCGCTCCTTTAATCATGGACCCATTATTGGGGCATAACAGTAACCAAAGCAGGAATGACTGGTCACGGCCTGAAGAGAGCCTAAGGAGCACTAGCGTAGGAAGGGCAGGGTACACTCTAATACCAGGGCAGGTCAATATAACACAGTAACAGACAGAAGAGCATGTGATGTTGCCTAAGCAATAGTTACAAAGAACATACCTGGTAGAGAGAAACCAGATTACAAAGGAAACATCTGTGAAACCAAGGCAGGAAGCATTTTTTGGAAATGAGTTAAATTTTAATAACTAAGTGAAATTTAACCCTTAAAAAAAAAAAAAAAAAAGAACCCAAATGACTGCTAACCAGTAACACAGATCTGAATCACTGTGGAAAAAGCAACCAAGACCCCAACAGCCAACAACTCGGGTCCTATAAACCCAGCTGTTCTGAAAGGCCCTGGTTTGTCTGCCGATCTGTAAAGATTACACTATACCAAGAATATTGAAAAAGTATCACTGAAACCCCCGCAAATCATTTAAATAAGTAGCTCTATAACCTTAGGAAGGTATAAAAAGACACATAGAAATAGTAATAAACTTCATTAAACCCACAATGTTGGTTTTTTAAATAAGATGAATATAAGTACAGTAATATAATTTGCAATAATCATATCTGTGCTTGTTTTCCTTATTTGTGTCATCTTCAATTTCTTTCATTAATGTCTTGTTTTTAGAGTATAGGTCTTTCACACCTCCTTGGTTAAATTTATTCCTAGCTATTTTATTCCTTTTTAATGCAAATATAAATGGAACTGTTTTCTTAAATTCTCTAATAGTTACTAGTGTATAGAAACACAACACATTTCTGTATATTGATTCTGTATCCTGCAAATTTAATAAATTTATTTATTAGTTCTAATAGATTTTGGGGGGAGGGTTTAAGATTTTCTATGAGTAGTATCATGTCATCTGCAAATAGTGGCAGTTATTCTTCTTCCTTTCCAATTTGAATGCACTTTATTTCTTTTTCTTGCCTACCTGCTATAGCCAGGACTACCAATACTATGTTAAATAAAAGTAGCAAGAGTGGGCATCCTTGTCTTGCTTCTGATCTTAAAGGAAAAGCTTTCAGCTTTTCACCATTGAGTATGATATTAGCTTGGGTCTGTCATGTATGTCTTTTATTCTGTTGAGGTACATTCCCTCTATGCCTACTTTGTTGAGAGTTTTTAATCTTAAGTGGGTGTGGAATTTTGCCAAATGCTTTTCCTGCAGCTGCTGAGATGATCCTACATTTTATCCTTTGTTTTGTTAATACCACAGATCTGTTTCAACAGGCAAGATCAAAAGTGGAAACAAATGGGACTATATGAAACTAAAAGCTACTGCACAGTTAAGGAAACCATCAACAAACAAAAAGGCAACCTACTAAATGGGAGAAGATATTTGAAAGTGATATCCAATATGGGGTTCAATCCAAAATATATCTTTATAGAACTCATACAACACAATATTTAAAAAATCTGAATAAAAAAAATGGGTAGAAGATCTGAATAAACACTTTTCTTAAGAAGACACAGAAATGGTCCACTGGTATGTGAAAATGCAAATCAAAATCACAATTACCTCCCAGCATCAGAAGGGCTAGTATTAAAAAGACAAGAAATAACAAGTGATGGTGAGAATGTGTAAAAAAAGTAATTCTCATGCACTGTTGGTGAGAATGTAAATTTATGAAGTCACTATGGAAAACCGTTTGGAGGTGCCTCAAAAAATTAATAATAGAAATATTATATAATCCAACAATTCCACTTCTGAGTATTAATCCAAAGAAAACAAAAACACTAATCCAAAAAGACATCAGCACACCAGGTATGTCAAAACATTATTTAACCAAGAGAGGGAAGCCACCTAAATGTCCATCAACAGATGAGTGAATAAAAAAGGTATTTAATATATACAGTATACAATAAATATCGTGGACTATTACTCAGCCATATAAAAGAATGAAATCTTTCCATTTGCAACAATATGAGTGGACCCAGGGGATATTATCCTAAGTGAAATTCAGACAGAGAAAGACAAACACCATATGCTTTCACTTATACGTGAAATCTAAAAAATCTGTATGTGGAATCTAAGAAAAACAAAACAAATGAAACAGATTCGTAGATACAAAAACAAACTGATGGTTGCCAAAGGGAAGGGGTTGGGGGGAACGGATGAAATATGTAAAGGGAACTAGGAGGTACAGTCTTTGAGTTATAAAATAAATAAGACATGTAGATGTACAGCATAGGAAATACAGTCAATAATATCATAGCAACTTTGTACAGTGACAGACAGTAACTAGACTAATACAGTGACCATTCTGTAGTATATATATATATCAAAGCACTGTATTTATATACCTGAAACTAATACAATATTATGTATCAATTATTCTTCAATTTTACTAAAAGACTCTTCTCAAAAATTACCTTTGCTCAGAAGCCTTTGTTGATTAAATCCCACTTAGCACTTAGTTTTGCTCCAATATTTCGCATACCCTGGACTATAATTATTCTTCTTGTGATACTTTAACCTCAACAATGTGACTGTCTCCTGTTTTCTATGTTATAGCCCCCACCTCATCCCCCCCAACCCCCACCAAGAGCACTTTCTCCTTCAAATCTCCACCTGAAGGGTCTAGCAAAGGTTTTTGACTAATTTGGGAAAGTAAGGGCTTTACATTGATTAAGAGTGGTTTTCTCAAATGATATAGGGTCAGAAGAAAACACCTTCGGTTCCTCTTCCCAAAGCCAATCACAGGAAATAGGAGGGCTATCAGTAATACCTGAAAATAACAGAGATTCCAATATTAATGGGAATAAGGCTCTGTATTCTCTATGACTAGCACTTCTGTTCCTTGTTCCTGTTGTGTAGAAACAAAAGTGACAAAATTTACATAAGCAGAGATGTCTCGTGGTACTTGAAGGCAGATAAAGAAGAAGAAATCATCACCAATACTAAAATAAACTTCTGGGTTGTTGTTGTTGTTGTTGTTTTTCCCAGTAAATTCAACAGAACCTAGAATTCAAACAAGGTTAGATATGCACCCATATATTTGGGTGTTCATGTGAATCAATTATTTTGGTTCACTCGTTATTAACAGGGGTCTGTACATTAGCTGAAGGACTCAAAACTCAGTAAAAATTGTTAGAAACTCAAATAGTGTTGGAGGCTCCAAAAGTCACAGTTTGACCTACGATTTTAGCTTGGAGCTATGTAAAATCCAGACAACTGTCTACCAAACTCACAGCAGTGGATTTGAAAGAGCACAACTTAATTCAGTTAAGGTTGGCATTCATTTCAAGTGAATTCATTCAGGCTGAAAATTGTCCCTTTGAATCAACCATTTTCTGGTGATTGGCATTTTATTGAGTTCATGGTGTGATCTTCTCCATTTCTTCGCCCCACACTCTTCACGAAGCCAGACACCAGGGAAAGAACTGGTTTAAAGGAGTCTACACTGATGCACAGCAAATAAGCATGATGCATGAAGCAGGAAGCTAAGTCATGGTCTTCTGAGGTTCATGGAAAAAATATCCATGATCCGTCCAATACAAAGCTGGCAAATATAAATACAGAAAAGCTTTGATACTGCAACAACTCTTATGTTTGGTTTTTCTCCTCATCCATTGCCCTGTGAGGGTCTGATGGGTTTCTCCTCTCAAAATCTGCTCCCAATAAAAAACCCATCATCAGTCATCTATAAACTTTTGGACACTTAAATCAGAACGTAACCTCTCCCAGAATTACTTGAACTTTAAGAATTATAGAACCAAAAGCTTCATTCCTTTTCAAAAGAATTTCAGCTACAGGTGCGTTGGTGGGCAAGGTATTCTGGTGGGGGTGGGGGTAGGGGGATGGAGTAAGAGGAATTTCTAATGCCACTGGCATCATAACCCACGACAGCTACCCTCATCTCTAACCTCAGCTTGCAAGATCTAAAAGTATGTTTCCCTCTCTTTGTGGTCTTCTTTTTCTCACGTGCATGCATGCGTGTGCATTATGTGTGCATGCGTGTGTGTGTGCCAAGGTTACACAGAGCAAAGATATGGGATGTGTTATCTATATGTACATAAGGGGATATACGCATGGGTGTATTTTTACTTACAGCTATGTTTTATCAGAACCAAGACCTTGCCTAAAATCACCTCCAGAATATTAGCTAACAACATCCAGGCAAGCCTCCCGTCCATGTTAAGTCACGTAGGTGACTGACAACAAGTCACTTAAAACTGTCTGCATCTCAGTCTTCTCATCTCCAAAATGATACAGCTGAAGTAAATAGCTCTTAAGATCTTTTACAGCTCGGCTCTTCTGTTACGAACTCTAGGCAGCAGTTTACAACTGGTAAATGGTTTTAAAGAGATTAACTACATAAGGCCAGACACAAAAATTCATTTCTTTGTGCTTCCGTTTACATTGCATTTCGCTTAGGATTTTAGGTTTAGAAAGGAGGAGGAGGATAGGTTCAAGCCACGAACACCCCCGGTCTCTCCAGGCTCTGTGGGCCTGCCTCAACTCCCAAATCCCAGCACTGCCACTCTCACGGCTGCTCAGTGATGGCGTCCTGGGCCACCTGGCTGCCAGATTATTTGTGAGTGGCACGATGTAGCATAGCAGTCACACTGCACCATGTTTGGCAACCCTGGTTCTGTCGACTAAATGCCAGTCATGTCCTGATGACACTGCCACTGTCACAACTACAAATGCCCTCACAAAACAACTAGGTCATTTTTACATTGTACTTCATCATTTGTCACTTAAATGAATGCTGTCTTGTATGCTTTCACATAAGCCACAGTGGAATTTGTTGTCTTAGGTTTGGTTTATTTTGCTGGGATGGGAGGAGGTCATTGTTCTGCTGTTTCTCGTGCGTTCGTTGTGTTTCTATTACCAAACTGGAAACCCCTGGAGCATAGAAATCGTTATCTTCCATTTCTTTAATGTTTCTAAAAGCCTCAAAGATGGCATAAATGGGTGTTCTGTTAACATCTACTCAAAGATGGACTAACTTCCTTATTATGAGCCTTCCCCTTTAACTAAACATAGGCCGTTAAAAAAATCAGTCCTACCTACATGCAATGAGGCACCTTCCAAGCCCAGATCTTTTCCATTCAATGAAAAGAGTTTCACCAGCTGTACCACTCACCAGATTTCCGCATCTATTGCTGTGATTTAATTTAAAAATGCTTATGTTTCTACTGACTGGTTTCTTTGGGGTCTGACCTAATTTCACTGAAACCCTGAATCCACTGGCTAATGGACATAGCTGAAGGGAGAATTCTTGAGGACACTCCATTCCTTTATGCCACTTCAGTGACCCTAGTTTTGTTACAACCCTTGGTGGGCTTCAACGCTTTACCACCAAGAGACTTGATGATTGTTTGGCCAGTTTTATTGTGAAATATTTAGGTGGTCTTCTCAGCAGCTAAAATTTTAATATATGCTGCTAAGACAATTTTATTAAGTTACTTTCCCTTCTGTTACACCTCTGAGGGGCACCTGGTTGGCTCAGTCAGTTGAGCAGCTGACTTGGTGTCTGCTCTGGGTCATGATCTCAGGGTCGTGGGATCGAGACCTGGTTGAGACCCGCATTAGCATGAAATGGGTGTTCTGTTCTCCCTCTCTCTGCCTCTACCCCTCCCCCACATGAGCGTGCACATGCTCCCTCTAAATAAATAACATCTTCTTAAAAAATAATTATATTCTTCACAAACCTGTACCCCTGGGGCAAATAATACATTACATGTTAATAAAAATAATTGAATAAAAAATAAAAAATAATAATTATATTCTTGATTTTAGATGTACATGATAGTTTGCTTACAGGTTCATGTAGACAGATGCTTCTATTTATTGACCTCTATGTTCTTCATTTCACCCTAATCATCATGATAAATTTAACACAAAGTTTGATGAACAACACCATAACTGTAAGAAATGCCCTACGGTTAGTTGTGGCCTAGACAGGTTTTTTGGAACATAGCTATCTTTAGGAATCAGGATTTCATCTGGAATATTCTCTAACCCCTTTCTGCTGTGGACCACTGGTGTTGGCAATGCCTGGGATCTCAGTGCCACTCCTGCCCCCGTAAGTCCCACTGAGTCAGAACTTACACTTGAACATGACCCCCAGGAGATTTGCGTGCACATTAAAAATTGAGGTGCAGGGGCACCTGGGTGGCTCAGTGGATTAAAGCCTCTGCCTTCTGCTCAGGTCATGATCCCAGGGTCCTGGGATCGAGCTTCACATCGGCTCTCTGCTCATCAGGGAGCCTGCTTCCTCCTCTCTCTCTGCCTGCCTCTCTGCCTACTTGTGATCTCTGTCTGTCAAATAAATAAAAATTATTAAAAAAAAAATTGAGGTTCAGTGCTCTACACATACAGTGATAGATTTGGCTGGTATGGCCACATAAGAGATTGAGACTGTACGAGAGGTCGAGAGTTTGAGGGGTAAAATTTGTTTCAAACTCTGGGTACCATATGAATGATAATCATTTTCTTGGGTAACATTTTTACTCAAACTTCTCACAAAAAGTCAGGGCAATTTCATACAATTCTTTAAATTTGAAATAAAATTGTCCAGTAGGGTATACCCAAAGTATACCTTATGAATTTTTTGTTAAAGCAATGGGATCAGAGTAAGTGCAAAGTAGAGAAAAAAAGAATATACACGAATTACAACAGCATCTGTACCATTACCTCCTGTGTATAAATTTGTGGGTTTATGTATTTCTAATACAGAAGTACTGTTTTGTCAGATATGGCTACCATATCTATGAAAAAAAATTACCACAAAATTATCTAAGGAGGTTTGAACCCAGAATCTTTGCTTTGCTTTATTTACCAGAGTTTATTTGGTAGCTTTGGGGGAAAAAAATAATAAAATAGAAGGAAGTCACTTTAGCACCTAGAAACAAAATTTTAAAAAGAACTTGTATTTGTGAAGTGTACCATGTATCCTAAAACAAGCCCTCCCCTAGAAGGTGGGGGGGGGGCCTTTTGCCTACTTGTCATAACTGAACATGTCCCACTGGACAAGGGACAGGAACCCCTGGTCACAAATAGAAGGACGTGGCAACTCTGTAGAAATCTGGGTGGCTTTTAGTCACTACTTCCACTAAAAACATACTCTATATTCCCAAAAGGTCATGAGGAGAAAGAAGCTATGTGAATTTTGTCTCACTTGGCATCCACAATTATATACTGGCAAAAAACTCCATCATGGAAAAAAAGCGTCAAGAGTGTAGCATTCATATCACATGGCCAAATGAATACATAGTGTTGGGAGGTGAAATATTAGAATTGACATCTATATTACCTACCCTCTCTCATTTATAGCCAGAGGGCTCAGAAATGGGACACATGAAATGAGAATCCCCACACACAGTAAGGGAGTGGCTCTGTTGAGATTCCACAGAGAAAAAGCCTATTCCAACCTACAAAATTCTCACAGCTGCAGTGAGGAACTGGAGTACCATTCAGGACAAAACAGAAGACTCAGGCTACACAAAGTGGCTCCCAACATGGCTAATTAGTTTCTTCATCAAGACACTACTCCCTTAAAGTTCTCATTCTAGAAAAGAAAAAGTCTGTTCCTGCAAATAAGAACCTTTTCCCCCCTCTCACAGAATTTATAGGTTTAAATATAGCTTTTCTTTCTGTCTGTCTTGGGTCCTAACCTGAGAAAGGGAAAACAGAGTGTTTTCAGAGGACTCCACATGATACAGAGATATGGCATGACCTAGCAAGAAGAACTGACCAATATAACCTACAGCAATTTTAAAATGTCTACCATGCCAGAAGTATTAATAATCAATAAACAGATAAGGCTGAACTCAGATTCATGGCTCTTTGAAATCATGAATATGGTCCAGCACGCTTTCTACCTGTATACACAGGCTTACTGATTGAGGCACTTTTTTTTTTTTTTTTTGGTTTTTGGGTTTTTTTAAACATCACAAGGACCAGAGAAGCTGTCATTTGTCTCAAAGGCTGTGCAAACGATAGTTTCAGATGCCTTCTGAATTGTTTTGTTTTTCTTCTGAACTTCATTGCACCACCCATAGCTTCTTTGTACTAAACCAGGCTAGTTCTTCCTTCATGTTTATACCTTTCAAATAGCTCTCTGTCCCTCATGTAAGATCAAGCATCCAGAAGGCATAATAACATTAAAAATGGAAACTGAAAAAAGACACTACTGGAGGTACTGACTGATCCATTAGGGCCTGAATTTCTTTCCCTTGGTAACCATATGAACAGCATTTAAAAATAAAGATTATAAATATTTTTAAATTCCTTCCCTGAAGGAGAAATAAAATTGTGTACTATCTTTTTACTCTGAAACAGACGGCTATATAAATAAGCAAACTTTTATCTTTTCACCTATTTTAATAAAATTTAGATGTACTATTAATGCTTAAATAATAATTAGTGACTAATGAATGTCAAGAGGAATGTTATAAAGTTCTAAAGTTTAATATTTTTATTCTAATAAAATAAATCGAGATACAGAACTGACCAAAGAATCCAGAAAAATATAGGGCATCACTCAATATAGGATTGACTTTTGAAGCTCTTGAAATTTTCAGGGAATCATATATGGGTCACTAACCACACAGAGCTTATGAAGAGAAACAGGGAACAATGAACCTTTGAGGGGAAAAAATGGAAGTCTCTTTCAGTGCAGCTTTGATAATTGGTCCATCTATTGTAAAGAGCTAAAATTTCAGCAATAATAAATCTGACAGCAATCCATTAATAATAAAGTCCTAGCTGATTTCATAAGAGCTGGTTCTGTCAACCTTTCCTCTGACTGAGAAAAGTCAATAGTGAATCCAGACACAGATCGTCAAGGTGAATAGAGCAGAGCAGTGGGATACACAAATCCTGCCGCTTGTCTGCCACCTGAAAATAAGCCTCAGTGCTTCCAGGAACATTTCACTGTCCTCTTTGTATTATAGCAAGATCTCATTCAGCTGAGGAATAAGCCACTGGGGCAAACTTGTATCAGCAGGACAGAGGAGGAAGTTTATAGACATATACCCTTCCCAAACCTTACCAGATGATAAATGGAAGACAGGAGCACTTTTTCAAATCCTCTTTTTATCCCCTCAAACACAGTAACACTAAGAACTGTCATATATGCTCAATAAACAAGCAAACTGGAAAAGGAGAAAACTTGGACAAGATAATTCAAGTTGATAGAAAAGAGAGATGGAAATGAAGAATTTTTAGATAATAACGGTAATCATGATGGTTCTCACAGAGCTCTTATTATGTAACAGCTACTAAGAAAAATGCTTTATAAGTAGTTTTGCAGTGTCTGCAACAGCCCCATGAGGTATGACTATTATTCCGAGTTTACAGACATTTAAATTGAGGCACGCAATATTTAAGTAGCATGTCCAAGACGACATAGAGAACAAGTAGAGGTAATGAGATTTATTCCGAGACTCTACAAAGCCCAAGATCCTGACCACTGGGATGTCTTCCTTACATGTTCCCTGGGATTGATATTTCAAGAGAAATAAGCAGAGGCCAGACCTGATCCACAACACTTCTCTCACTCTCTCTTCTGACGCAAAAGAAAGCATTCTGTGGTCTAAGGTTTCTGACTAATCCTCCCTCACCCCTCACTACTTCCATCACCTAAACTTAACATGCCTTTAACTGACCTGATTCTGAATCAGCCTCAAATCAAAAGTCAAGGCTGAACAGCAAAGTCATGACAATGGGCAGAAAGCATAAAGATCATCAAAAAGGACAGGCTCATGGGGAAGATGGAATGACCTGGCCATTAGGCACTGCCACGTTGAATCTTCCTTTCCCATATATGTTTGCGTTTCCTGAATAGTATGTTCAAGGCGAGTCATAAACCACGACATAAACCAGGCGTTTCCTGAATAGTATGTTCAAGGCTGATCCAATCTAAGAATCATGAATCTAGTCGATGGCAGATAAATGGATACCTCTGGGAGCTTTAACCTGACTTTCTAAAAAGGATACTCTATCAGAAAAACCATCTGGATTTAAGATAAACAGTAACAGGAAGAAATTTGAAAAGAGAATGCCGTATTGATGAACCCTGTCTCACCTCATCCAATGAAAAACTGCTTAATTTGGAAAAAAAGCTTATACCCTCTCCTGCTCCTCTCTGCCCAACTCAAAAGATAACATGAGGTTTTCAGGTTAACTGTCCACTGAAAACAGCAGTGGGGAGTGAAGGAGGGTTTGCAGCAGATATCAGGAGACTGAGGAAAGTCTCACTCTCCCACTGGCTGAACAAGTGGCAATGAGCCAACTAGACAGCACACTTGCTGAAGAACCTGCCAATTCCAAGAGTCTGTAGGAGGACCTCAACATCAGATAGAGCAAGGGAACTGAAGCAGAGGGGGTGAAATTAAAATGTTAATAATGACAAAAGCTACAGTCCAGCCTTCCACTGAATATTTTAGCTGTTGTTCTCTATCACCAAAGAACTGACATGAAAATCTAAGTAACCCAGTTACCATGCTCAATTACCAGGCCATGTAGAGAACCCAAATGTAAGATAACCACCGATTATTCCCTCTACGCATAACTGTTCCTCACTCCTTTCCCCATCCTACAAGCTCCGAGTTTTAGTATCTCTAGATTATCTATTATGGTATCCATATGGAAACTTGATTTAGTGAAAGCATGTAAGGGAGAAGGGGGAATTCTGGTGTTTTCCATATAAAAATCAAAGCATATATTGGGGCACCTGGGTGGCTCAGTCGGGTAAGTGTCTGACTCCTGATTTCAGCTCTGGTCATGATCTCAGAGTTGTGAGATGGAGCCCCATATGGGACTCCACACTGGGCGTGGAGCCTGGTTAATGTTTGCTATGTGCCCCTCCCCCCCACAGAAAAAAAAATCAAAGCATATATTAAAAAATAAAGAAATTCTGGGACATGCTATAACACAGATTAAGTGAAATTAACCAAACACAAAAGGATAAATGCTCTATGATTCCACTTGATGAGGCAAATTTATAGACACAGAAAGTAAACTAGAGATTACCAGGGATGGACCAGGGGGAGGGAAAATGGGGAATTATTATTTAATGCATATAGAATTTTTGTTTAGATGATGGGAAAAGTTCTGGAAATGGATAGCAGTGATGGTAGCAATACCTTGTGAAAGTACTTACTGCCAATGAACTGTGCACTTAAAAATGGTTAAAGATTTGTGGCATGTGTATTTTATACCACAATTTAAGAAATGAAAAAAAAAAAAATCAAAGCATACAGTATCTGTACTGCAATTGCCCCAAATGAAAGAAATCTACTCCAACATTTCTCCCGGAAGTATCTTAAAAAGGAGTACAGTATACAGTAAGTTCCATGAGGACAGGCCCCAGATCTTTTTGGCTCATTGTTACAGAGCAGTTACACTGTTACACAGTAGATTCTACATAAATGTCTGTTTAATAAATAAATGATTAAAAAAAAAAAACCAGAAGGAGTCTCCAAGAAAGAAAATATTTAAAAAGCATCAAATTTACTTATTCATAAGAAAGAATAAAGAGCATATTCCAGAGAAAAATACCAGTGCTCCTCCAGCTAAGCTGCTTCAGGCGAGGGAATGTATCACTTCATTTTACTTCCTCACAGCAGGTCTTATAATGTCTTACACATAGTAGATGGCTAATAAACGTCTGCAGAATGAGGAATTAAAACATGTGTAATTATGGGGCACCTGGGTGGCTCAGTAAGTTAAGCATCTGCTTCAGTTTAGGTCATGATGCCGGGATCCTGGGATGGAACCCCACATCGAGCCCCGCATCAGGCTCCCTGCTCAGTGGGGAGTCTGCTTCTCCCTCTCCCTCTGCCTGCTGCTCCCCTGCTTGTGTTCTCTTTCTCTCTCTCTCAAATAAATGAAATCTTTTTTTTTAAGTTTATGACTATAAATGTCATGTAACTACTCTACTCTTCCCCTTTTTAAAAACTACTTTTTGCAAATGTCCAATTCCTTCTATCACAGGGCAAAAAAATAAACCTCACAGGTTATACAAAGTGAAGGGAAAAATATAAATAGCTAGAATATATCACTCTCAGAAAAAAAAAAAAGCCAACAACACAGAGTACATCATCTTCTAAACTGAAAAAAAAAATTGTTTTTTTTTTCCAGAAAAAAGAAAACAAAAACTGAAGTATGGAAAAGAACAGCTTATAGTTCATGTTGATTTTTCAGGAAGTAATAAGTGATGAAAATAAAAGAAAATGTGAATTCTCTTTGGAAGAAAATTTAAATATTCATTCCCAAAAATCAATGTCTCACCTTCATAATCAATAGTTGAGTAAACATAGAAGGATATTTAGGGCTCTTATGTGGCCCCCCCCCACTCAAAAATTTCTCTCATTTGTCTATCGATTAATCAGGTGTTCTTTTTAAAAAATACTAATGTCACAAAATTATACACAGCTGGCTTATGGCCAACATGCTACAGCAAGTTACCAATGATGTTCTCAATTGATCTTCACTATCTGCATCATTTATTTACATTTTATGTGATTTGCTGAGTTAAAATATACAGACGTAGAATATTTTTAAAGCAAAAACTCAAATGCTGGCACCCTGGGCATTCAGCAACTCTACAGGAGACGGACCCTAATAAATCCACCAGGACCATGTAATGTAGTAAGTCTCACTCTGAACAATATTAAAACATGTTCTGCAACTTTGACTGTCCCCTAGCCCTAATACTGTGTGCCAATTAACAATGGAAATAGAAATTCAACCCCTGTAGATATCAAGGTTTACATCTCCGTCTCTCAGCTGTTATGGTCAGCACAAGCAGGTAAGCATCATTCTGGAGTAGTCTGTCTGCTAGCCCAGTCCTTCATGCATTCAGGGGTTCTCCATTAGAACCCAAAATGCTCCCAGTCCACTCTTAGAGCTGGCTCTACAAGCAGAACCACAGGAAGGATTATCACCTCCGTACATGAAAGCATAACCACTCCAGGTGTAATGATGCAAAATACCAGCACACCGGCCTCTGCCAGAAAGCACAGACTTAAAGCAGGTACATTTCTGTGCTCTAGAAGGGAAGGGGGTGGAATGAGCAAAGAGGAAGCCCCAGAGCCCTAATCTACTAGAGACGCTTATTCCACTCAGAACCAATCTAGCTAACGTAGGGACATCAGTTTACCCAAATGAAAGATGTGGTCTCCCGTCCTTCACTGGCTTGCCTCAGAGGGCATTCAGCCAAGCAAAGCCAGGGAAAACAATCTATAAGATCTCTTTAAGCTATAATAAATAAGGCGAGTTTCAGAAGAAATAACACTCAGCTATGGCAAAGAAGCACAGACGCTAAACCTTTTCCTCCTCTTATCACTGCTACTGGTGTTTACAAACTACAAGCAATAGCCTTGGGCGCCTCAAGAGACTCTCCATGAGTAACCTCCCCTCGGATCCCTAATTTAAATCCCCCCTTGATCAATCTGTGATGTTTCTGGCAGTTAAAGAGAAGGGGGTGAGTGAAATGACATGCATAAAATGAATCCTTTTCAAGTTGTAAATGAGTGAGTCAGGATTCAGACTTGCCGAGATGCTCCAAATTAAAAACCCTGCTCTAATTTTAAGCATGCTCTGTCTTACCGTTTTGCTGTTGTCTCTCTCAGGCTCAATTCACCTGGAACTCTTTAACATGTCTCTAGCAATGTGTCTGCACCAGGCCAGGCTCATACAGCAACTGAATTCACATCTTTCTGCACTAGCAAGCTGAAAACGGTACGGCCGTACTACAACCAAGAAAGGGGGAAGCAAGAGCAAAAAAAAAAAAAAAAAAAACCACACACAGACACAAAAACACACCAGAAATCACCTAAGAGAAACTAATCTCAGTGGAATAAGACCAAAAATAGTACACAAGAACACAAAGAACATGCTAACATTCAGTATCAATAGCTTTAACAGTTCATTTCTCCCCCCCAAAAAAAAACCTAGTTTTTTTTTTTCTCCAAACACGATGGACTTGCCTGTGGAGTTCCCAGGAAGGCAGAGTAACCAGGCTCTGCAGCAGCATTGCAGCCAAAGTAACAGTGCATATGCTGTCCAGGCGATTCACAACACACTGTCTCTTCAGAAAGATATTGATTTGCAATGCAGGACTGCTTCAAAAGAATACAGAAGGGGAGCCAAACAGCTGATGCTGATTGCATGGGAGGAAAAACATTTAATCAAGGGGATGTACCCCATCAAACTCAATTCAATTTTTTTAAAAGCACTGGAGGAAGCCAGTAAGGATCTTGAGTGACAACCCCATTAAACAATAATCTGAGGTCCTACAGAAGGCCAATGAAGGCTACCATCATTCGTGCTGCGAAAGCCACTAAAATAGTTTAATGTGTCTATGTGTATATATTTGTCATATGCAAATGAGGAATAATGAGAACTCTAAAATAAACATGCACCAAATAAATGAGGTTCAAAATGCACAGGTGTAGCACTTACAAACCCGAAGTGATAAAATACATAGTTACAAGCCTACAGAATTCTTGGTTGGAGGGGTTAGAGCTTCTATCACTCCCAAAAGTAAAATGCCAACACAAACCAGATCCCAAAACCCTTAGGTTAATTATGTCAAGTCATACCACACAGCGCTGGGTGCTGGGTGCTGGGTGGTGAGGAAGAATGCCAAAAGGCTACTCTTATAGCGACCCCTACAGGAGAGTGGTTAAGCTACAATTTGTCTTTGTTCAAAGTACCTCCTATCCTCAAAAAACAGAATCACAAAAGTGTATAAATTAGGTTAAGCCACAAGGATACAACTGAAAAACACTTCAGGCTAGAAATTTTAAAAGTCAAGCATGAAATCTGACCTCACAGATATTTATTTAATTAAGAGATTAAAGTACAAGAGGAGGTAACTACCATGTCAATGGTGAGCAGCCAAAATTCTCACAGCCCACAGGACTGGGTACACTTATAATCAGAAAGCTCCGGGAAAGGTGGTTTCCCTTCAGTTTAAAGAAATGATCTCCCGGGGCGCCTGGGTGGCTCAGTGGGTTAAGCTGCTGCCTTCGGCTCAGGTCGTGATCCCAGGGTACTGGGACTGAGTCCCACATCGGGCTCTCTGCTTCGGCAGGGAGCCTACTTCTCTCTCTCTCTCTCTTTCTCTGCCTGCCTCTCTGCCTACTATGCCTACTAGTGCTCTCTGTCAAATTTTTTAAAAAAAGGAAAGAAAGAAAGAAAGAAATGATCTCCCAGGGCACCTGGGTGGCTCAGTTGGTTAAGCGTCTGCCTTCAGCTAAGGTCATAATCCTGGGGTCCTGGTTCAAGCCCCATGTAGTCAGGCTCGCTCCCTGCTCAACGGGGAGCCCAGTTCTCCCTCTCCCTCTGGCTCATGCACTCTGTCTCAAACAAATAAAACCTTAAAAAAAAAGAAGAAGAAAAAGAAAAAGAGGAAGAAGAAGAAGAAGGTATCATCTCCCGTTTGCAAACCATCTTCACCTTCATCCGTTTGAATTACACTGTGAAGATACTGAACTTTTATTTTTCTCTGCATCAAAAAAACTCATTCAAAAACTTGCAAAAAGTTCTTCAAACACAACTATCATGAACTTCCTTTTTCAGGAAAGCCAAGAGAGAAAGCTCCATCCTTAATATCCGAAAACTACTGAGATCCACGAATACCATTCCTGCAGAGGGGACTACATTCCTATAAGAATCTGAGTTTTAATGCAGAAAAATGAAATTGGACCATTTCCTTACACCACACACAAAAATAGACTCAAAATGGATGAAGGACCTCAATGTGCGAAAGGAATCCATCAAAATCCTTGAGGAGAACACAGGCAGCAACCTCTTCGACCTCAGCCACAGCAACATCTTCCTAGGAACAATGCCAAAGGCAAGGGAAGCAAGGGCAAAAATGAACTATTGGGATTTCATCAAGATCAAAAGCTTTTGCACAGCAAAGGAAACAGTTAACAAAATCAAAAGACAACTGACAGAATGGGAGAAGATATTTGCAAACGACATATCAGATAAAGGACTAGTGTCCAGAATCTATAAAGAACTTAGCAAACTCAACACCCAAAGAACAAATAATCCAATCAAGAAATGGGCAGAACACGTGAACAGACATTTCTGCAAAGAAGACATCCAGATGGCCAACAGACACATGAAAAAGTGCTCCATATCACTCGGCATCAGGGAAATACAAATCAAAACCACAATGAGATATCACCTCACACCAGTCAGAATGGCTAAAATCAACAAGTCAGGAAATGACAGATGCTGGCAAGGATGGGGAGAAATGGGAACCCTCCTACACTGTTGGTGGGAATGCAAGCTGGTGCAGCCACTCTGGAAAACAGCATGGAGGTTCCTCAAAATGTTGAAAATAGAACTGCCCTATGACCCAGCAATTGCACTACTGGGTATTTACTCTAAAGATACAAACGTAGTGATCCAAAGGGGCACGTGCACCCGAATGTTTATAGCAGCAATGTCCACAATAGCCAAACTATGGAAAGAACCTAGAGGTCCATCAACAGATGAATGTATCAAGAAGATGTGGTATATATACACAATGGAATACTATGCAGCCATCAAAAGAAATGAAATCTTGCCATTTGCGACAACATGGATGGAACTAGAGCGTATCATGCTTAGCGAAATAAGTCAAGCAGAGAAAGACAACTATCATATGATCTCCCTGATATGAGGAAGTGGTGATGCAACATGGGGGCTTAAGTGGGTAGAAGAATAATCAATGAAACAAGATGGAATTGGGAGGGAGACAAACCATAAGTGACTCTTAATCTCACACAAAACAAACTGAGGGTTGCTGGGGGGAGGGGGGTTGGGATTATGGACATTGGGGAGGGTATGTGCTTTGGTGAGTGCTGTGAAGTGTGTAAACCTGGTGATTCACAGACCTGTACCCCTGGGGATAAAAATATATGTTTATAAAAAAATAAAAAATTAAAAAAAAAAAAAAAAGAATCTGAGTTTTAGTTTGTGATTGCTCAACCCTCCAGCCCATAGACTCCTTTTTCAGGACCAACAGTGCTTCTTACTTAAATCATTTAAGATTTAATCATATGCTGCCTCAAAACTCTCACTAGCTCACTAGCTCACTAGCTCACCATTTTAAGGTCCTTGAGGAACAAACTCTATCAACTGCTTCCTTTTTTATTCCCCCACAACATATAACACAATGCTAGCTATCCAGAAAATATTAAATGAATATTCAAAAGAAGTAACAAATTTCCCAAATCCATATTTTAGGGCTTAAATAATCTAACCCCACCCCCATCATTCAATGTTCCCTGAAATTTAAAAAACAAAAACATGTTGGAAGTGTTACCTTCAGTCACTCCACCCAGGTAGTTCCTGTCCTTCTTCCTATAAAGTTGGTAGATAAGGACATGTATAATGTTCATGGTCAAGAGGCTTTGCTGTTTAAGAACCAACAAACTGCACTGAATAAAGTTTCCCCCTTATTTTTTCATGTATTTATTCAACAGATGTGTGCTGATGCATCCAGCAGTAGGAACTTCCATGTTCTCTGCATTCAAGGAACCCAGTGAGTGGTGAAAAATAAAGCAAGTGATTATAATATACTGAAATGTGTGTTTTGGGAGTGCTTGGTTGGGTACAGATAAGGGTGGCTCAGAGAAGACCTCACTGAGGAGGGAGCGTCAGGCTGAGGCTTCCAGGCACCGGCCAGAAGGGGGAGGGCATGTGAGGAACAGCAGGACAGGACAAAAGGATCAGAGGCCTGAAACTGGAAGCTGTCTAAGGAAACCACGGAGCAGTAAATAGACTGGTGGCAGCTGGGAAGGCTGAGGGAAAGATGGCTGGATGCCAGAGCATAACAGACCTGTAAGCCATGCTAAGAAGTTAGGGCTTTTATCCAACAGGAAGTTGCCATTTAATCCAACAGGAAGGCACTAAAGGACTGTAAGCAGCACAGCAGCTGGGTGGGATTTTTTCCTTTTACAACAAGGCAATGGCGTAGAACGGACTGGAGGTGCAGGGGCAAGCGGGGAGGCTATTCACTCACAGTCTGCAAAAAAATGGTCAGAAGCTCACTTACGTGTCTTAGGTTTCTAATCTCCTAGAAATGGAGCTCAGCCAGGATTCTTGTTCGCCTAATTTACTGAGGACATGCTCTCAGAGAAAGGGAGTGAGGAGGCAGGACAGGGAAGATGGGGGACAGGGAAGAGGGGTCTCAGAAGGAAAAAACCACACCCAACATTTGTCCCTCCTGAAGCAAGAAGGCTGGCCTTGTTTACGCCTGGACTGGTCATCACTGACCAAGCAGAACTGAGCAGGCCCCCCCCAAGCACTTACCAGTCCATGCTTCAGTCACAATAGACAATGTTTCTTTTCTTCTTCTTTTTGTTTTGTTTTGTTTTTAAAGATATTATTTATTTATTTATTTGACAGAGAGAGACCGCAAGAGAAGGAACACAAGCAAGGGGAGTGGGAGAGGGAGAAGCAGGCTTCCCCGTGAGTAGAAAGCCCAATGCAGGGCTCTATCCCAGGATCCCCAGGATCATGACCTGAGCTGAAGGCAGAGGCATAACGACTGAGCCACCCGGGCACCCCAATGTTTCTTCTCCTCAGAGCTAATTCCTGCCTTAGGAATCTGTCTGTGCTGCTCTCACTGCCTAGAATGTTCTTCCTCAGAAAATCTTGGCTGACACCTTCTCATTACTCAGTTGGATGTCAGTAATCTCCTCCTCGGAGCCCTCCCTGGTTACCCTCTTCTTCACACCAAATTTGCTGCACCATCTAATGTATTTATTTGTTTGTCTTCTGCCCCCACTGGCATGTAAAAGGCTCCACAGCACGGGCTTCTACTGGTGTCCCCAGCCCCCAAGATAGCACTCAGTACCTGCTGAATAAATAAATATTAGGAAGAGCTGCTGCTGATGACTGTTGTTCAGACAAATTCTGTGGGCTCCCAAGAGTGGAAACAGACGGGAACCTTTAGGAATGAATGGGGAGAATGTGTGGGGAAAATATAGTGTCAATGTATATATACACAAGCTTGGCCTTAAAGCAGAAATGAAAAAACAGGCTAGAAGGCAAAACTACGGGAAATTAATCATTATGTTCATGTCGTACAAGATTCACAATCCACTGCCATTAAGACTATCTTTATTACAGGACATCGAGATGTATCTGAAACCAACCACAGAAGGACAATAACAGATGTTAAAATAGAGCGTCTATTTACAAAACTCTTGCAAAAACTTCATCTTGGTAAATATAAAGGAAAAGATAAGAAAAAAAACTGACATATAAAAATGCTAGAATCTGACCTCTATCTGCTTAGGTCATTTTTTCAGGAAAACAAAAATTGATCCCTAAAAGTATCTGCCTTCATATATGATTTTTTCAACTTAAAAAGTATATCATACATTTTGCTGACTTTTCAAATGAATTATAATAAACACAGTCTCATCTTCAACTGATGATGACTGGGTCCCTCGTGAACATTAGTGACAGCCACGAGGATTTACCAAGAGTATACAGGGTCACTGACACCTGATCTCCAGACCTGACATCCATGCATCCTTTTGCATCATCACTATGGTTTATTCTCTTTGCCATAAGGCTTCCTTCCTTAAGGCTCTAAACATGCCACCTCCTCCTAAGACTACCACACTCTTCCCAGTCTTGCCACAAGCTTCCTCAACCATCCCTAAACTTGAGCAACTAGACAAACAGGCTTATTAGAACACTGTGAATACAGGTTCGTTCAACTGTGAGAATAGGGGGGTGCAAAGCAGAACCAGGAACTTTCTTCTTAGTGGAGAAGTACAAGCCTAGTAACCCCCCCACCCCACCCCCAGAACAAGAAGCTATTCCCTATGGGCTCTGTGGTACTTCTCACCTGGGCAGAAATACTTATTTCCTATCAGCTTCCCTGGAGCCATCTCAGACCTACAAGGCTGTCAGATCCCTGACCCTCACAGTACAGTCTAACAGACAGATTGCCTCCCCCAATAAAAAAGGAACCCAAACAAAAAAAAAAAGTATTGAAGAAAGGAATAGAGAAAGTTCTTCTTTTGGTTTTGTTCTGTTTTTTGTTTTTGTTTTTTTTTTTTAAACAAACAAAGAGAAAAGAAAAATAAGGAAATAAAGTTAGGAAAGGGGTAACAGCAAAGTCTACTTTATGCATATAAATCTAATACAGTAAGTCTGCCTTATGAATTACTTTCAATAAACTTTTAAGTCTCATGAAGAAGATATTTTATTTTCAAAAGTGATAGAGAAAAGACAGAAATTCCCCCCAAAAAGTGGCTGAATTTCAAATTATTATAGATCCAGGCGACCCTAGCAATTTTTTTCTACTGCAAAGTTTTACAGTGAAATGTTCATGTTATGATTGTTTTAAAAATGCTCACAAGGTTTTAGTAAACCTAAACCTTTATTTTTTAATAAACACTAAAAAATTTATGACTTAATTCTTCTCCACTAATGCTAGTCATTGCTTAGACTTCCATATATTCAGAGAAATGTCATTTATTTAAAATACTTTCTCAATACCAAAAATATCCATGTATCACTCTGGCATTTCACAGAAACCTTAGGATTTTCTTCTTAATATTTACATAACTCTGAGTGTTTTCTGGATTCTAGAGGAGAAAAAAATGAACCAATTCCATCAGTAAATTCAGGTAATTCTATCACAACCCAAGAAATTTGTTCTTGAAAAATGCTGCATTTTGTTAAAATGCACCCTAAAAACATGAAGGCCTATGGGGAAAATAAGACTAAGGGGAGACCATTCAAAATCCATGCATCCGGAGCACAAACAAAAACCATAATCATAACACACACACACACACACACACACGCCATATCTTCTTCATCTCTGCCTTCCCTACAGTGCTGACACTGGGTCCTACATACAACAGATGCTCTAGGTTTGTTTCTTGGCTAAAGATAAATCCTATGTTGGTCACCACGAACTGCAGAAAACATGTCCAGGTGAAAAAGTTCAATTATGAACATCATCTAAGTTGGAGATTAAAAGCCCAAAGACAGAGCTATAGCAAGGAAACCTAATTTTTTTTAAAGATTTTATTTATGACAGAGAGAGATAGCGAGAGAGGGAACACAAACATGAGGAGTTGGAGAGGGACCAGTAGGCTCCCCACTGAGCAGGGAGCCTGATGCAGGGCTCAATCCCAGGACCCTGGGATCATGACCTGAGCTGAAGGCAGACCCTTAATGACTGAGCCACCCAGGCACCCTACAAGCAAACTTTATATTATGTTTGTCAAAAAACAGCATGGAAAGTTGATTTTCATGAATCCTAATAACAAAAACAGGTAGATACAGATTACAGTAATAAAAAGGCAGGACTTCTTTTTGTCTCCTTTAAAAATATGATGTCTGGGGGCACCTAGGTGGCTCAGGTTAGGCCTCTGCCTTCAACTCAGGCCATGGCCTTAGGGTCCTGGGATCGAGCCCTGAATCAGGCTCTCTGCTCTGCGGGGAGCCTGCTTTCCCCCCCTCTCTCTCTGCCTACTTGTGATCTCTCCCTCTCTGTCAAATAAATAAATAACCAAAAAAAAAAAAAAAAAAAAATCTTAAAAAAAAAAATGTGATGTCTGATCACAGTTCTGCTTCTAACCAGGGGTTCAGTCTCCTCTTTTTTAGGGAACAATCTTCCTCCTTTCTATATGTTTTGTTTCCTGATCTTGTGTCCTCAATTATCCTGGGAAACAACTTGTCTACGCCTGAGTCTTTGCTTCTCCTCAGTTAAATTTCTAATCCTTGGCACATAAGACTTTGCATTAAAATACATATTACATGGTTGCTATACACACTATGTATTAATTATTTATTCAAGTAACAGAAAATGCCTGGGTATCTGCATGGCCAAGTGCGGTTTTTCCCACCCACACCCTTGCAAAATCACAACTGATTTTTTGATGGGGTGCCATGCCCCAAGTATGAGAAACTAAACCAGAGACCCAGGTATAAAAGCAATCTTACCAAGACCATATTCACAAAGAACAGTATCAGAGAATTCCAAATGTCTAGAACTAATATGATCTTAGAAATGTGAATTAAATTATAAGACTTCAGTGGCAGACACAAAAAAAGACTCAGGTAGAAGCAAGAAGAAAAGCAAAAGGCACTGAGGAAAGATGTGAGGATTTTCTCTCTTCCTGATTCCAGGATGGAGAGAAGCTACAAATCCAAGACTATCAAAAGCTTCTTAAAGAGCTAAGTCTTTTTTTAAAAACTTACTTAAGTTTTTTAATGTTAACTATGAAAAGGGAAGAAAAAGTTTTCTAGTTCAGGGTTATAAGTCAGCTTTATCGCCTTTAGGAACTTTTGACCAGCTTTCCAAAATTCTACTTAGTTAGAAAATCAGGAGAATCCTAAAGGAAGAAAACTTGTCTAAATGAACCTGTCAAACAGACAGAAATGTCAAGTCACCTTTGACATTTTTTAATCTACAAGTTCCCTGCTACTGATCTAGTATAAACTTCAAAATATTAAAATAATAAGGATTTATTAAATAATTTTCTTCCTTTGTCTTACTCTGTACCCCTAAAAATAAAATACCCCTAAAAATCCCATAGAAAAGAATGGATAACAATGTTATTCATTCAACAATAAGCACAATAATGAAAAGATAACCAACTGAAAAAACTCTCAACTGAAATTAAAACCAGTGCTCCTGTGTAATTTAATTAACTTCCCTTTGGCCAGTGTTTTGGTATTTTGCCTTTTCAAGCTAATGCTGGTATGATTTAGATCACTCTGAAACCACACATACACCTTCCTCAAAGAACAGAAAGCAAACCAAGGTAATCATTTGTCAGATGATCACATAACCAGTCCTATCTCCCTTGTGTAACCGAGAAGGAGGTTCGAGGCAAAAATGCGTAAGTAGCAGGGATGTTACCAGTTCTGAAATGCTTTTACTCCTACATTCCTTTCATATCCAGTGAAACACTAAGGACAGCAGCACTCAAATACTGGTTGAGTCCTTTCTGCCACTTCTTGTGGAATGTTTCACTTGAATGGTTACAAAAACAAGCTGGTTCCTGGAAAGGTTCCTCCCCTGGCGCCATGCACTGCAGGCTAGAGAGGGGTGTGTCCTGTCCAGCACCAGGCCAGCCATCCAACTTAGGCCATTCATTGTTCCCTGGGACTTTGCCAGCCAGAGCTGAACTGGACCCTACCCCTCTACTCTTGATGTTGGCAAAGCAGAGAAAGCATCAGCTGAGAAGCCACTGGTGTCAAGTCCTGAAAAGAGGTTGGAATGAAATCCTGAAACTGACAAGGACAAGGAGTAAGAGCAGAGATGAGGGCAAGAGATAGAAGGCACTGAAACTGTGGTCCCAGCAGCTGAGTCCTCAGCACTGCCTGGTTGGCTCCCCCAAGGAGGGGGAGCAGTAGGCAGAAAGAGAAGCAGGCTCCCTGCTGAGGAAGGAGCCCAATGCGGGACTCGATCCTAGGACCCCAGGATCATGACCTGAGCTGAAGGCAGACACTTAACCACCTGAGCCACCCAGGTGTCCCAGTTGGCTGACTTCTTAAAATGAGGTTGTGCCACGCTAGCCTCCCCATAAATCCCATTTTCTCCCCTAAACACTTTGAGCTGATTTTCAGTTCCTTGTAACCAAGAGTGCTTGTGCATGCGGAAATATATGTACAAAAGGATGGGCGCCTAGGGTGAAGCATGGATGCTAGAGCTGTGGCTAAGATGCCTCATAGACAAGCTGTTTTAAACCCCAGGAAGAAGAGATTGACGGTTGATGTCGACTCAAATGACAGTAGGAAAGGATGGGTTTAATAGCGGCCAAATGTTTTCACAAAGCAGCTTCACATACCTACGGTACATACTACTATTTCTATAAATTTGTACTAAATCATCATATATATTAAACTTTTAAATTTATTCTTATAATTTACAGGGGCTGTATAGCTGCCACGAAACATGGAGCATTACCACTGAGTCAGTTATCTGCACCTGTAGAAGCCTAAACACTCAAACCAATTAGTTTAACCACACAAGTTGCGGGGATAGCACATATTCAGATTTTAGGCACAGTACATAAATGATACTAAACTGATCTGGCCTTGCAAATACCATTTATAAACTGCTGGTAAATATCACCACCCATATGTAACTAAGAAATGTCACTGGAATTATAAAAGGGAAATCAGTTTGTTACACTGACCCGGGCTTTAAAGGCTTTCTGGCCATGAAAGAAAGAGGGTTATTAAAAATTAAACAAGTAACAGCAAGGGAATTTTAGAAAAAGTCACAAAAGTACACTAGGGATGTGTGGAGTATGTAAAGAAGACAGAGTAAACTACATTTTCTGTATTTCATTACTAAAGGATTTTTTTCACGCTCTATTCATTTACCAACCATTTATTGAGCTTTGTATTAAGCACCATAGGAGGTATAGAGATGAATGAGACACAACTGCTGTCCTCACAGACAGTGGGATACACTGTACTGTACAATACAAGAAATAATTGCCACTGCAGAATATAAAAGAAAATATTACAAGAACTCAAAACGAGGAAAGCTTCACAGGTAAAGTGAAAACTGTCAGATTTTCACTTCAGGTATGTAATCAAGCTCTGAATACTAGAGTCACAAAGAATTCAAGAGGCAAGATGTTGGTGGAAAATGTATATCCAAAAACTAGCAATGATCACTTTAGAAAAAGAACTGTTATCTCTATCTGGGTGTAATTTGATAGCTTAACAAAGAACCTTTGTAATATCCCAGGAGCACAGCCTAGAAGAGTTGAACAACTTCCACCATTTGAACCCTCACAAACAATGGTTCTTTTCTCCCCTTTGGTGGAAGATTATTTGGATGGACTCCAGGGACTCCAAGTACACTGCCTAACCATCTGGTTCAAAGATGTGTTTTTTCCTAGTGACCCACAATGCAGTCAACCAAACTCTTTTTCCATATTCCTTAAGGAAAACTGAGTTTTGAGAAATGTTGCAACAGCTAGTCATGGGCAACTTGGAGACCATGATTAGCTCTCATTCCTCTCCCCAGTCCTGATTCTAATTCAGGGAAGGTAACGTTTTACCTAACACAATACAAAGGCCAAACTGACTAATTTGGTTTTATTGGTCCTCCACTGAAACAGCTGAGTCCCTATATAGTCACTGTTTCTCCTAACCATTCAAAGAAACTTCAATTCATATAAAAGTTCGTATTAAAAAAACAAAAAATTCTTACTTCCAGACTGACCCCACCACAACCCATACCTACTATGGGCACAAAGTTATTGCAGCCCCCGGAAGACCACTTGACTTTAAGGAGCCCCAAGTGGGTGCAGAACTGCATTCAGGTATTTCCTTTCCAACAAGGTTCCTTAAGGCAAAACCCTAAGGAACAAAACAGGTTTGAGAAAGAGAAAGGAGACATCATAGATGAAACCATATAGATGGGTGCACAGCTACATGGAAAAGAAGGTGAGCTCAAGAACCAGACAAACCTGGGTTCCTGACCTTGGACAAGATACCTAATGTATGATAATAACAGTACTTTATTAGTATTAGTATTAGTATTCAATACCTCTAATATAATAATAATATATGATATAATAAAATATTAATATAATATTATAATATTATAATAATAATAATACATTAGTATTATTATCATTCAATACCTTAGAGGTATTTTGAAAAATAACAATACCTGTGAGGCTAACTGGTATCTAAACTGTTCAGAACAGCATTCAGTAAAACAAAGGTTTTTTACACCGCAGTGATAAGCATAATGCAAGCCTTTGGGCACATCAGACACCCCTGAGGCTCGCACTTCTGCATGAAGTCTGCTACTGGTCTTGGTTCTCTTGGCTCAGATCAGCCTGTGCACTTCCTCCTGCAGCAACCATGGCTGTCAGGCTCATTTTCTCAGTCACTCTTTATGTCCACCAATTCCTACTGATTCTTCTCCGATATCTGTATTTCTATTTCTATTGCAATTGTGACTGCACTGTGCTCTTGTACCATTCCATTAAATTCAACTACTTTTTTAACAGCTATATGTACTACCCTACAGCCTTTCTTGGTATTTCCTTTGGCTAAAGGTAGAAGGAGCTATGTAGAGTTCTCTATGAGTTTTAATGAGAAAGCTTAGCTCACTCTGATTCCTCCTCCTTCCTCCCCACAGCCCCCCTCTCCAGACTTTCTTCCTCTTCTATCACATTTCTCTATTGTAACTACAAAGCTGCAGCTTAAGAGTCGTTAAAACTGAGAATCCATGGTTACATAATGAAACTTCAAAGACAAGGCTTATTGAACAGATTAGACTGACAGCAAGGGAAATTTAGGGAGTACTGAATGCTAGAAGAGGTAAACTTTACATCTACCAACAGAAAAATCAGCCACATAATGTATTCACAACTGGCTGCCACTGGAAACTCTCTGGACAAGAGAAAATTAGAAAACAAAAACTCATCAAGAATCAATTTTGCCAGGGGCAACCTAGAAACTTTTCAAACAAACAGTTCTAAATTGGCATGCACACATTTCCAAAAGAATTGGGGGTGTTTTAAGATAATCAATGCCAATCAGGAAGCAAGACTCTAACTTCTGAGACTGCACTAAACAAAATGTTCTATCTGATCAAAGAAGGAATAAAATTTTGGTGCATCAGCTTATGAAACACACACAAATAATCTGCTCTCTTATTAAAATTAAAGTGTATGATGAGATCTATGTAGAAGCAGAGTCTACCCACATGTGCTAAACCTCAACTGTCATCCTGCTCTTTCATTTACCAAAGTATTTCACTTCTCTGTGCAAGTAGCATAAGGTAGTATGACTAAGAAACTGTATTTTAATAGTACGTAAGACAGAGGTGTCTGGGTGGCTTAGTTGGTTAAGCATCTGCCTTTGGCTCAGGTCAAGATCTCAGGGTCCTGGGATTGGGCCCCACATAGGGCTCCCTGCTCAGTGGGGAGTCTGCTTCTCCTTCTCCACTCCTCCTTCTTATGTTCCCTCTCTTGCTGTCTCTACACTCTGTCAAATAAACAAAATGTTTAAATATATATATATATATATATATATATATATATATATACCAATAAAAAGTAATTACTGTTAGAACAGTGTATGTAAGCACAAGTGGAAAATACCACCAACCACAGGACTCTGAAGATGACCCTTTCTCCAGGATATGTCCCCCACACACAAAAAATATAAAGTAAGCATGTAATTATGTGCACAGTTAATTTTAACTGAAACTAACCCCACCTATCAGGACAAGCATGAAGTAGCATGTATTAGCTAATTTTCTGCAAGTATTACTTAAGAACTTTTTTTTTTAACAACTGGCAAGTCCATCCAACAGTTCTTTTTATTAGGAAAATGTCTGAGTCTTTTAACTCCATTCTAAAAGAATTGCAATACTCTAACTGCCATCAATCTTGCTTCAGTCATGCAAGCCCTCTCTAAAATTTTTACTCTAAAATTACTCCTAGGTTTATAGAATGCTCTCACACAGGGCAGTTCAGCTTTGTATCAGTTCAAAGACACCATCTAACACCTGGAAATTTAAAAGAAGAAAGTACATTGTAACTGTGCCAAAATCTGATACCTTACAAAATGATTTTTTAATACCATAGAGAATGTCATAAGCCCTTCTCTTTCAATGACAATTTTCTCCTATTTATAGGGGCTGTAAATATTAGAGCTAAGAACTGCTTCAGCTAAAGCATGTCTTCTTGGAATGAAGCTAGCCTTCCCAAAGTTGTCTTCTACCTTAATCTGTCTTGATCCTGCACACTTTCCTCGCTATAAGCTTCATAACTCTGTTCCCTGTTAGACAAAATTCTTCAAAAAGAGTAGTTAACCCCAATTAGTTCTGCTGCTTCTCCTTTCATTCTTTCGCTTTAAAACAAAAACAAAAACAAAAACTGAGATATAACTGACATATAGCATTGTATTAGTTTCAGGTTTGCGATGCAATCATTTAACATATGTATATATCTCATAATGATAGCCACATATGGGTCATGGCACTGATTTTTTGACAGCAAAAAGTAATAACAACAAAAGCAAAAACTCCTTTAAGTTCATTTTAATCAGATCTCTGTCCTCTCCATTCTACCCATGGTCAGCTGTGGTCTCCACATGCCAATTCCAGTGGGTAATTCCCAGACCTCGCCTGGACCTTTCAGCAGCAACTGGCACAAATAATCACCTGCTCCTTCCTGAAACTCTTTCGTCACTTGGGCTCCACGGCTAGTTTTCTTCCTGTCTAATTAGCTCAACTCCTCAGTCTCCTTTGCTGGAGGTTCCTTTTTCTTCCCAACTTCCAAAGACGGTGGTGTCCCAGGAGTGAGATTTGGATCTCTTTTCATAGCTGTCTCTATTCAGTCTTTAGCGGATCTTCAACATCATGGTTTAAATGCCATCGATACACTGACAGTTCCCAAATTTATATCTCTAGGCCTTACCTTTCCCTTGTCCCTAGACTCACCCATTCAACTCATTATAGGACAATTCCTTTTAGGTATCCAACATGAATCTCAAACTTACCGGGTCCAAAACCAAATTCCTGATTTCATACCCTTCCAACCCCAACAGTCTACATCTCAATAAATGTCCTTACCATTAATACACTTGATCTCCCCAGTCAAAAACCTGAGAACCCTCGATTGCTCTCTGATATTCTCCATCCAACCCAACAGCTAGTTCTCTCAGTGCTATTTTCAGAGCCTATACCAGAGCCAACCACTTCTCAGCACCACCACTGCTGCCACCCTAGTCTAAGCCACCATGCATCTCTGAATGATCAAAGCAGCTTCCTAACTTAGCTCTCTGCTGCTACTCTCCCATTCTTCCCCCTGGCCCTAGTCTATACACAACAACCAGGGTTTTAGAAAGTATCACTGTCCTGCTCCAAACTCAACAGTTTCTAACTTAGAACCAAATGCTACATCTTAACCATGACCAGCAAGGGGCAACTTTTCTGACCTTCTTACCAGTCCCCTTGTTCCTTGTCCCCTAGCCACCCTAAGCTCCTTCCTGTTTTTTTTTTAAGCTTTTTAAAAAATTAGTTAATTAATTAATTAATTTTTTATAAACATATAATATATTTTTATCCCCAGGGGTACAGGTCTGTGAATCGCCAGGTTTACACACTTCACAGCACTCACCATAGCACATACCCTCCCCAATGTCCATAACCCCACCCCCCTTCTCCCAACCCCCCTCCCCCCCAGCAACCCTCAGTTTGTTTTGTGAGATTAAGAGTCACTTATGGTTTGTCTCCCTCCCAATCCCAAAGTGGAGATGCAACGTGGGGGGGGTTAAGGGGGTAGGAGAAGAATAAATGATCCTTCCTGTTTCTTAAGAACATTACACCCCTCGGGTTCTCAAGGCCACTGTACTCTCTTCCTCCAGATATTCTCCCCGTTTGCTCCCCCCCTTTCTTTCAAATCTACACTCAGATGTCACCCTCTCAGATATACTTACCCCGACCACTTTATTAACACGTCCCCTCATGAGTCTCTTCCCACTGCCCTTGCTTTGCATGCTACTTCTTGCACTTCTTCCCGACCACTCTACCTCTATTTGTTATCTGTCTGTCATCCTCACTGAAGTAAACGTTTCCTTGGTGGCCAGGATGTCTCTTGTCTTGTTCACTCTTAAATCTCTAGGGCCAAACATGGTGCCCAGCAAGTAGGTGCTCGATAAGTATTTGTTGGATGAATACACAAAGAATCATTCCTATGCTCTTACTCACTGCTTATGGGAATAGACAATACACATTTCTACTGTTTACTCCTTTAATACAAATGGTATAATGCCAAAAGGAGTCATTAAATACTTTCCAAGTTATATTTTTACAGCCTTAGAATGTTAGCTAGGGGATGTTTACACAGAAAGAGCAGCATGGGCACAACAAATGAGGTAGGAAATATGGTAACATCGTTACAGGAATGAAGGGGTTCCCTACAGGAAATGTGGGGAGAGAGCTAGGATGGGTGAAAGGTGAGGCTTAGGGTAACACTGAAAGCAGACAAATCATGAAGGGTCTTGTGTGCAGACCTGAGTTTTAGATGTTATCCCGTAGGCAACAAGAAGTCGTAAGCAGAAAAACAGCAGTTCCATTTGTGAAAAATTACTCTGGTCACATAAGATTCTATAAACCCACATAACCATGTCTGTTCTTGGTTGAAGTAGCCACTTAGCTCCTGTAGGTCTGCACAGAACTAAGACATGCCATACCAGTCTTAAATGATTATTTAATCCCTTATCATTCATATCTAAAAGGTATTTGTAGCTTCTTGCTCACAAACTTTTATCTAATTTTCTCAATGAAAGGTATCTAAGCACGTTCATTACTTTCAATAATTTTCCCAATGGAACATTTCTCAGCATGTCCCTATTTGAATATTTTCAACTTTTAATCAATTACTGCTTCAATTCAAGAACATTCATAAGGCAGTCTTTAATTAGTGCACACAGAATCTCACATACACACAGTAAATCAGTTAACTTACTTATAATACTAAATGTTAATACTACATTAGGTGGTGAAATACTCAATAAGAAAATTCAATTTTTTTTTTTTTATTAGTAAAAAAACTGGCCTGGTCACACACCAGAATAGCCTAGAATTCAAATCAGATGGTCCAGATAAGAGGCATATAAAAAAAAGTCCTGTGTTGTTAAGGTTAACACAGTAGGTTTGATTTTCATATTTAATATTTCTTGTATAAAGAAACTTAATATAGAATAAATATGGTCTACTAAGTTTCTTTTTTAATCGGACGTCTTTCAATTAAACTTAAGTGGGTTTGCTTTCATTGTTTTTTTAAATCACAGTTTGCCTTCTATTCCTCTTGGCTTTCTCTGCATCCTTAGTGTTTATTATGTAATCACTACTTTCCCTCTTTTCTTAGCTCTTACTCTCAACATCTTGTTTGACAGTTATTCCATCTTCGACTGTTTCAAAATGCATATACTGAACACCCATCACAGGGATGGCACGGGGCCAAGCACTCAGGTGCAAAAGTGGAAACATCAGAGCTCCACCTTAAAGCAGAGTGTGATGACAGGAAGCGATTCTTCTTCCTTCCTTTCCACCCTCTGGCCATCCCTTTGGTGTGAAGTGTGGCTTTAATTTATATAACCCACCTATGTCTGCTTTTATCTCCTCAGGCAAATGACTTAATTCCAGTGACACATCTGTTCTGTCTCAATGATCTCTCTCCCATTAACGTCCTTACACTAGACATCCCTGTTAACAGGAAGCAAAACCACTCAGGTCAATGAACGTGTGATACCAGAGCCAGCTTAAACAACGTCTTTGCACAGTGAGCAGGTTTAGGATTCATATCAAGCCAGAGAGGAACTAGAAAGGGGGTCGTTCAGAAGAATGAACAAAGGCAGTGACCCAGTGTCAATGACCGAAGCAGATGTTGTCTTACTGGATTTCTGTCTCGTGTGCCTGGGACCTCTGCTGAACTAACTCTGGACAAACAAGCAGAACAGCACAGTTCCAGTGGGGCACAAGCTAGTTCAATTTCTGCTCTCCAGAGCCTCATCCCTGTTGAGCCCTTCCCAGAAGTACCCCACCAACACACCTGTGAGTATCTGGAGTATCTGGTGTTACCAAGAAAGCCAAAAAGAACAATATCTGTGGAAACTATTCATCACAAAGATTCAAGTTAGGGAAGAAGGGGGAACCCCGGCAGATGTCCTTGGCCAGGTGGGAACACTTACAAAATGGGTGCTAATCTTGGCCTGTTTCTTCCAAATCTGTGCGGGCATCACAGACTAGGGTCTATTACAAAGACTCGCCACCAGCTTACTAACTCATACATCTTCTGCTCAATAAATATTTAAGTATGAGTGAGTGCAGATGTTTTAAATTTTAAAAACGACCTTTAGACATCAACCTTAATATTTACATTCCACAGAAGTCGTCACATTTTAAATACCTTTGGGAAGAATACACAGAGCAACCATTTCAAAATGGAAAAAAAGCAAATATGTACAAAAATCTGAAATACTTCCTATAACAACATGAAAAAGAAATCTGGCTTTTCACACACAGGCTAAATGAACTATTCCTTCATTCCTGTTCTTCACATTTTTATGCACCTTCTCCCAGTACACCCTACAAGCTACAGAACCCTGCTGGCAAAATGCTTCTCTCTGGGGAGAATCTTTTTTTTTAACTTGATAGAAGAAATGCCTTGAATTTAAAGCAGGTTTTCTTTTTCATCACAGCAGTGCAGTGACCTCTATGCAAAACATAATGAGAAATGCAAGTCAATGTTATAAGGTAGAAAATGAAACTGCGTTTGTGTCTACAAAGATACCGGATCTGTAACTTCAGAGTCTACACAACTGAAACAAAGAAAATATAAAATAATCTTTTGCAAGTAGGAATCCCTCCTGATAATGATATGTTTCAAGGGAAACCCAGATACTACTGGGAAGCCAATTCTGATAAGCTGCCTTCCCAAACTGCCAAATTGACAAAACAGAGCGAATTTCTGGTGGAGTCGAAATAAGATAAAAATAACCAGTACATAAACTCTACTTGCTACTGCATTCCCCCAAAATTCATAATTCACAGTAAATTCAGAAATTACTTAAATGAAGAGCATCAGACCGAGTTTCAGAAAGAACAAGTCCAATCTAATTTGCTAAATTCATAGACAGTGTTCCATAAATAGTTACTGACTTGACTAAAGAGCTGTATGGTCATGGGGGGGGGGGGGGGGTCTCAAGGTCACTCACTCTCTTTCATAAACCTGGCCAACATAGCAATGCAGAGTGCTCAGTGGTTGACTTTATGATCTACGATGTAGTAAGCTCTGTCCCTTTCACCGAGATTGAGAATGGTAATCTGTAAAGGCTGAAAATAACCACCTGGGTCTTAAACCCAAAGAAAAAAAATCTCTCCCTCTAACTACGAGAAGGATCATCTTTATCCTGAATGCTCTGAGGAACACTGAATGGGATTTAGCAGTGAGGGACATGGTCACATTTGAGTTTTAAAAAGATCAATAGCCAGAATTTTGAGAAGAGATTTGAAAGGTATGAGATGAGTCACTGAAACCACAGAGGACAGTAAGTATAGGCTAGACAGGAAAACTAAAACTGAGCTGACAGGAATAGAAAAGAAACCTGGACACACTTAGCATATAAAATCAACAAGATGAGCATGTGAAGGAGAAGGAGATGCTGCTGCTGCTGCTGATGGTGATGGTGATTACAACCAACAGTACTGCCACCAAAAGGCACTCAGTGCTTCAATGTGCCTCTCACTGTACGAAACACTTAATTATAATATCTCATTTAATCCCACTGAGTATCCTAGGAGATGGGTACTACTATTCTACCCATTTTACATAGGAGAAAAATGAAGCTTAACGAGAGTGAGCAGCACAGTCAAGGTCCCGTAAGCGGTGGAACTCAGATTCAAGCCTAAGTCTGCTAATGCCAATGCCTATAGGCCAAACTGTTCCTTATCCGCCAAACCTCCCAGGATTCTGAATTCATGGGTAACTGGAAAGTATTTATTTATCTAGAAGTACCTAGTTTTTATTATAAGACACTTTAATTCCATACTATTCCCCATATTCTGGTTTCCACAATGGTGCAATCTTTCAGTCATGTTAGTCTCTCCTTAACACAGCACGTGGTGGGCACCATGTTGGCTTTGGACACAAAAAGGGACACTCTGTGCTTTTATCTGAGCTTTGTGGACTTATAGGTGCTCTGGGATTACACTGTGTAAAGTCCCCAGTCCAGCACACTTGCCTCTAACACAGGAACAAGATAATCTGCATTCCTTTTGTTGCCTCGAAGGCTTTTCATCTTTCCCCACATTGACAGTAGGTTTGAGTCATTCTGGTATTTATCTACTGACATACAAGTGTGGGAAGGACTCAACATCATACATCTATCAAAGTCTAATGTGCATATATGAGTATCTCACAAAGAGGAAATGTAGATATCCCAAGCTGAAGACATGCGAGTTTGTTATGCTACTTCTGAAAACTGCCCCTCTGGTCCATCCTCTCACAGTGATACAATGAGGACAGGTACAGAGCGAACATGGTACAACCCTGTGCTGAAGGAATCCATTAGGTTTTGGTCAATAACACACACCTTCAAGACATTTAAGGTGTTAGGCCGCCTGGTCCCTCTGTAGTCCCCTGGCTATGGATTGAGGGGTGAAGGGGGATTATGAAAATCTCCCAGGTTCTACCATGCCAGATTGATTTTATCTTTTTTTAAGATATTCATGGAGCCTCAGTAATACAGGAGGGAGTCCTATTTCCATGAGTACTACCTGAAATCCTTTTATGTCCATCATGGTTCAGATAAAGACTGAAGGGGAACTGTCTCAATTTTATGTCGATGCAGAGCAATCACTCAAGAATGAGTTACTATTTTAAGTCATCGTGGTCAGGATGATGCTTCCAGGACCTAGACTACCTGCATTCACAGCATGACTGTACTATTTACCAGCTATGTGACTTTTGACAAATTCCTTCACTTCTCTGAGGTTTCTCCACCAGAAAATGGGGTTAAACAGTACCAACCTTGGATGGTTGTTGTGAGAAATAAATTAATTGATTTTCGTGAAGGGACTTAAGAGAGTGCCTTGCACACAGTAAAACACTATAGATGGATTTACTACATATGATAAAGATAAAAAATAAAAATAATTCTGCACTTTGGCCAATGCAGAAGCAGTGACATGAAAAAACCAATTACAATGTGCTCAAAAGCTAATTAACCTTCAAATACAATGTTTTATATCTATATAGCAATATAAGAAATACACTACAGCAAAGAAACTGCTTTTATATAAAGGTGTTATTCCCTGTTTAGGAGATATATACAAAACTGTGCTAACTCAATAAAATATATAGAATACAAACATAAGCAGTTGGTCTATTTTTTATTAGACTCCAAATAAATGACCTCAGTTACCCAACTTAGCAAGCAAAGATATAAAACGGTTCTTAAACACTTTCACTTGCCTACCTAAATTTAAGTCACGTGACCACTAAAGAGTAAACTTACCTTTAAAAAATAATAGGGTTATAGACAATGGGGAGGGTATGTGCTATGGTGAGTGCTGTGAAGTGTGTAAACCTGGCGATTCACAAACCTGTACCCCTGGGGCTAAAAATACATTATATGTTAATAAAAAATTTAAAAATAAAAAAAAAATAAAATAAAACATCAAAATAATAATAACAATAATAATAGGGTAATAACTGTGAGCTTTCATGGAACTTTTCTGGAATAGTTCTCTCACACAGAAAAACATACTGATCAGACCTACAAACTATAAAATCTAACTTCTTTTTATTTTAAAATCTATTTTTAGTAATAGAATCTATAAAAAAATTATGGTACTCAGCAAGAATCGCACAAGCCATTTTTCAAGGTGCCTGTATCTCTAAAGTGCTCGTAAGGCAGTGAAAAAGATGTAGTAGAGGAGACAAAATACACCTGAGGGCACAATCCATTATTCTTTGTCATTTTTTTCCTTTCTCTCTTTTTTTTGTTTTTTTTTTTTTCTTTTTTGTTTTTCCTGTCAGGGGGGAATATAATCCAGGTAAGAAAGAATGGTGGTTATATACTTCAGACATCTAAAAATGCAAAGATTGTCTTTAATCACACTGAATTCCATTCACTATTTCACTATATTAACGTTTCATTAACTTTCAATTCTGTGTCCTGCTGCATATTACAGTTTTGTACTACTCTCTCATGGTATGATCCTTCACAATATTTTATACCCAGCTTTATTCCATGATGTTTAAGGGGAACAGTATAGCAATAAGGGGAACAATATAGCAAGACAAAATAAGGGACACCTGGTTAAACACGGCAGATTAGCCACTCAGACCTTTTTGTTTCTGTTCCTCTAAACATACATGCCTTTACTGGAATAAAAAGGACATATACCTAACAGGACAAAGAGAAAGCTAGAAACATTTCAACAGTGCTGGAAGAGGAATTATCAGTTTAAAAGATCAGAGAAAGCTGCTGGTCATGGGCCTGTCAGAGGGACACCAATGAGCTAATTCATGCACAAAACTCAGAGAAGCCACGCAAACCAAGGACAGAGAGAGTGAGGAACAGAACCAGAAACAAGAGAGCTGGGTGAAATCTCTCTATGGTGCAAGTGAAACCCCTAGATCTCCACAATGCAGCTAGGTTATTTTCTGAAGAAACTCATCTTTAGAGGTGTGAGGATCAGAGTTACCATCAAGGGAAAGCTGACTGAGAATCAGGACTGAACCCAGAGGGTCTGAGTGAGAATTTGTAAAGTGAAAAATACTAAAACACTCAGATCTCCTCCCTGATCTGCTCCCACACAAGGAGACCCAATTTCCCTAACGAAGAGGTTATGAATCTCCTCGGGGTGGGGGTGGGGGGGGGACAAAAACAAAAACAACAACAAAAAAAACCCAACTTGTCTAAAAAGAAAAACATCACATACTGACATACGTGAATCCCTTGATGAAGGAACTTGCTTGCTACTTCATCACCAGACAAACAAAACCACCTGACAATAAGCTATACACACAAAGAAGCTAATCAACATGTCGGGATTCACTCTTAAAAAACACTTGATAGAAAATGATAACAATACATTTAAGAACAGCCTCTAGTATAAAGGGTAACATACAAAAATAAACAGGGAAAAAGGGGATCTAGATGTAACAGACATTGCATAAAACAGAAGAATATTTTAAAAGTATAAACAAAACAAAAACCTTTTTATATTATTTTAAAAAGTCATATATAATATCCCTTAGATAATACTAATTTAAATACTGATAAATAGGGGTGCCTGGGTGGCTCAGTTGATTAACTGTCTGTCTTTGGCTCAAGTCATAGTCCTGGTGTCCCAAGACTGAATCCCTCATCAGGCTCCCTACTCAGCAGGGAGTCTGTTTCTCCCTCTTCCCTTCACCGAGTATGTGCTCTCTCTCTCTCAAGCAAATAAGTAATCCTTAAATAAATAAATAAATACTGACAACTAGAATCTTTAATTAATATCTTCTGAGAAAGAAGATTATCACATATATAAAAGAAAAGAACACTATGTAAAAGAAGTCATCAATGACCAAGAAATAGATTGACATTAAAAATGTAATTAACAAGTACAAACTGAAAGTACAGAGTTGGAAAACTAAGTCAAGGAAATCTCTTAGAAAACAGAAACAAAAGACCAAAGAATGGGAAATACAAGTGAACAAATAATATTAGAATACTAATCCCATAATCCAATAGATCCAAAATCTAACTAATAGAAGTTTCAGAAAGTATAGGGAAAAGATAGAGAATATAGGTGATTAGGAAAGTAATGAAACTAGAAAATTTCCCAGAACAAAAAGACAAAAAGTCTCTAGGAAATATCCCAGAATAAAAGGTTATAAGTCTTCAGATTCAAAAAATCTATCATGTGTCCAGCCCACTAAATGAGAATTAAAAAGAGAGAGAAAGAAAGAGACATATTATAAAGCAAACTATTATGAAATTGTATCATACCAGAATAATAAAATCCCCAAAGAAATCGTTTTAAGATACATATACACATATATAATTTAGCAATTACAATGGCAAGGAGTTTTTGAAAGTGAAAATTAACTCTAAAAGACAATACATTTCTGTACTGTAAAAATATAAAAGGATAAAAGCATTTTAAACATAGAATTCTATACCCAGCCAAACTATCATTCAAGTGTGAGCCCAGAAAAAAGGCAGCATCAGCCATGAAAGGAACAAAAATTTAGCCACTGGATGAGTGTTCTATCAAACAGGAAGCACAGGCATGGAATCTTCATTCAGGCAATCCAGTATGATATAACACTGAGGGAAATCCCAGGATAATGGAAATAGGCCATCTATCCTGGAGCTAGAAAAGTAGAACCTGTGAGCCACAGGTCCAGGTCCCCAAAAGCATTTAATCATTTAAAAGATTGTCAGCTCATCTGGGAGGAAATAAAAAGGATAGGAAATTTATAAAAGTAAGCAAATGGGCAACAAGTATGAATTATTAACTCAACTTGAAACAAAAAGGCAGAAATGAATGGCAAAAGCTAGCACTGGATAGTGAACACTGATATCTTCATAATGAGTATTATTTAAATAACAATGGTGATACAACCTAAAAATATTAAGGAAACTGAAAAGAAGAGTTTAATTTCACTGTCTACATAGATTAGGGCAAGTAAAGGGAAATGGGAAATTGAGGGTATACATGGGAAATAAGAAACTGCTGTGCTTTTTTACCATAATCATCCATTTAGCCTGAGTTGACATTTTAATGCTCTCTGTTAGATTTTTACAAAGTAATCTTTAAAAATAAGTGGATGAAAAGGAGGGGGAAATGGAGTATTGCTGTTCAATAGGCACAGAATTTCTGTTTTGCAAGATGCAAGTGTTCTAGAGATCTGTTGCACAACAAAGTGAATATAGTTAACACAATTGGACTATACCCTTAAAAATGGTTAAAATGGTAAATTTCATGTTAGGTGGTTTTTTCACAATTAAAAATTAAATGTGTGAAAAAATTAAGTCAAAGGAAAAACATTTCATATTTGCTAGACAAATGCAAATTTGACTATAAGCTTCTTAGTTGCCATGTTAAGTGACATGACTGAATGTTCATAAAGATTTTAGAAATAAAGCCAAAAGCCAATATCAAGAGAACTGTAACTAATCCTGATCTCAGAAATAAGGAAAATTTGTGACAAGGATTTCCCTAAGGTGATACTATATAATTAAAGAATATCCCTTTTTAACAAATGCAACAACAGCTTATTTACTTTAAAAGTATCTACTGAGAGTAAACAGATTTTTAAAATACAGTATCTATTTCATAGAAATAAAAAGACACCAATCTCTTGTGGCCTGAGAGTTAAGAACAGTCACAGTGCCTGGCAGTGCTGGGAAGGAGGCAGCAGGGGACAGTCATGGGCCCCATGCCTTCCCCAGCACAGCATAGTCTCCAGTAGGCAGAGCCCTCATGTACTCTCATTAGTCCACATCATTAGTCTACTTATGAGTATAAGACTAAAACTGGCACATGAAAAGTTGTTGACTCTTACAGCGTACCAACGTACATTGTGCCAAAGCTGAGGCTGAATGAAAGTGAATTTCTAAAAATTGAAAATCCCTTTAAGATTAATTTTCCTGAGTGGCTTATAAGTTAGTTTTGAATTAATTTAAAAACAGCATTACAAAAAAAAAAAAAAAATTGAGCAAATGAGGTATCATTTTGGGATAAACGCATAGCTATCTAATGTAGATAATATTTGAAAGATAAGTCCCTAAAAGATAGATACGTAATAGAGTATCTGAGTATATTTATCTAGAACCAAACCAATAAAACCAACAAAAACACACACTCTTGGCTTATAGAGAAAAAAGCATTAGACAGAGTAATGACATAAGGAAGCAAGCCAGAAATGTGGGTTCCTAAATATTTGCAATCAAGTGACTCATTAAAATAATTTTAAATGTAAAATGCATGTATTGCTCAAATTGGAGCACCCCATAACTCATTTTTCTTTATTTTTTATATCTTTAAAGAACACACATGTGCTATGGGATTAATCATAAAAATATGTACCTTTTCCCTCAAAGTCAACACATCTGTAACAAACTGTTGATCTCCTGCCCTACAGCAATCCCAGAACAGAGTCCTGCCATGGTCTCCTCCAAGATCACATGATGGTGACTCTATCAGCCAAGTTATACAGACCCAAAGCCTTGATGAGTCTAATTTGATATCCAATATGTGAGCAAATCACGGTGACCCTACCTTCAAAGTAAATCAGGACTCCAAGCACCTCTCAGAGCAGCCACCCTGGCTGGATGGTCATTGGATCCACCACCATCTTATACAGATTACTGCAGGAGCCTCTCATCTGGTCTCCTGCTGCTCCCTACTGTCTTTTGTCAGAATAGCTGATGGCACGTTGCTTTTAAAATGGAAGCCAAAGCACTTCGCTCCGCTCAAAAACTTCCAATAGGGAGCCTGGGGGGTTCAGTCGGTTAAATGCCCAACTCTTAACTTCAGCTTAGATCATCATCTTAGGGTCAGGAGATTGAGTCCTGCACTGGGCTCTGTACTGGGCATGGAGCCTGCTTAAAATTCGCTCTCCCTCTCCCTCCTTGCCCTGCCCCCAATCCCAGACGTGCCCTCTCAAAAAAAACAACAAACAAACAAACAAAAAATACTTCCAATGGTTTCCCATTTTGTTAAGAATAGAAGTCAGTTTTACAATGCCATACAACAGTGCTTGTGTTTCTGACATCATTCCTACTGCCCATCTTTGTTCACACTGTCCCACCCACAATGGCTTCTTTGCTGTTGTTTCTACCTGAAATACTCTTCCTCCATGCATCCACATAGCTCACTCCCTCATGGCCTCCAAGTCTATGCTCAAAACCACATCCCCTGTGAAGTCTCCTCTGACCATTCTATCTAATTTTTTAAAAGATTTATTTATTTATTTGAGAGAGAGAGAACATGCAGTGGGGAGGAAGAGAAGTGAGAGCCTGACACGGGGCTTGATCTCATGACCCTGAGATCAAGACCCTTGAATGGAAATCAAGGGTCTGATGCTTCACTGACTGAGCCACCCAGGCACCCCTGAATTTTCCCCAGTACTCTCTTGCTTTATTTTCCCCCATAGTACATAACCAGTGTCAGACAAATAAAGTTCACCTGTGTGTTTACTACTTGTTCCCCCCTCACAATTAGGTTCCAGCATTGTGGGGACTTTTGTCTGTTTTGTTCACTGCTTTAGCCTCACAGTTCAGAGCTGAGATCAACACACACTAGGTATTCTGTATCTGTGAATTTCTATTTGCGAATCACCAAACCGCATGTGACCAAGTAAAGAATATATTTCAGTATTTAAAAAAAAAAAAAAAAAAAGTTTTCAAGTAACTATTACCATGAATAAAAATGAAATAGAGAAATCACAATACAGAGTATACTGAAGACTTAAACCTGAGTTGAATATTGAGAGAACTGTGGTCACATTTATAATTGAACTTACAGATGTTTTCTGTTTTTGCTTTTATTTGCTTACTTTCTAAAGTAATCTTTGTCCAAACAAGTTCTTACAGGTATAATTATTTTAATGAATCTTTTTGATGCTCTTAAAACATCTAGATGCAAAAATAATTCTCTTACAAATAAGGGGAAAATTCTCTACAGTTACCATATAATTCCATGTTAATTTCATTTTAAAGTAATGTATGTAGTTACTCCAAAAATGACACACAGCTAAAGAATTCTTTATTCTGTAGCTAGAGAACGCCATCTGGCTCAGTAAGAGAGAAACCACACTATTATATATTGAATACTGTTACAAATAGAGTATTTAGTGTTTCTTTTTTTTTTTTTTTTAAAGATCTTATTTATTTATTTGACAGAGAGAGAAATCACAAGTAGGCGGAGAGTCAGGCAGAGAGAGAGAGAAGCAGGCTCCCGCTGAGCAAAGAGCCCGATGCGGGGCTCGATCCCAGGACACTGAGATCATGACCTGAGCCGAAGGCAGCGGCTTAATCCACTGAGCCACCCAGGCGCCCCGTATTTAGTGTTTCTAAAGGAAGTCCCTTCATAGATGAAATAAAGGTGTGGTATTTAATTAAATTCATTTAAGAAACACTTCCTAAATAAAAAATTTCATAGACATAGTGACGTAAGTTAATAATAATATTAATAATAAGTCCATTAAATCATTCCGTTCTACACAAATTGCCATATGTAATCTGTACACAAATCTCTTAAGGTTGGTAGGTACACTGCTATTTCCATTTTGCAGGTGAGGAAAACTAGAGCACTGATGAAATAAGCCACTTAACCGAATCCTACTAGAGTATGAATTCAAACTGGAACACACCTTATCAAACCCACATACTTAAGTGTGACACTACCTGCCTCTTCTAAGTCAGCAAATACCAAGCAAATGCACCTTGCATGCCTGTCAGAGCATTAATAACAGGGTGATATCTGCCTTAGAGGCTTTATAGTTTAAACATATGTACCCTCAATTTTGATGGTACATCACTTGATTAAAACTGCAGATGCTCAGAATAGGTTGTTCTCATGCAGCTTCATAAGTATCTATTAACTTTAGAAACTTTATTTACTTTTAAAAAAATTTTCAAGACTTTAAGTAATTTCTACTTAATGCGGGGCTTGAACTTACAACCCTGAGATTAAGAGTCGTATGCTCTACCAACTGAGCCAGACAGGCACCCCTAACTTTAGAAATTTTAAATAAAATCTAAAAATGTAAGTTATCAAAAGAACAAAAGACTACATAAGTCTCTAACATCAATCATGAATCTGAAATTCTATAAAAACTTCCTCAAAGAAGACCCAAAGTTTCTCTTCTTAAAGATCATCAAAGGATGATTTCCAAGTAATTCACAATTTATTAGCAACTTTCAAATTCTTCCATTCACTCAGCAAACAATGACCAAGTGCCTAAAACCTACCTAGGGAAGGATCCAAAAATAGATAAGGTATATTTCATGTCTTCATAGTAACTGGAGCAAACTTAATGGATTTTCAAATATTATTTTTTTAAAGATTTTATTTATTTATTTGACAGAGAGAGAGCGCAGATAGGCAGAGAGAGAGAGGAGGAAGCAGGCTCCCCGTGGAGCAGAGAGCCAGATGCAGGGCTCGATTCCAGGACCCTGGGATCAAAACCCGAGCCAAAGGCAGAGGCTTTAACGCACTGAGCCACCCAGGCGCCCCTCAAATATTATTTTGAGGTAAAAATTCCCTTAGTTAGGAAAACTCAGTCTATGCACACTGACTATCCAAACGCCATCTGTCCTCAACAACCACGGATCTGCTACCCTTCCACAAGGGACAGTCTCCCAGTAGGCAAACTCCTCTAGGTTAAAAGTTCCCCCTGGGGACCAGTACAGGAAAACCTAAATTGTAAAAATGACTCCAATATTTCTCCTCAAGGGAGATCAAAGACTCACAGACCACAGCTCACTTAATTTTACCTTTTTATTTTCATTCCTGCATGCCCTCCCACTTGAATCTTCGCCTCCATTCTCTGTCATTTCTTGGTTCGACAACTTCAAGAAATTCTCTACCCACACCCAGCTTCCCTAAACATCTTTTCAGTCGTAAAATAACAAATGATCCCAATGATAACAGATAAACATAAAGGTAGTGTTTACCTGGTACCAGTACCAAATATTTTTAAAACCATACATTTGAGGTTGAATTAGTCATTAAAGTCAACACCATCATCTCCTGAAAGCCACCAGATGTCCCTTTAAGAACTCCACTAGTCTTTCTACCTCTTCAACCACATTTAACCATATTTGCCTCTCCTGGAGTGCCAGGATTCAAGATAATCATATCAAAGACTCCCATAATCATATGAGCACCATACTGCAACTGCTTGCTCAACTCATCTGAAAACTGGGGCACTGGCAGAACACACAAGACCAGAGTTCAAGTTCCACAAGATAAACACCATGGGAGGGCGAGAGACTGACTTCTTCTCTGTCTTGTCTATTGAGGGCATGATCACGCTGTCTGATAGACATCAGGAGCACAGTCGTTTCGGTGGTGGGATGGAGACAAGGAGAGAGGGATGAAGAAAGGAGGAGAAAGAAACAGAAAGAGAAGGAACCCCGCAAATTTATTATGATGTTTGAGTTGGTGGCCTAATCTAATCACATTGTAAATATTGTTTCTAAGCTATTTGAAACTGTCTCTGAAGTCAGCATGGACTACACCAACACAGATTTTAATGTCTACTGTCTCAAAAATCCTGTCTTAGGACATTCTCCTCCAATAGATCACCACGTAAGATAATTTTTATGACAATAATAATTTTAATATTGTGTTTACTTGCAATATACTGTGTTCTCCAGTTTACTTTTGCAATAATCTGTCAGCAGTGGATATTTTGTTAATAGCAGTTACTGTCATTGTACATGAATTATTGACTCAATGGTTTTAACACATGTGAGTGTTATGTCACTTCCGTGCGCTATATAAACAATGAAAAAACAATGTTTTATGAAGTAGAAATTATTACACAGGTTTTTAATTAAATAATTTAATAGCAATGACACCTGGTAATGGTTAATTATAACCTAAGTTAACAAAAAAAAACAACAATTCTTCAAGATACAGGGCTTTTAAACATGATCACCAGGTAACACGCCATTTCTATTTCCGTCTTGTTTATTTTCTCAGGTGTCATTACTGATTTCTATTAGAAATCTGTATTCACTGGTCTATGACTGATCCCAGGTGTCAAAAACAGATATTGGATGTCTACAGGAAATCTGTGAACCAGTAATTTGATTCAACTCATTCTAGATGCAGGGAAGGGTCACAGGAATGAGTTGTACATGTGTATTCTGACTGCTCCGTGATTACCACCATCCAGCCTGGATTTCCGGAACTCCTCTCCTCATTGTTTCCTTATGGTCTGAGCTTTTTAATTTTACACTTTGTCATTCTAACACTGTTGGTATTGATTTAGATGACACCGTGAAAAAAGAAATCATAATTCTAAGTCACATTTCTCGGTTGTCAAATCTGGCGACTTTAATCAAGTCTCTATTGGCTGCCTTTTCTGTCCTTCAGCAGTTACTGCTTTGAGGTGCAGCAACTGTTCCTATTTGCTGTACCTCATCAGCAAAAGATGCCACCATTTCAGTTTTATCAGAATTATCTCAGAAATTTAGATTCATGTTGAGTTTCCTCAAGACTAATAATGCCTTTCTCTGACACATTCACTTGGAAAAAGTTAATTGGCTTTTAAAGGCAAAATGCTATGTTTTAAATACCTGCCTTAATCCTCCTTTGGGGTGTGGGGAAGACTGTTTCCCAAAGTACTGGGGTAAAAACCTTCCCATTCATCAAGACACTCCAAAACCCTAGCACACCGCTTCCCTATTTCCCCGTTCCACTACACCATTTAGTAATTAATATGTATTGGGATCACTCCTGCCCTCCTAACCTGGCCCATAATTTGTCCTATTTTCAATCCCACCACTCCCATCTTTCCCCTGTGTTTCCCTTTTCACCTGCTCCTCAAACCCTGTTCACCCTTTAGAACCCAATTTAAATTCCACCTCCTCAGTAAAGACGTTTCCCTCATAGTCTTGTTTTAATTCACATCCCTCAACCCAGAAGTCCAGTAGCCCAGAGCTGCTTCATACCCAGCCTGACTTTCAAAGCGGCTCTAAATGGACCCTTAACATTGGTTGATTAATGTAACAGAACCATGGTGAAGATGGTATTTTAGGTTTAAGAGGGGAAAAAAGGAACATATTTAACTACTCTGGCCATCCCTTAAATCTTTCTACTTGTCAGGTTTATGTGTGGTTTGCAGCCCACCCGGATCATGGCTTAAGAAATACTGAAATGCCTTTTTGAATAAATTACACCTTCTGCCCTGATATGAAAGGTTTGATGTAGTTGCAAGTTAACATTTCTAAACTGCGTAAGTCATAGCTGCTGCTTTAAAGAAAAAAAAAAAAATCATTCACGATTAGATCATGCATTCACTCATTAGAGGAGGACACGATAAATGGGTTTTTGAGATTTTCCTCCTCCCTGGTCCTTAGTTCATGAACAATTCGGTATTTGGATAGAGTTTCTCATTTTCTGTTGTACATACAATATAAGGAAGTCACAGTACTCAAAATTCATTTTAACCACAACAGAGTATTTAATACATGGAAAATTTTATTTGAAGGTAAAATAACATTCTACTGACTTCAACCAGTCTCTATCTCAGATTGGTAGCTACTAGTAGCAATCTGGATCTGTCATTTTCCCGACCGCATCTTACTTTTAGAAAATAATGACAGAAATACTCTTGGGGCATGTGGCTATCTCAGCCAGTTGAGTGTCTGACTCTTGGTTTCAGCTCAGGTCATGATCTCAGGGTCGTGAGTTCAAGCCCACTGTCGGGCTCGCACTCAGGCTCACAGCTGAGCTGAGTCTGCTTGTCCCTCTCCCTCCTTTCCTGCCCTTCCCCTCACCATCATCCCCTCAAATAAATAAAACCTTTTTAAAAAATTCTCTTAGTATCAAAAAAAAAAAAATTCTCTTAGTATCATATTGTGCACTCCACATAATGATCTTTGGTTATTCCATTTAACTGACAGTATTTACTAGTACATCTATGTTTGAGATGGAATACACTGAGGAACAAGACAGAGCCCTACTCTTTTAATAGGATAACGCTGACTTCAAGGTCTAATGAAGACACTCTAGATAACAGACCATGTCTTCCAGGAGCTTCTCAAAAAAAAAAAAAAGAAAGAAAGAAAGAAAGAAAGAAAGAAAGAAAGAAAACCATACTATACAATTCATTTTTCATTCACCAAATTCATTCACATTAGGAGATGGTTGACATTTTGATCAATAAGTCAAAGGCAGCTGAAAATGGTAATGATCCAAAAGACCTTTTCCCTGGATTAAACTGCTTTTCAGAAAGGCACTTTGAAATCTTACCTAACTGGAAAGAAAAGGCAAAATATTTATTTAGAGGTGAATGACTGAATATTTATAGAGAATAAAATGAAAAACCTACTGGTAACAAGAAAATTCAGTACAAAAATGATCAGAAACTAAAAATTATTTTAATAATGGCAATTAACATTTGTTGAGAACTATGCATTAATTCCTTTGAAGTATCATCTTATTTAAACTCTAAACAATCCCTATGAAGTAGCTACAACCATTATCTTTCTAGGAGAAAGCTGCAGCAAGCAACATACCCAAAGACACATACTATGCTATATGGTTTGCTCAAGTTAACATGTAAATTACAACAGCTTTCTTAAAGTGTTAAAACAGACAAAAATGTGACTGAATAAAAAGCATAATCAAAATATCAAGAAAAAAAAACCATAAAATATTCAAGGAATAAATATATGAGGAAAATGAGAAAATGCAAATAAGAAACAGAAAAGAAAACAAGTAACTGAAGAAATAATTTATTTTGAACAGAAAGACTTAAACATGTTAAAAATATCAATTCTTGGGGTGCCTGGATGGCTCAGTGGGATAAGCCTCTGCCTTTGGCTCAGGTCACGATCTCAGGGTCCTCGAATCGAGTCCCACATTGGGCTCTCTGCTCAGCAGGGAGCCTGCTTCTCCCTCTCGCTCTGCCTGATCTGCCTACTTGTGATCTCTCTCTCTCTGTGTTAAATAAATAAGTAAAATCTTTTTTAAAAAAATCAATTCTTCCTAAATTAATTTTAAGTACAATGCCATGCTAATCAAAATCTAAATAGGAAATGGTCTTAATTTTTAAAAGAAATTCTAATATTTATTGGAAAACTAAATGTACAGTAAGTGTATTATGCTTTGGTAATTAAAAGAGAGTGGTACTGACACAGGAAAAGAAAGACAAATCAGTGTAATATTATCATTGAGATATAGGCCTAAGTACGTATTGAAAATTCATTTGTGATAATGGTGGCACTTCAAAGCAGTGGGGAAAAGATGGATCATTCAATAAATACTACTGAGACAACTGAAAAGCAATTTAAAACAAAGGGAAAGAAGAGTTACCCATTCAATCCTTATACTAAAATAAACTTTAGATAACTAAAAAGTATAAATGTAAAAAATGAAACTACCAGAAGAAAATATAGGTAGATATTTTTCTCATATTAGTATAGGGAAAACTTTTATAAACACAATTCCAGTGATAGACTTGATTCCCCGAAAATGAAAAAAAAAAATTATGTGTATTTGAAAGAAAAATAACAAACCGGGAAAAAATAGATAGGGAAAGCAAAGACTACTGTCCCTAGAAAAACAATTAGTTCCTAAAATAAGAAGAAAAAAATCACTACCCATGGAAAAACTGGCAAATGATAGAAACAGACTAGTCACACACACATACATACACACAAAAGCAAATGACCATCAAGACAATGAAAATACTTCAACCTTATTAGAAATCAAAGTAATAGAAATAGAAACAAAATACTTTCATCACGTCAATTTAGGTAAAAGCTAAGAGGATCCAGAAATTGCAATGGTATGAGGTTCTCATACAACTAATACAATCTTTCTGGAGAACAGTTTTGCATTTTCCATTAAAGCATAATTTCACACTGACTTACAAATTCTCTCAAAAAATATTCTGAGAGATAAAACATATACAAAGATATATGGATATGGATATAAATCACAGCCCTGACTTTACAGCAGGAAAAACAGGAACCTGATTGTCTATAGCCAGGGAATTAGCTAAATAAATAAGGATGTATCAAAATTGTGATTTTTAAGCATTTAGTGGATTTAAAAGATGTTCATTACATTTTTTGATGAAATAGCAGATCTCCATCATATATAATTTACCCCCAAACAAGTAGATGGAAGAAAAATGAAATAAAAAAGAAAAAAACAGGGATGCCTGGGTGGCTCAGTTGGTTAAGTGGCTGCCTTCAGCTCAGGTCAAGATCCTGGAGTCCTGCATTGAGCTCCCTGCTCAGTAGGGAGTCTGCTTCCCCCCCCACACCCCCGACAATCTCCCCTCTCATTCTCTCTCTCTCTCTCTCTCTCTCTCTCTCTCATTCTCTCTCAAATAAATTAATAAAATCTTAAAAAAAAAACAGGAGCAAAAATTGTAAGTTTAAATGGAGTAATAAATTAGGAGAAATACTTGGGAATGAGCATTTTGGGGTGGGGAGTAGGATAGATTAAATGGAGGATCTTCTAAGAATTTAAATTGCCAGAATTAATCTAAAAGATGCAGCAAGCTGTACAACATAAGAAATTTAAAAGTCATAAAAGATCTATCATTCCAAATGGTACCAGACCCAGCTGCTTTGAGGCAAGTCTACTGAATCTTCATGGAATACGTAATTCTTTAATCATTGGCACAGCCCTCATACGCAAACACAATGTAAACTGTAAAACCCTAAATCAGTCTTATTTATGAATATGAACATAAAATTCATAAAACACTGGCAAATGAAATTTAAGATGAAAGAGGGTATATTCCAAGATTGTAAGGCTGTCCAACATTAGGGAATATATAGAAGTAAATAGGTCCAATGAATATCACAAAATATATATAACAGTAAAAATAATAATTGGTAACTTTCAAGATAGTCCTGCTGCTTAAAAAAATAACCAGCCAATCAGTAATAAAAAAGAAACGTACTGAACATGATGAAGAGACTTGAGACAACAGCAAGCACTTTGCTTAATGAAACCAGAATGAAGTTTGTTGTATAGGGGTACTAGCTCCTTGGAACATTATTGAAAAATTAAGGGTGGAGAAGTAGGGAGAAATTCTATGGTCAAGAAAATTTTTAAAACTTGATTTTTAAAAACTTTCTCAGAAACTTTAATATACTCATGGGCACCGCATATTTTAATTGGAAAAGGTAAGTATAAGACAACCTCATTTGTATTATACGGCATAGATGGTCTCATCAGGTGTTTGTATATAACTGGAATCTGAAATTAAACATATAGATGTACACTAGATAGACAGGTTTTTTTTTAAAGGTTTTATCCTATTCATTCGAAAAGAGAGGGAGAGCACAAGCAGGGAGAGAGGCAGAGGAGGAAGGAGAAGCAGATTCCCTGCCAAGCAAGGAGCCTGATGTGGGGCTAGATCTCAGGACTCTGAGATCATGACCTGAGCCAAAGGTAGAGGCTTAACCATCTGAGCCACCTGGGCACCCCCAACAGAGAGGTTTTAGAGACTCGTAAACATGGTGGTGGTAAAATATGTCTCATTTTATTAGGCTTGACTTAGAGTGTTAGGGCAAAACAATTCTGAAACTATTTTAGATATATTAAAGATTTCAACAAATGAGGTTGCTGGGAGCTAGGGTTCTTACCATGGAAGAAGAGAGATATAAATATGAAATGGAGAAACACAAAGAAAAACTCTGCGAAGGGTATGCTGTGAATTCAAGATTTCTAAAATATGTATGCATGTAGGTATGTACATGCACACAAATATACATATATGGACTGTGAATGTATATATGCATATATGTATAAAATATGCATGCATACATTTTCTTAAGATTTTACGTATTTACTTAGAGAGAGAGAGAGAGCACACACACGCATAAGTGGTGGGGAGGGGCAGAGGGAGAAGCAGACTCCCCACTGAGGAGGCAGCCCTATTCGGGGCTTGATCCCAGAATTCTGAGATCATGACCTGAGCCAACGGCAGACACTTAACCAACTGAGCCACCCAGGCACCCCTACATGCATTCATTTTCTAGCTCTGTCTGTTCAAAGGGCGTAATAGCAGATTCCCCAGAAGCAATGAAAACACCCACTCAGAACCTGGGTTTCTAACATCATTCCCCACTCAAAAAGAATTCAGGGCTTCTTGCGGAAATGTTGGAGCAGGAAGGCACAAAATAAACCCATAATACCTAATTATGTCATAAAGTAAGAAAGAGCTAAAATGGAATGGTTGGCATATCACAAAGACAGGAGACAACTTGCAGAGGCTCCCACTACCCATTCAGACAATTTGGGCACCAAAATAACTTTTACAATAGTAATGAATCATAAACCAGAGGGGGGAAATGGGAAACTATGAGTTCACACCAATAAGTAGCTGAAGAAATGAAAGAGAAAAAAGGAAGGGTTCTTGCTTATGTAAGAAGGCTAAGTGCTGATGGGTCAACATGGAGGGAAAAATCATCTTGCAACTACCACAGTAAAGAATGATCAATGGATACTATGTCTAAGTAAGAATATTTTGAGAAGGAGCAAGATCTTTGCACGGAAACAACAGGTCTCCCACAAACTGCCTATAAATAGGAAGGGGAAAAGTAGTATTTAGAAGTCAGCTAATACCTTGAGTAGATGATCAAAATTAACATCAAAACTGAGGAGCAGATGGACATCATGTGCCTCCAGATGTGAAATCCTGAGGCCACATCATTAGTTATGAAACATTCCAGCAGGGAACATATAACCTGCATCTAAGCACAGCAAAACATCACACAAACAGAACACGAGAGATGTTCCATTTTTAAAAAAAAAGAAAAAGAAACTCTACTTGAGAATATCAATGTCAGAAAATATGAACTGTTTCAAATTTAAAAGGACTTAAAAGACATGACAACTAATTGCAAAGTATGATTCTAGTCTTGGTTCTGCACTGGAGAAGAAAAAAAATGTCTTGAAAAGGTAACTAGATCAACTGACAAAATTGGAAAAAAGATCACAGATTAGATTAAAAAGTACTGGATCGATACTGGACCGATTCGCATAGGTATCTTTTGAAGTAAACATACTGTAGTTGATACCTGCATTGTGGTAATGTAAGAGGGTATTCTTATTCTTGGAAAATATATACTACCTTATATACAACTTCCTCTCAAATAGGTCAAAAACAGAGAGAGTGTGTGTGTGTTTGTATCTGTGTGTGAACAAAAGAGGGAGAGAGAGACAGAGAGATAAAGAGATAGAGAAAATCTGTATCTATTTGTACACACACTGGATAAATGACAGCTAGCTAGCTAGACAGCACAAATAACAAAGCAAATGGTAAAGGGTATTTTAAAGTTCTATACTAATTCTTAAAACTTTCACATTAAATTATTTCCAAATAAAAAGGTTAAAATGTATTTAGCTTTCTTCTACATATATAAGAAAAGCTTTCTTTTACATACTTATACATTCTCCCTGAAAACCTTTTTTAGGTTATTACTGTTTTCTAGATATTTTCTTACTAGACAGCAAATATATAAACTTTAATATTTGGGGGTGCCATCTGAATTAAAATTAACAAAATAATGAAGCTCAAATATAACCACAGTGCTGAAAAAAAGGCACAGGTAAGTTAATGTAAAATGTTATTTAATAATTTACCCCTGATAGATACCACTACTAAATGAACAGTACCAAAGAAAAGATGTTATTTAAGGTACAATTCACCAAAAAAAGATTATGTATTCCTTAAACATTTTACTTAACTCCTATAAATGGACATTCGCATAGGTATCTTTTGAAGTAGAACGAAGGATTTTTCTTTGAAGATGGTCCAGGAACTCAGGCTTTCCTCTTCCCCACATCATCTACAAATTCCACTACCAAGTTTCGTAAGGAAAAAATTTAAAGACACCTGGACTAACGTCTTCTGAATTTGTGAAATCTTTAGAGTTAGCACTCCTGTACTTAAGTCAACAGAAAAAAAATGTTTAGGACATGCTTGTGTTGGGGTGCCTGGGTGGCTCAGTCAGTTAAGTGTCTAACTCTTGATTTGGGTTCAGGTCATGCTCTCAAGGTCATGGGATGCAGCCCTGCATCAGGCTTCACTCTCAGCAGGTAATCTGCCTGGGATTTTCTCTCCCTCTCCCTCTGCCCCTTCTCCTGTTCACTGGTGCGTACTTTCTCTCTAAAATAAATAATTTTTTTAAAAAAAGAACATGCCTGGGGGTGCCTGGGTGGCTCAGTGGGTTAAAGCCTCTGCCTTTGGCTCAGGTCATGATCTCAGGGTCCTGGGATCGAGTCCCGCATCAGGCTCTCTGCTCAGCGGGGAGCCTGCTTGCTCCTCTTTCTCTGCCTGTGTCTCTGCCTACTTGTTGATCTCTGTCAAATAAATAAATAAAATCTTAAAAAAAAAAAAAGAACATGCCTATATCATATCTTTCCAACACATTTAGCTTGCTTTTTTTCAGAGCAACATCCAGTCTTTTTCTTTATGCACTTATGTCTTACCAGTTTATTATTACTTAATCATATTATTACAAACGTAAGTACGATTAGCAAAAATATGCAGGCAGCCAATGAGCAGCCGTGCATAAGCCTCCTAGAAAGTAGCTGAGGACTGCCAGTCAGTATGCTCTCAGAGGAAGTGGGGGATACCTGTTAATCCACACGTCTATTAAGTGGAGATCAGCTAGGAGTTGTCTGGTAGATACCCAAATGGGGTCACCTCCTCTAAGTATATAATGGAAATATTTGCCTCGAACAAGTGAACTAAGCACTGCATGAATAGTTCTTAGTTTGCCAGAAGTGCACAGGGATTAAAGTGACATTTGATCAAGTTTACAGGCAAGTAGGCTCAGCTTAAGAGCTTTCCTGTTTTCTCATAGACTAGCAATATGAGAGCAGAAATGTCTGATGCTAGATAATATAGTTTGAAATGTGTGCCCCAAGTAGTCAAATTTTAAAGTATTTCATAAAAAAATGAATGTACAAATAAAAAGGGAATAACAAGAACATACGACAAAAGGGAAGTTAAAACTCTGACTTTGATCCTCTCCCATAAAATAAATCCAAACATCCATACTTTTGAACATATATATGTCTCCAAAATGCAGGAATTGGTCTCTTCACAGAATCCATAAAAGAGACTTCAATTTTCCAACAGAGCTTTTGGAAAAATGTGTCAACTGTGCAGATGGTCATATTCTAAAGTGCACCCAGGCATGGCTGAAGTCTGGTTTGCCTCACAAAGTTTTAAACCATTAAAAACAAGTTACTCGGTCTTCTCTAATTTGTGATCACAATTGCATCCCTATCAGAAATACGTACCTATAAAGCAATGATAACTGTGTCAGGGTAACCAGAATTAACTTCCCTCACCCACCTCTTTCTACCCTCAAGGACTCCAAGGAACAAGTATCCAAGCCCTCTAATAGCTGATCCAAATCAGGACGCATCATGCACATTTGATAGGTGACAACGAGACATGCAACTTAATGCACTGCCTTGTTCCAACCTCCTCTAGAGGGAACGTGATTAATCTGCCCAATAGATTTCCAACATATAACAGTGTCTGTGAAAGCAAGACAAATAGAAACTCATTCTGCTTGACTCCAGGGTCTCATCTGGCTTCTTCTATACCATGACTTTAAATTTATTATTCATGCTATATTTTATTTCTCCCATAATGAGGAACTGGTGCTCTTCTATGCACAGTGTTTATGGATGAAGAAATTTAATTAAATAATATCTGACAACCTAAGATAACAAAATAAACTGAGTATTTTTTTAATCAGACCTTAGAAAATATGTAAGAAACTTCAAGTTCACCTCAAAGAGGCTGTCATGAAATCCAAGACAGATAGAAGCTGATGTCCTTCCAATGAACAGTATTAGTGGAGCTAATATTTCACAACATAAAGAAATTCTGATGCTACACATGACTAGATACTTTCATATTCAGTTCTCAAATTATCATATATAGATAGGTATGTATATGTTTTATGCATGCATATACACAATATATATATCGACATATATGCATACACAAATATACATTATGTGTGTAATATATAAGCCATTATGTATACATATATAAATATATATATACACACACACATATATATGAACAAAAAGGAGATACTAATGCTATAAGCACCTCATACTTGACCCACACAGAATCATTTTTAATCACATCCAAAGCACCAGGAGAAACATAATGAAGATCACGGCCTCTGAGAGCTCAGCACATTTCTGAGTTGTAGACGACCATCCTCAACACTCTAAGGCAGCCTCTTCAATAGCCTCTGGTGGCTTTGAATCCAAACAGCAAAAGATCATTTAAAAAATTCATTCTTAAAAATGAGAGGCTCAGTGATTTATATAGCAAATCATACAACATAGCTGCACTATGCCAACAAAAGTAGATTGATTTATAAAAAGGAAAAACACCTCCTATGATTCAATAAATCAGCTAGGATCACTAAGAGCATTTCTTGCACATCCACAACATGCAGAGTATTTTGAGAGGTAAAAAAAAAAAAATCATACTACATGGATCTTTCTTCATTCTTTGCAATATGACCTAATAACTTCCTTTTCAAATAAAATGCTTTCAGGACTGATGTTTCTAGAGGTCCCTGGAAGGAGTAAACAATTTGACAAAATGTACTTTTATTCAGTTTGAGAAAACTTCCATTACAGGCCAATAAGGAGATAATGTATTACCTATGTTAATAAGTCATTAGTATTATTATAAAGCACTAATGAAAATATTCTGCATATATTATCAGAAAAATTAGTCTTAAGTAACAAGCTTTGAAATGTCTGAATATGTAACTGAAATTATTTTGTTAATTCAAGTTAATTTGGTTAATACTTTTAAGCTGATCACACAATATTGTCTCTGAGGAAGGTTTCTTTCTTTCTTTTTGTTTTTTAAGCTAGGTTTCTTAAGAATTATTCCCGATTCTCTTTGCAACTCCTCCTAATACAATTCCTTGGGAAACAATTTAGGTGGATGATTATTCTCTTGTTCTTTCTATTTCAAACAGAGAAACTGGCAAGCTCCTTCTTAAATGACTGATTATGTTGTCTGTTGCATCCCTAGCACCTGACACATGATAAGTAGTGCCCAGTGCATGTCTGATGAATAAATGAATGAATGAATGAACTGATACACAATGAACCAGTGATTACTTCTGCATTTACATGAAGACGACCCCGCTCTCGGCCCTTATGTGATCCTTCATCATTAAATCCCATAACTTTAAAAGGAACAAAAGTGATGTTACATACTGTGGGTTCCTCAAAATATATCTGGATAGCAAGTTACTCTCAAACTGAAGAGGTTTAAAAAAAAAAAAATGGTATTAAAAGGAGAAATCCAGAGGCGCCTGGGTGGCTCAGTTGTTAAGCGGCTGCCCCTGGCTTAGGTCATGATTCTGGGGTCCTGGGATCAAGCCCCACGTCGGGCTCCTTTCTCGGTGGGAGCCTGCTAACCCCACTCCCTCTGCCAGCTGCTCCCCCTGCTTGTACTCTTTCTCTCTCTCTCTGTTAAATAAATAAATAAAATCTTTTAAAAATAAGGAGAAATTCATTCCACCTGTCAGTTCACTTCAGTATACAGTGGTGGTATAAAATGCGTAAGCATAAAAAAATAAAATAAAATAAAATGACTAAGCATAAACACAACTCTAAGGATATCCAAGGTCTAGCAGGGAAGATACAAACATAAATAATAATGCAGGCAGTAATTACTGTCCTGGTTCTTGCTATCACTCTTCCCGACTAAAGCTCTCGATCAAGTTTATTTGCTCATGTACCAAATAATGTGATAGTGAAGGCTTTCAGCAACCAACACCTTGCTTTCATTCCAAGCACTGGCCAAGATGGCTGGGCAAACGACCTCCCTTCTCTCCCCTCTGCTAGTCCCTCTGTTCAGCCTTGCAGAACCCGCCAAGTGCCTGTCTTCCAAAGCTGTGGCTCTATTCCATATTCTGGATCTCAGTGGCTTCCCTTTAAGCCACTATATCCCATGCTCTGAACAGTGCTATTCTCCAAAAAAGGCTGCCCCTTTCCTCCGCTTTACTCTTCCATGAGCTAATAACTGGGAGACCAGAAGCTCTGCTCCTAATCATTCCAACTAAACAATGTTTCTACTCTTCACTGAGCCACAGCCTTTCTGGCCCAACTGTTGACTCTGCCACAGAGGCATCTCGGTAGTCCAGCTGAGGGCCAGCCACACCTTTGGCACCACTGGGCACCTTCCTCATCCATTCCCCTGACAGCCTCAAGAAACAATGTGCCCCGGCAGGGCACTAATGTGTCAACCGCAGAGACCTGACATTCGTAACACTTGCCCTCACCTCCCTCTCCACAAACAGAGTGATAAAAATGTCACTAAATGGAAAAATCAACTCATCTTCAGCACCAAACATCAACTTCAGAGGAAACAGGCTTGATTATACATGCATCAGGGCACAGATGGTAGGCTTCCCTCCTCCTATTCACAAGAAAAAAAAAAAAACAAAAACAAAAACAGCTTTCAAGAAAATATATTATGTATTCTTCCCCATCACCGAAAAGGCAGAGTGATCTGGTGTTTTCGCCTTTAGTGAGTACGGGGAAGAGACCTCAGCAAAACGACTACCCGGTCAGACTTCTGGAACAGAACTGCAATCTTGATTTTATAAACATCACTCTATTTTCTTTCAATAACAGCAAACAGCCAACAATACTTTAAGTGTGAAAATGACTACAGGACTCCAGCAGCATCATTTAAAACACCTTTGTCCAGAAAGAAGTACAAAATTAATCGGCAGTCGACTATTCCAAGCATGTCAAGTTTCACAGTAAGTTTCTGTAGAACCCATGAATTTAGGGGGAAGTTTAGGAATTTAGGGGGATCGTAGGTAAATTGGCAGGTAGGCAGATGACAGGAAACTATATTTGAGGGATTGTTACTTGCCACTCTGACTGCTTACACAAGATTATGAACCATAGAGTTCACAAGCTGAGAACACAACACTCTCTTCGTGGGTATTTGTCTAAGTATTCATAATGCCAAGTGCATTCAGAGAGAAGTCAGAATTTTCTCGTTCCTCAAAGAAACAGTAATATATCAAATTTAGAAGTACATTCCTAAAATGTTCGCTAGTATTTCAAAATGGTCTATGTCCCAGTAAACAGAAAAGAAACTGTAAACTTGGACCTTTATACACCATTACTATTCATTCTTCAAGGTGCTGAAAACTCAGAGTACATTAAAAACCTGATAAACAACTGAACAAAAGTTAGAAGGTGTGCGTAGCTGCCTAGTTTCTTTGGTTCTATCTGTGGCCCTGCCCTTTCTTGCCTGAAGAGCCCTGAAACATCTAGAACTGGTCTTGGAGTTGTTAGAGATAAGGGCACTGGGCTACCTGTCCCTCCTCACTCTGCCCTGCCTCTTCTCCCTCCTCCCCTCCTACAACCACACCAAGGCCTTGGCTCCAACTTCTCTCTCTGCCAGTACTTCTCTTCCCTTGACACCCCTACTGTCCCAACATGATCTTCTGGCCATTTTCCAAAATCAATTTCTCAGAAAAGTCTTCCCTCCACCACTCCATCAAAATGGTAAGCATTCCCCCACAAAGCAATACCTCTTATCTTCCTTTCACACATAATTTATCCTTCTCATTAGCAATTTTTCCCATAAAACATAATCACATAGATTATATGTTCTGTTTATTGTCACTTCTCTACTAAAATTTAATCTCTACGAGAGCTGGGATTTGTGTCTAAAATGCTCACTACTATACTTCCATTGTCTAAAACAATGCCAGACATACAGTAAGTGTTCAAGAGATATTTCCTGAATAAATGAAGGAATCTACAAAGATTGTTCTTAGACTGGTCTACCAGTCTGCCTTTTTGATGAGCTGTGAAGTCTGTTAAGCTCACCTCACAGGACCTTTGCCTGGCCAAAAGTTCTTGGCATACAGCTTCAACATCCAACCCTTCCTACTTTTCTTCTTCCTATATTCATTATTTTATGTGTTTTTAAAAATGGATTTTTGGGGCACCTGGATGGCTCAGTCGGTTAAGCGTCTGCCTTTGGCTCAGGTCGTGATCCCAGAGTTCTGGGATGGAGCCCTGCATTGGGCTCCCTGCTCAGTGGGGAGTCTGCTTCTCCTTCACCCTATGCCCTCCCACCTCGTTCCTACTCTATCACTCTCTCTCAAATAAGTATTTCTTTAAAATGGACTTTTATTGTAAGTAACCTGAAATTTTTGTGAAAACAAGCAGAATGTAAAGAAATCAATAAATACAGAAGCAAGATCATGGTCCCCATGAAAGTTTCTCTTTCTCTGTTTTGCACCTTTTTGCAATCTCTGAATTATATTATAAGCTCACAGAGAGGTGGTTGATACTTAACTGCTATAGAAAACAGCCAATTTGTACATCTCCTTGCATATATAGAAAAGAAGAAAAAATTACATTGGTGCATTCAATTGGTTCTATTTCTGAGTGTAATTCAAGAAGGTGCTGTTTAAAAGTTAAGCATATAAACCCTTTTAATAGAGTTACAGTTGGCTGGTTATTTTATAGAGCACATCCTTTCCTACCAACTTCATGATACCCCCTAATTAACTACTGTTACTTTGCTAAAGTAACCAAATTAACATTTCAAGAAAAAAGTTCTAAATAGTCTGTGCCAACGGCGGCGGGGGGGGGGGGGGGGGGGGGGGGTGTTAGAAAAAAAAAAAAAAAAAAAGAAAAAAAAAAAAAAAAAAAAAAAGAAA
>NC_081560.1:72717981-72733223 GCF_022355385.1 Mustela nigripes
CTATTTCAGACAGTAAAAGCAAAGCATTCAAACAGAAGAAAATAGTTAAAGTTTGAAAACAGAATTAAAGGGCAGACTAGCCACACCAAGAATTAGAAAGTGTTACATGCCTGTAAGAAATAAAAGTACGCAGTTTGGGCGCAAGAATATATACACGGACCAATGGAAAATAATATCTCAAGAAAAAAAACACTGCTCTCTCGCTCTCTCTCTCTCTCTATATATATATATATAAGGTTAGTATATGGAAAAGGAGGGTTTAATGGGCAAGATTCCAGGCTTTCTGACCCTCAAAACCATCACCAACCCCATCTCAGTACTAAAGAGATCCTTGTTATGGATAAGCTCATATGGCTCCTCCCAACCACAGCCAAACATTACATAGTAAGAATGAACTGTACTCAGTAAACGGGTCTTCTAAAATCAACTCTTGGGGAGAAGCAGTACTCTTCCAATCTTCTACCCTATGTACCAACATAAATCCCAGATTTGGGGTGGGTGGGGGGATGACTCCCTTCAGGTTGGAGTGGGGCGCCCCCTCCAGGCAGGGAAGGAGAGGAAAGAAATGAATCTGGCTTAGTCCCCCAGCTAGACCAGGAACGCTGAGAGAGGTCTTGCCTGTTAGCAGCCTGGAGTTGCCAGTGCATGCAGGGTAGGTGGGGGCAGTGCTTCCTGGGGGGAGGAAGGGTGGCAAAGGTGGAACTGTGGTTTCTATTCACCGTTTGTAAAACTGCCTAGACAAAACGTTTTAGAAAAAGATGCTTCACAGACCATAATTATGCATTGCATGATTTTTTTTTAGAAGAATCACTCATAAAACATCTAAATCTACAAGTTTAAATTTGTTTTATCATCACGTTTCTCAGGATAATTATGGAAGCAAATTAAGGTGCTGAAGTTAGTCTATGGCTCATCTCTCTTCTCACCTTCAACATCTCTGTATCTGCGGAAATTCATCTTTCATATTATTCTAGAGAAATTTGTGGTTCTACCTTTCCAACTGATTGTCTTTCTCTAGCTATGACCAGGATCTCTCTAAACTGATAGTATTTGCTGCACTGAAACCTCCAACCCACAATGACAATCCCACTGAGTGATCCCTGCCACCTCCCCCAGCCAGAGGAACAACTCTACAGTCTTGTCTTCCTGGTGATCTAACCCTGCTAGGGACCCACAGCCTTGTAAGTAACACGTGGCTTTGTTTTAGAGGCTGTATTTTTCTTCTTGCTATAGATAACCATATTCTTAAAACTACTGTTCTATCTTCAGAAGCAGCCTTTTCATAAGACTCATTCAAAATTGCTTTGCAATTTTGGAGCCCCCTTCATTATGAACAATAGACCATCTCCCTATGCAACAAGAAACCAACCAACTTAGTTAAAAGCCCAAATGTCAGAGTGTTTCCATAAGAAAGACTTCATCCCAATGCAATCAGCATGACTGAAGAGTCTAAAAAAAAAACAGTAAGTGGCATTTTTATGGAGTGACAAACAAGTTGCTAATTCAGTCTATTCGATTCTTATATCTATAAAAATAAATTTTAACTTTGATAAAAACTCAGGATGTCAAAATTCTTTAAAAATGCACCAATCAGGGACGCCTGGGTGGCTCAGTTGGTTGAGCGGCTGCCTTCGGCTCAGGTCATGGTCCCAGCGTACTGGGATCAAGTCCCACGTCGGGCTCCTTGCTTGGCGGGGAGCCTGCTTCTCCCTCTGCCTCTGCCTGCCACTCTGTCTGCCTGTGCTTGCTCTCGCTTCTCTATGACAAATAAATAAAATAAAATCTTAAAAAAAAAATGCACCAATCATAACATTCCATTATTTTATTGGTGCAATCAGTAGTAACTATGAAAGCAAAGCAAGAAGGTGTTAAATAACAAATACAGACTGATATTTATAGTTTTGTGATTTATAAAAGATGGATTTGTGGTTATTCACATACAATTTTTTTTCAGTGTAATGACATGTGTTGAAATAATCATCACGCTGAAGCCGGAGACTTCTAGAGAAAATCTTGTCAAAAAGCACCATCTACTGTGTCTCTGGGCAATGGGTTAATCAATTTTAAGAGTTTCTCCCAAATTCTATAGCATTTAATATAATGAACTAAGCAATTTTCATAACAGCTATAATAAGACAATAATGTTCCTTAAACAGTAACCTACATTTCAAAATGTCATTTCTATGGTGAAAGTATACTGAGAAAACATGCAGAAATCTGCATTAATGGTAACACTGGAACTAAGATTTTTAAACTCATGAAATCTGTTATTTCAACACTAAGAACTTCATCTTGCCACATAAAGCTGCACCTACTCCATTCTAAGTTGTCTGTTTAGTAGTTCGTTAGACGAACAAAAAAGCCAGTCAAAATTTGATTATAAAATAGCTCAGAAGAAAGTAGTAGTAACAGTTCATAGAAAAAAAAATTTAATTCTGTTCAACTGACACAGTTTGGTAGTTAGTTATATAAACATGATTTATTTTATTTTGTTTCCCTAACAAAAGGAGTGGCATTAAAAAAAAAAAAAAAATGAGTGCTAAACAATAGTGATTATGATGGTAACAAAAAAATTAGTGAGCAAAAATTTAAGCTATTTTATAATGTGACAAAAGCCAGTCTCTGGCTCATTTTTTAAAAAATTCAAATCTGAGTGTGGCCACATCTGTGAGGTGAAGTCTTTTCCGACTTTTCCAGAAGGGCAGCACCATCCCTCTTCTCTCTCCTATCACTGGGGTACCATGATGGGACTGATCACACGGAAGGACATCCTCACGTTCATTTCATCTACTTACTGCCCCTCCTTGCTCCTGAGATCACCAGTAGAGAGCCTCACAGTGTCTGATGGAAGAATATCCCCTCCCTCAGGCACAGTGAAATGATAAGAGTGTGAGAACCACTGCCTTGAATAGAGACGTGGATAAGGGAGTAAATTTAGTAATTCCTCAAAATGGAACCACTCAAAGCTCCAGCTCCATAGTTTAAACTAAAAATCGGTTTTCTGAATTTTTCATTTATTCCTTGGAAGTAAGTCATAGTTTTTGTGGATAAAAGATCAACCAGCACTGAAACTATGGCAACTAAATGTTTCTGACATCTTGGCTGGAATAGTTCCCCACCGACCTGTTATTACATCTGTGTAAGAATCAAACCTATACATAAATGCTTAGAGCAATACTATTCCTTATAGTCCAAAGATGAAAACAACACAAATGTGCGTCAAATGATGACTGGATAAACAAAACAGGATAAGTCTCTACAATAAAATATTATTCAGCCATAAAAGGGAATGCAGTGGTGATAAGTGCTACAATACGTAGGAGGCCTGTACACTTTGTGCTCAGTGAAAGAAGACACACACTATTGTGACTATATGATTCCATTTATATAAAAGTGTCCCAGAATAGCAAATCTATAGAGCCAGAAAGTATATTAGTTGTTGTTTAGGGCTTGAGGAGGAGAGAAGACAAAGGGCAATAGGGGTGCCATAGTAAAATACACAACGTTTCTTTTTGGGGTGCAACATTCTAAAATTTATTGCTGTAATGGTTGCACAACACTGCAAATGTACAAAAAAGTACTCAATCATATACTTTAAATGGATACGGTGTATAGCATGTGAATTATATCTAAATAAAGCTATGACTAAAAATAAATTACAGTATTTTCTATATTTCTATTTCCTTCTATAGACTTCTCTCCCTGCTTTACTCAGATTTCATCTCTTCCAGTCACCTTTTCACACTAGATCCGAGTAATTCCAAAACTTGTATTTTCCCCTCACCTGTTCCCTCCAAATAAACTACATTCAACATGAGAAGGCTCTTCTGTTCCCAAAGCTCTGACAAACGGCTCCTGGACAGCAAAGAGAACAGAACAATCTGCAGCCCAGCTTCAACACACTTGTCTTTTCGCGTCATCCTCAATTTTAGATAGCAATCTTTTCGCGGGCATATGTCATGCCGATTTAGTTTTTGTTTTTACACACCACTAGTAAATGTGCCAAAGGAACAACTTCTTTGTTAGGCAAATTTCACAACCACGAGAGTGGCAAACTCATTATAAACAATGCCACTGAGCCCTGGGAACAATCTAAGACAGAAGCAGTAGTACATACTGGAAGTCTGCTGGGGGCGGGGGGTGGGGAGGGCCGGGGAGGGAAGGGAATCACCCTTCCACCCACAGCTCCATCAGCTGCCCCCGACTCCACCACCCCAAATAACGTACAAAATGAGAAAATATGGTCTTGCTGTCCAACTGAAACTTCAAGATACATCATCTTGATTGCCACACCAATTTCCCCTTCTGGGCCTCTTTCATATAAAGATTTTGAGTCCTTGCCCCTGGAACAGCACCAACATCAGACTTGATATTTTTCTTAAGAAAAAAAAAATATTGTTTGACTTCACTTTTCTTTTTTACTTTGTTTGCTTAAATCTTATCATTTTCATACTGACTTCTGATCATCTTATTCCAAGCTACAGTGAGTCTGTCTGACCTTCTAATTATGGGGATTGCAGAGGAGAGAAGACGGCAGCTCAGTAAGAAAATCAAGAAAACAAATAATCTCCTGAGAGACAGAAAAAAAGAATCTGTGACTTCTAATAATTGCTAGATCTCAAATTCAGTGTGCTGGAAATAGGTGTGCTGCCAATCTACACAAGGACCACAACTTCCCGCCTGATTTAACAGGCACAGGGAGCACCATCTGGATGAAAAATGGCAGCCATCCAGCCATTCCAGTGGAGTCTGGGTACCAAACTCCAAAGGATGAAAACATCCAGCTGGCAATGTGCTAAACAAAGGCTCATCCACATAAAATTCCCCCCATTCTTTCTTTTTTCCTCAAGAATTTTACTGCAAACCATACCAGCTTTTGTTAAGAAAGGGGTTCTCCCTTAAGAACAAGTCTAAATAGAAGATAAGAAATATCAAGAGAACTGCCTCCCTTCTAGGCTGTGAAGTCCATGAAGGCAGAAAGTATCTTATACATTTTGAATCTTCAGCTTCTAGCTGTCTGTAACAACCACAACTCTCTCAGCTGTGAATATAAAAAGGAATTTACAGACTCACGTATCTGAAAGGTCCAGAGAAATCTAAGCTTCAGGCAAAGCTAGATTCAGTCCTTTAACGGGCAGTCAAGAAGCCATCTCCCAGCTCACCTTTCCATTCATGCTCTTTTATAAGCAAGCAGACATGTCCTTCTGGTAATAAGATAGTAGTACTTCCAGCCTATACCAGTTTTCCTTCTCACTAATTATAGGTATCTCTCTCCTGACTCTTTTTGGGTCCATGTCCACCTCTGAACCAATCATTATGGCTCTAGAGATAAAATGCATTGGCTAAGTCAGCGCAATTTGCCCACACCTTGAGGAGGAGTATGTGTTGTAAGGTCAGCCTAGAGACAGAGACTGTCAGGAGGGGACTGCACAAAGAACAGACCAAGTGCCATTTCAGAAAAACAGAAAGAGTAGGCAAGAAAGGCAAAAACAGCAGATGTCCATTACAATGTGGTTATTTGCTTAATTAAATGTAATCACATGTGCAATAGAGACTTTGTCCTCTCATAGACTCTGATTATACTGCTCCCTAGTACACAACTAGATTCTAATGAATTATGTCATGATTAGTAAGGATGGAGGAGGTGGAATGGGACATCGGGTAAACAGTACATGGAGGCAAAGGGAAAACAGCTATCTTTTTAGGTCACCCTGAAGGCTGAAGCCAACATTTTACTCTTAAGAGTGTGGTCCCTTCTTTATACTACATACAAAAATGAAATAGAAATATATCAAAGATCTAAATATAAGGGCTAAAACTATAAATTCTCAGAAAAAAAAAAAAACAAACACAGGCATAAACCTACAAAACATGGGATTAAACAATGGTTTCCTAGGTATGATACCAAAACCACAAGCAAAAGAAAAAAAATAGGTAAATTGGACTTGATCAAAATTTTGAAATTTTGTGCTTCAAATGACACTATCAAGAAAGTGAAATGAAACCCAAAGAACTGGATAAAATATTTACAATTAATGTATCTGATAAAGGACTATCAGAATATATTCAGAATTCTTGCAAACCAGTAATAAAAAGACAACCCGCTTAAAAATTAGGCAAGGATTTGGATACATATTTCTCCAAAGAAGATATACAAATGATCAATATCCAAATGAAAAGGGGCTTACCATCATCTGTCATCAGGGAAATACAAATCAAAGCCACAATGAGATACCACTGCACATTCACTCAAACAGCTAAAACCTAATAAGCAATAACAAGTATCGGTAAGGATGTGGAGAAACTGGAATCCTCGTATACTGCTGGTGGGAATGTAAAATGTTGCCATCACTTTAGAAAACAGTTCGGCAGTTCCTCAAAAAAAATCACACGTAGAGTTGCCATATGACCCAGCAATTCCGCTCTTAGGGATGAAATAAAAATCTCAACACAAAAGCTTATACATAAATATTCATGACAGCATTTTTTTGTAATAACCAAAAAGTTGAAACATCCCAAATCAGTCACAAAAGACCCCACAGTGCCCCAAACAGGCAAAATCTAGAGAGAAGGATTAGGTTAATGGGGAGAGGAGAAAATGGGGAGTGATTCCTAATATACAGGTTACCTCTGGGGCTGGTAAAAATGTCCTGGAATTAGATAGTGGTGATTGTTACATAACTTTGTGAATATCCTAAAAACCACGGACTTGTATATTAAAAGAGCAAATTTTATGGTGTAGTGAATTATACCTCAATTTTTTAAAAAAGTTTGAATATGGACTGGATATTGGACATTACTAAGGAATTATTATAATTTTCATAAGTGCAATATTATTACTGAGATAATGAAAGGCAACATCCCCTTTTATAAAGATGCACACTGAAGAGTGTAAGCATGAAATGACATGGTATCTTGGATATGTCAGAATAGGTCAGCCGAAAAAGTATAGATGATAAAGAATAAAAGTCCCAAATTTTTTGTAGTAGCTGGATAATAGGTATATGTAGGTTCAACACACCCCCTCTGTGCTTTTCTGTGTGTATGAAACTTATCAAAGTAAAAATCATTAAGAAAAAAAAAATCATTAAGAGATTGTGATAAAAATTTGCATCTCTTATTGTGGAACACACCACGCGGCAATTAGGCCAGCCAGAGCTTTATAGGGTCTCCACTGATAATGTAAATACTGAAATACTGAAACCAAGTCATGAAGCCCACTCAAAGAAATGGACAAAAACTCTCTCTTATTTCCATTACTTCTAGGACATTCCTTCCTAAGATATTTCCTCTTATTAACCAAAACCATATTTTAAGACAGTATTTTCCAAAACTATACTCCCAAATCAGGCAGTCCTCAAAACATTAGCAGATGTTCTCAAACAAAGTGTTCTACTGTCAAGTAAGTTTGAGAAACACTGGGTCAAATAAAGTTAATATATTTACTACACTAATTCTCAGAGTTGTTAATACGCTCAACTGTACTGTGAGTCATCCAAAAGGAGTTATAATATACCTAATTTGGGAAACTGATGTAAACCCCAGACTTATACAGCATATCTAGTAAGCTCATGAAATACTTCTCTTGCAAACGTTGGCAGAGAATCAGAATCACTTCTGAGCCTGATATTAATAAAATTTTTTTTCTTTTCTTTAAGATCCACCCTGAACTAGAGTTTATGAAATGCTGACTTAGATGTAAGAAAGATTCTGCTTAAGAAAAGATATTTGAGCCGAATCTGTAAATCAGAGAAGCTAACCAGGCAACACTGTATTCAAGACAAAGGGAATAACAGACACAGGCATGCAAAAGCAAAGGGACCCATGAGGCATTTGGGAACTGAGTCGCGTCCTATTACTAAAAAGGGGATACATGAGGGGATAAGGATTGGAAGAAGATGCTGCTGAGGGGGCAGGAAGGGGTCAGACAGAGAAGGACTTTGCTGGGCTACAAAGTCTGGAAAGCCACTGAAGGACTAAACAGAGGTGTTCTGTAGTCAAATTTGTAATTCCTTTTGGTTTCCCCGAGGAGATACACATCTACTCAGGAGCACGATGATCTGCCCTGGATAAGTCACATGTGCACATCAGATTTGATTTGCTAAATGAAGCAACTTCCTCTTCCATTTCTACAACTATTTAAACTTCAGTCGAGGCATAATTCACTCGTGCAGTACTACTACCGTTCCAACTCACCCTACTGTCAGCTATACATGCAGACATTTGTGACTGTCTGCCTTTAACAATTCTCCTGCTCACAATTCTCCTGTATTGCAGACGCGGAAAATACTTCTCCAGAATCTCTTGTTTTCCTCTTAAGCTTGGGCTTGGGGTTTCTAGAAAGAGGAGAAAGCTTCCAGGATATACTGCCACTTGAAACAATCTCCCCCTCATTACTTAAAAGCTGCTCTGTAGTCCTTTCCTGTGTTGCGTTTTCAATTATCGACCCCGACTGCAGCTGAGGTTTAAAACTGTCCTCTTGCTGCCTGGCTAGGGACTTGCTTTTTAACTGGTTTGTTTGCCATCCATTGTGCTGATAGATAGATAGATAGATAGATAGATAGATAGATAGATAGATAGGAAGGAAGGAAATGAAAGAAAGAAAGAAAGAAAGAAAGAAATTAGTTACAGATATTTTAAAATCTTTTTTTTTTTTAAGATTTTATTTATTTATTTGACAGACAGAGATCACAAGCAGAGAGGCAGGCAGAGAGAGAGGAGGAAGCAAGCTCCTGGATGAGCAGAGAGTCCCATGTGGGGCTCGATCCCAGGACTCTGGGATCATGACCGGAGCCGAGGGCAGAGGCTTTAACCCACTGAGCCAACCAGGAACCTTTAACATCTTTTGATTTAACATGAAGTCTGGATTTCTTGAGAGCCTTGACATTTTTAAAGACCTGATAATAATGAGCTTGGATTTGCTGCAAGGTACACACAGCTACAGATAAAGGATAAGCCTTCCAAATACACCAGGCACCCTACCCACCCTGCACTCTGTGCATTTGTTTACATTCAGGCACTGTGGACTCTGATTCCTGGTTTTACTTTTGTTAAGTAGGATTATGCTGATCTAATATCATCCCCCCTAATGCAGTTTATCAAATTAAATATATAACATGGGATAATTAACAAATAAAAAGAATACCCACCAATTAAAAGGAACAAGCAAATCGATTTCCCAGGCATCTGGTAGACACAACTGCATAAAATGCAGTCAGTACTGCAGCAGAATCATGACCTGGCCTAGGTAAAACATGGCTTCATACTCTTTTACCTAAGGGGAAAATGTTAGACTTCTAAGACAGAGCTAAGCTGATCCTCAGCTAAGATTTACCAGAACTTATGAGAATTACCCCCAAAAGTAGAGTCCTTTCAAATAGCTTTACTCTTCAGATCTGCACATTTTCTCTCAAGCACAGAACAGGCTCCAGGTTTCGAGGCGCTTGCTACGGGGTTATCAAACTCATCCCTGTAGGTCATGCCCAACAGAAGATCAAGGCCATAAATCATTTAGAAGTCATAAACTTTATCAAACGTATTAAGTTCCTATCTCTTTCGAAAAGAGCAAAGAAAACATTTTATACTGGATGTGAGCTTTCCTAGTGCCATCAAGCTGTGGAGAAACAAGGCAGTCTTGAGGATTATTTGCTTGTTCTTTTTCGCCTTCAGGAGGAGGACTGTCTGTGATAATCCAATGTTATAATCAACAGATTAGCATATAGCACAGAGTAAAGGCAAGCAAAATTTCATCCACAGGATTGTCCATTTTCTGATGGAAAGAGAAGAGTCACCTTGTGGTCTGTGTGCTTCTTCCTGTCCCTTGCTTTGCTGCACAATGAAGTTCAAACACAGTGCTCCGATGGGGATGAATCTGTCACAGATTCAGATGGTTACAGAAAAATATCTAAGATCCTTTGAGTTCTGTGCCACATAAAGTTTGGAGAAATAAACTGCTATAGTCCTTGCAAAAGTAAACAACCATACAGGAGAAAATACGTGCATCTTGACCTATCTTCGCAGCTCATCCCCTCTTGAACAGTTCTTCCTTTAATATTCATTGGTTCAGAACTAGTACAGAGACTTCTGTTGACTTTAACCCTTCCTTACCCATTTGAAGACCATTTTTCCCCCTACTTTCCACTATATTATGAACTACTTGAGGGCTAAAGCCAAATTCTGTCATTCACTATGTTCTCAGAACCTAGCACAACACCTGCCACAATGCAAAATGAATGAATGAATGAATGTTCTTTAAATACTATTAACAACACAATTTAAAGCAACAGAGAAAAAAAATGCATTTAGAAAGTTTTTACACCAAATGTGAGACATAAAAAGATGTGTTACAAAAAACATATTAGAAAACATTATATTTTAAAACCCTCCAGATGGATACTGTAAACAATTTCCACTAGCTTCAGACTCTAAAAACTAAACACTTCCTTAAAAGCAATTTCTATCCTGGGAGGCCTGGGTGGCACAGCCACTAAGTGTCTAACTCTTGGTTTCAGTTCACGGCATGATCTCAGGATCCTGAGATGAATCCCTTCATCAGGCTCCGAGCTCTGCATGGAGTCTTGAGATTCTCTCTCCCTCTCCATCTATCACTGTCGATCATGTCTCTCTCTCTCTCTCTCTCTCTCAAATAAAACTTAAAAAAAAAAAAAGTAATTTCTATTCCTCAGAGAAAAGGTCTATAAAATAAAAGCATTATCAAGGAGCTCTTGAACCATGAAAATGACAGAAATTTGTTTTGCTTTTCATTAAGGGTGACTGAAGGTTGTAATGAATTTTTAGAGAGACACTCTGAATAGAAGAGTATGACCAAAAATCTTAAGCAGAAATTTGGCTAATAAAAATTCAAAGACTGGGAATAGCTCTAGTTTCTTATGTTACAACAACAAACAAAAAGAACAATAGACTTTCTTCAGAAATCAGAAGCAGAAAGCATTAGGGGCACCTGGGTGGCTCAGTTAAGCGGCTGCCTTCAAATCCAGTCACAATCCCAGGGTCCTGGGATCGAGCCCCACATGGGGGCTGCTTGCTCAGTAGGGAGCCTGCTTCTCCCTCTGCCTCTGCCCCTTGGCTCTTGTTCTCTCTCAAAGAACAAAATCTCAAAAAAAAAAAAAAAAAAAAAAAAGGCGGCAGCAGCAGAAAGCATTGACACAGAGGTGCTGAGATGAAAAACAGTGATTGAAAAAAGGATAAATGAAGATGCTGGCGGGTGTTCAGCTGGGAGGTAACCCAGATGAACTGTGGCAAAAGCTGAATCTGGTCAAATAGCTGAAAGCAGAGGAGCCCAGATTCAAACCATGATCACTTGGGGCCAAAGTTGCTCCATTTTTCAAACTCACAAGCAAAATCACAAGATGACTGTTTAAATCACCTCTCTAGACATACTTCCTCTCTTGCACTTGGGCTTTAGAAAATTAGAAGGCAACTTCCAATACATGACCCTAACTAACAGCTCATGGCTGCACAGTACCTACTATGGTCCAAACACTGTAGTAAGCACTTTGTGAGTATTAGCTCATAGCATCCTTGAGTTTGTATGTGGAGTAAGTGCGATTTTACTGTCTGGGAAGCTGAGGCACAGAGAAGCTGAGCAACAGCAGGGTCACTCTTGCAGTAGATCCTGGGGGTCTTCTATAACCAGTACGCCACACCGTTCAAATCAAGTGTTGACATGAGAATCACCTCAGGTGCACAGAGGGATTCTGTAACTGCCCAGGCCGGTCTCTGGCTTCTCCAGGGGCGCCTGTCATAGGGAACGTGACTCGTGTCTTGCCAGCACAGCACGGCCTCCTTGCTCGATGCTGGTCAGATTCTACCACCCTTCGGCTGGTCACTTTGCAGGAGTTACTTATCTTCTCAGGGTCTCAGCTTGGACAACTGTAAAATGAGCAGCTTGTGATAAATGGTTTCAGAATTTCTTCCAGTTCTAGATGTCTGTGGTTTAAATCAGCAGCTTACTTTATACCAATACTCCTAACTACCAAACACGTAAAATTTAAAAATTTGGATAAGAACAGTGATCTCATTTGTTGAGTAGTAAATATAAATTAGTAATAACCTAAATGAGCAAAATATATCACCCTAGTTCTAATCACCCCAACGTTACTGGTTATTTTCCCAATTTCCCTAACTTAGAATCATAGGTTTGATTTGTCTTCCTCAAAGCACTGACATAGTTGGTTAAAATGAAAAGCACAAACTTCTTGTATGAAGTAAAGTGACCTCATGGAGATCAGGGCCAACTTTTCTTACTCCTTTGTGAAATATAATTGTGTTTTTCTTTCCTGGAAGTGGTCTAAGACTCTTGCCAGACACAGCTCTAGCAAAGAGCATATTTAATCCTATTGTAATGCGGGAGAGGGCTTTGCTGACTCCTAGGGCAGCTGGCACAGTTGCTCCAGACCCCAAGACCCTGCCTAGAGCAGCTGGAGGCCCGTCCTGCAGTAAGAGAGTACTCTCCTGCACACAAGCATCAGTACATTTATAACCCGCCCAGACCTTCACGTGGCAACAGAAGATTCGATCCCAGCAGCCGTGGCTATAGTAACAAAAATCAGGCTTCAAAGTGAAGAATGCTTCATGGTCCCAGCACACAAGGAAGGGCTAGAAATCCTTGATAAACCAGTCACCATAAGCCTTACCATGATAAGGCATGTCATACTAACCTGGATAATAATCCTGAAGTTTGGGTTAATGCCCCTGGACAGAGAAGGCATGTGGTTAAATACAGAGTTATCTGAGTATTTAGAGTTCAAGACCTTATCCAGTTAGAGGCCCAATTTCACTCCTAAGACTAGCACACATTCCAAACAACTTGTCACAACAGGTTCTAAGGATAAGACGAAGCCAAATGCACTAGGCCCTCCATGTGCAGCTGCAAAGGCCACGTACTGCACAATTCCAGGGGGCACACTTTACATAAACCATCCACCAGTATTATCCCTTGGAGTTGTGCACTACAGCTGCCCTCAGCACACTTTTAAAATAACAACAAAGCTAAAAAAGGAGCCGCAGTAGCCACAAGCAGCTTTTGCCAACAGAAATTGCACAGAAGTATTTTAGTTCTTTATTTCAGCTTGAGTAGACCTCAAAGGGCAAATCTCAGCCTCTGAAAAGTTTCTGTAGGACTCCTGTAGCAGACACAGCCTTCAACTTGCCTGTGTCCTAACATTTCTCAGGAATCACTGGGAAATGGCCCAGTAACCAATATCAGTTCGGTCTCTAGGTGCCAGGTGGTATGGCCAAGAGCATCTCACGCAGGGTCTTCACTCCATGGTTCTGCCAGTATCTACTTACTTAGGCTCAAGAGCCAATGTTTTGCAGCTGGGCTAATAAGAAAATATTCAGGAAACAGGAGCACTTTCTCCTAACTGATACATGCACCAGATAAGTGAGGGTGAAGTTTAGTGTGCATTTCCCCAATGGGCTTAGTCGAATTTCACCAAATCAACCCAATTAGGGAAGGTCATTCCGACTTATGAAAGTCTTAACAACAGAGCATGTTATATTAATGGCTGGTTTTTTTTTTACTGTTATCTGAAAAAATTTAAGCTAGGTCTTTCAAAGTCCATTAAATTGATTACAGGTTTTAAATCACAAATCAGAAAGAAAATATACACTTATCTGAATTATATTATAGTGAAGTTGTATGTATATTATATATCAGTAAGTGTTATTTTACCTGCTAGTCTGTACAATTTTTGACACCAGAAGTTCTCTTCTATCTCTCCACTGCACTTAGCACAGTGCTAGGAACATATTAATTTATCACTTAGTGGATGCTTATCAGGTACCAAGCATGGATCTAAATATGTCATGTGTACTAATACATTCAAATCATCAAAGCAATGCTTATGAGGAAGGCAAGATTATTATTCCCACATTACAGAAGAAGAAACTGAGGCTTAGAGAAGTTAATGTAAACTGCCTGAGACACTGAGCTAGTAAATAATAGAGCCAATATTTGAATCTAGGGAGTCTCATACTATAATCTATGCTCTTGGCCATCACACTATTCTTTCTCACCTTTCTATTACTCAATAAATGCTGCTGCAATTTTCATGCATGGCTCCTCCATTACAAAAGTACTTTGAGCCATTCTCTTCTCCTAAACAGAGGAACATATACTTTATGTCATTGATGCCACTAATTTACTTTTTGTCACTGATGCTATTAATTTCTTGGAATAATCTGTGAAAGCTCAACTTTTACCCAGTATTTCACAAAAAGTTCCCAATTAGTGGAGTCCAAGTTAATATGGTTGTACTTTTACTATAAGGAGTCAATCAAAGGTTCATCCCTGGTGAAAAATGATATTGATAACAGAAGAGGCCAACTATGATGTGTAAGGGCAGAGGGTACATGGGAACTCTTGGTACCTTCCTGTCAATTTGACTATAAACCTAACACCAAACAAAAAGTCTTTGGGGCGGGGGGAGGGGGGGGAGCAGGGAGTCAACCCAGAAGATTTACATAAACATACACACGCACAGACCCAAGCTCCAGAATTCCATCCCATCTGAGGACCCCACACTGCTCAGTCCGAACCACTTGAAACCTTCCCACATCTCCATGTAGCCTTCTTGGAACCATTTCTTCATTTCTGCTTTATAACATTATTTGCATAAGCTCCTTAAAGACAAAAACAATACATATACTTTTAAGAGCTTCTTAGCACCTAGCACCAAAAATATACAATAGGAAATATCTGGATAAAACAGGGGAAATTAGGAAAATATCACAAGCGTGGGGATCTTTATCTCAGGATTTTTTCTTTCTTTTTAGATCAACTGTGCTGTAATTCAGAGTTATATTCTTAGAGGCCAAAATACATCATAACCTTATTTTGATAACATCATCTCTGGCAACATTTGCAGAGTTAAACTATGTGTACTTTTAAGAAGTAATTTCAGACTTCTGTCGTCTCAGCAAGAAACGTCTATTTATCGAACAACGACAAAAAAAAAAACCATATTGCCTTAAAATTCTGCTGTTTCTTGCAGACAGATCAGCAGGGAGGCATGTAGTCCAATCCTTTAGGGTCTGAACATAGTAAGGTCTAGAAAAGTGCCATAAACCAAAAGAGACTGCCCTGTCTCAAGTTCATAAATTTTCCCCAAAGCTATCTGGAATACTTATTCAAAAGTACAAATTCTTATTTCAACTGATAGTCTACCAACAATCTGTAGACCCCTACTATCCACATTACACTGGGAATACTATTTATA
>NC_081560.1:72733323-72818326 GCF_022355385.1 Mustela nigripes
TATATATATATATATATATATATATATATATATATATTTTATTTTTCCCCCAAACAAAAGTATAAGAAAGATATAAGAGGAAGAACATCATCCATTTTTTAATCCCAAATATACATGCAGGAGTGTAAAAACAAGAACTGATTATTTTTTTAAAAAATGTTTTGTGTGGTACTGAAGGAGGGTACAAATCCACTATTACTTGCTGTCTTGAATCTACACTTCACTGCAACCCTAATTCAGTAGTGAACGGAAACCACAAGAAAAAATAGAAAACTAAACACATTTATCAAAAAATAAGCACCCCGCCTCAGAAATGCTAAACATAGAGTAACCACAGGACCCAGCAATCGCTCCTATGTATAAACCCAAGCAAAATGAAACCACATGTCCCCTCCAAAACTTATACATGAATATTTACAGGAGGATTATTCATAATAACCAAAAATGAGTTAATGACCCAAGTCTCCACCAACTAATGAGTGAATAAACAAAATATGGCGTATCCATGCAATGTAATATTATTAAACCATAGAAAGGAATGAAGTACTACTGATAGATACTTCCATGAGGATGAACCCTGAAAACACTATGTTAAAGAAAAGAAGCCAATCACAAAGACCATATTGTACTATATGGTTACATTTATGTGAAACCTTCAGGACAGGGAAATTTGTGGAGAAAGAAAGTAGGTTCACATGGTTGCTAGGAGCTACAGAAGACTGCTAGGGGGTATGGGATTTCATTTAGGGTGATGAAAATACTATAAAACTTTGATATAACCAGAAGAAAACATCAGACAAACCCAAACTAAGAGGTGTTCCACAAAAAAACTGATGTCACAATTTGAACCAAAACTATATCCTGTGATAAAACAGAAAGAGCAAATGTGGACTAACTCTATGCTCTCGGCTGAGTTACTTAGACTCCCTGGGTCTTGGATCCCTCCAAGTAAAACAGGAGCTCATGGAGATGTTATAAATCATAAAAAATTAAATATCCAATGAAATCTCTAGCACAAAGTAAACAGATGAATCAATTTTTATTTTCACTGTTTTTGCTGCATCTGCCAGGACGTTAGATAAAATCTAAGGCAAGACTTTAAAAGCCAAACGACTCACTTGGGCAACGTTGTCCATTACAGCAGTTACTAGTCATGTGTGGTTATTTAAATTTAAATCAATTAAAATTAAGAGTTCAGTTTCTCAGTCCCATAAGCCACATTTCACATGCTGAGTAATCACTAATGTATAGTGACTACAGTACTGGACAGAGCAGATCCAGAAAAATACCAAAAAATGAATTTCTATAGATCTAGAGCATTTCTACCATCACTTAACTAAAGACCTAAAGATACACAAATGAACTATCATGTTAAACTTTACATCTAGCTTTGAACTTTTACATGGAACTTAAGAAACTGCTAGCACAGGGGCACCTGGGTGGCTCAGTTGGTGAAGCATCTGCCTTCAAATCAGGTCATGATCCCAGGGTCCCAGGATTGAGCCCCGCATCAGGCTCCAGTAGGGAGTCTGCTTCTCCCTCTCCCTCTGCCACTCCCCTTGCTTGTGCTCTCTCTCTCTGTGTGTCAAATGAATGGATAAAATGAAAGAAAGGAAGGAACGAACGAACGAACAAACTGCTAGCAATAACAAAAGTTCTGTCATGACAGTAGTAAGATGGAGGGAAAAATCAAGTCACTGGAAAATCTGCCAAATATGTCTCAAACAAGAAGAACAAAACCCAATCAAACTGCAACCAAAGTCCTTACTCCAGTGAACAATCCAGGCTGTCAAATGAGCCCATCCAAAGCGTAGAAGTATGAGGGTTTACTACTATAGAAAGAAAGAGAGAAGGCATTCAGTAAATGAGCAACAGTGATCTTTGTAATCCACCAAATGTCTGTGACATCAATTTCTCCTCCATAAATTATTTTTTGGAAAATATCTTTCTCCGCAGCTATTTCCAATTCCCACGTTATCTGTTGATGTCAACACAGGAGGCTTACATTTAAATCTCCAAGAGCAATGAAATGTTGTGTGATATTTTTGCCATTAATTTCCTATGAAACCAAAACAAATATTTTATAAATATAAACCATCTTCTTGGTTATGATTTTTATTAATAATTGTAGGAAATTAGGGGCACCTGGGTGGCTCAGTGGGTTAAACCTCTGCCTTTGGCTCAGGTCATGATCTCAGGGTCCTGGGATCGAGCCCTACATCGGGCTCTCTGCTCAGCGGGGAGCCTGCTTCCCCTTCTCTCTCTGCCTGCTGCTCTGCCTACTTCTGATCTCTCTCTGTCAAATAAATAAGATCTTTAAAAAATATATAATAATAATAATAATAATAATCATTGTAGGAAATTAGAAAGCCATTCCTTAATGTTTCTCACTTTTATTATCACACCGGATGCTTTGAACTTCATGCAGAATGTTGCAGGCTGGAACGGTTCCATGAAACAGGAAAAACCGGATCAAAAAGCTTAGCCTAAGTGCTCCTCAGAAACATGAAGGAGAAGCACCTGTCCACTTTCATTTAAGTTAAGAAAGATTCTGGGCCACTGTGTGTGCTGTCTTTAGGTTCGGATACAAAATGTCCAAATCTATGATGGAATATTGAATAATAATTAAAATATCCCTCACTGGAACTCAAATGCTTTCACATACAAGATACATTACCTCCACGAGGGAGCTAAATGGAGCCCTCAAAAGAAAAGGGCGAGCATTTGGCTTTAAAGTGAGTGCACTCTGTCCGCCTTATTCCAGCTGGAATAGAGCTAGTAATTATGCCTGCAAGTTGCAAGGCACTTTCCCCTGGGAAGCTTTAAGTGCTTTAAAAACATGGGCTAATCCACCTTTATAATATCCCCAGGCAGCAGAGACAGGCTTGGTACTCCCTAAAACACAAAAAAGTTGAAATGATTTTCTTGAAGTTACACCACTCAGGAGTTTCGAGATGGGAATTTATATATTCTGGCTCAGCAACCACGTACACTGAACCAGTAGATTTAAACAGACCACTAGAAACCCTGAGGGGGTTTCAGCATGAGTGAAAGCCTCAGAAGAAAGGCTGGCAGATTCCCAAGATGTGGGACCCCTTGGCACAATTATTAGTGGCCACAGGAAGTCCTGAAAGAATGGCTCTTTGCTTACTCAAGAGCAAGGAAGAGCCACATTAACATCCCAAAGATGTGTCCATACGCGAGATATGCATTTGTAATGTGTTTACTTCCCTCAATTTGAAATCAAAGTCCCTGAGTAAATTGTTCATATAAAATCACAAAACAGTTAAGTATTTTCTACTTGATTTAGTAGATCGGGTATTCAGTTTGTATTTCAACTCTAATTCTCAGGTTCTCCATAAAACTACGTGATTAATTAGGTGATTAATTCAGCCTCGGTGTGTCTGGCAACAAAGCCAGTATCTGCCCTTGGCTCTGACTAATTCAAAGAAACCCCTTTTCAGGGTTAGAGACCGGACTTCACATCAGAGAACGGGTAGCTTACTCGAGAAATACTTCCTTTTCCTGTATTGTCTTTTGATGCTATGTCCTCGCCTTATCAGCCGCACCACTGTAACAGGACGAGAACTGAACATGGACAGAGACAAAAATCGTATTTTTCCTACCTATGTACAAAAAACCTCCAAAACCTGATAGACCCTCCCAATCTCCACTTACCTCTTAAATACTGGGACCACCACTTCAAAACTTACGTCCACCCAAAAACCGGCACACAAATGTTTATTAGCAGCTTTATTCGTACTTGCCAACATCTGGAAGCAACCAAGATGTCCTTCAGCAAGTCAATGGTTAAACAAACCATGGTACATCCAGATGGTGGAATATTATACAGCAATAAAAAGAAATGAGCTATCAAGGCCACAAAAATACAAGAAGAAACCTTAAATGCATATTGCTAAATAAAAGCAGCTGATCTGAAAAGACTACATACTGGATGACTCAACCTCATTTAAGATTCTAGAAAAGGCAAACTTATGGAGATGGTAAAAAGATCAATAGTTGGCATTCAGGGGAAGGGGCGAGGGGATGAACAGGTAAACCACAGAGGACTTTTTAAGGCAACAAAACTACTCTGCTTGATGCTGTAACAGTGGATACGTATCATTATACATTTGTCAAAACCCACAGAGTGGACAACACAGTGAACCCTAATGTAAACTACAGACTTCAGTTAGTAATACTAAATTAATATTGGCTCATCAATTTTAACAAATGCACTACACTAATGAAAGATACTAATAACAGGGGAAACTGGGAGGGTGTGAGTTGATATGAGAACTAATTTGTTTGATTTTTCTGTATACCTGAAAGGAACAGTCTAGGAGTTTAAAACAAAAACAGCAACAACAACTGGTAGCCCTTCCAAAATTTCACAGGCATCTTAAATCCAGGGACACATGTAGAAAACTGTATTTGACTGACATCACTTACAGTGAGTTTACCTTTTTAGTGAATATAATGAGTTCTGAAAACCACACTTCTGGTTATTTACTTTTTTTAGAAAGACTCTACACCCTCCTTGATGCTGTTTTATTAATAAAGATTAGCTTTTCAAGCTTCTGTGGACAAAGCTAATGTACAAATAGAAAGAATAAGTGACGGATCTGTGAATTGCCAACTACATTTCAGAGTAATCCAACCATTTCACGTGCCAGACTCTCTCTTCAGTCACCTGGCTTCTTGAGTACATTTCATTGGTTATGATTAGTCAAATTTTAACCTATACTCTATTCCCTGAGAGCAGAGACCATGTCTTAGCTATTCCTTATCCTCTCTGCAGAAGAGACTGTGGGGATGGAAGGAAGGAAGGAATGCCTTACAGGTATTTCCTCCCATCAGTCTCAACAGGAAACACAAGATACACTCAAACTAGGTATAATACATTCAAATTGAGTTTCATCAAGAAATAACTTTCAAAATCAGGGACAGGAGGCACCTCGGTGGCTGGGTGGGTTAAGCATCTGCCTTTGGCTTAGGTCATGATCCCAGGGTCCTAGGATGGGGCCCCACATCAAGCTCCCTGTTCAGCAGAGAACCTGCTTCTCCCTCTCCCCCGACCCCTCGCTGTGGGCCGTCTCACATACGTGCTCTCTCATGTGCGTGCACTTGTTCTAATAAATAATTTTTTTAAAGTAAAATAAAGTTGGGTAGGATTAGTGCTACTGAAGGGATAATCCTTACCCCCTCTGTGCTAGATGGGTCAAGGGGTGAGCTGATATCTGGAATTTAGAGAGAAAGACAGAGGAGACCATGGGTGGACTGGAGGAGGCAGGGAGTGCTATGGAGCCAACAGGCCAAGACTTAGTAGAGAAGAGCTGGAGGACCAAACACCCCGAATCACTCTCTATCTACCCTCAGATCTCCAGTGTTCTCCCACTGGGTCTCTCCAGTGGTCAGATCTGTCTGGAAACCCCAAAGCACAAGGGTGTTCACTGGTATAATACACACAGGTCAGCCACCCAGGGCACAAAGCGGTCTGGAGAAGAATAGAGAAGGGACCCAGGGAGTAAACAAAGCATACCTGGCACATCCCAGAACACACGCACACAAGCATGACACAAGCGCACACAACCTTCCCCTCTACTCACTGGAGTCTTTAGACTCACACTCTGTAGGTGTGCAGCCTCAGACCTCTGAGCCTCAGATTCACCACTTGCGAAAGAAGACTCAGTAGAGGAACTGCCTAAGAGTGGTAAGGATTAAATGAGACAACATAAAATGCTCAGTGCCTTCACACTGGAAGCATCACAGAGTAATGATGCCTAACTGCACGCACTTAAGCACAGTTTCTATCACAACATCTCACGCTTGTTTTGTCCCATAGTCATTCAGCATATGTGTTCTATGTCCCCAGGTACATAGGATAGTCTTTGAAGACAGGCCAGAGATGGGTCATTTTACTCCTTTGCTGTCCCCCAATGTGCCTACTTGATAAAGCACTGTGTAAACAGGGCAGCAAGATAAATATTTACTAAAATTCAAAAACGACAAAACCCTACAAAACCCCTCTACTAAATGTTTAATGAATTTATTCACCTGCAGAACAGAAGTATCGCTAATGAAATGAGTAGCTGTTTTCCTCTGGTCTAGAAAATGCTCACTTTTTTCATATGTTAATATAATTATACTTCCTCATGCAAAAAAAAAAAAAAAATCTCCTTATATAAAATTCAAGTAATTCAGCAACTGCTTCAAATTTTAATATGTACAAACTATAAAGCATTCCCACTGGGAATAATAAGAAAAAGAGAAAACTGGAGTTGAGAGAAGGGAAAGAAAGCAGATGGCAGAGCGGGAGTCTTCAGAAAGAGGGAAAATAAATGCAGGTCCCTAGCTGCCCACTAGTAGGCAGTATCTAGGACCACAGAGCCTCAAAACACAGGTGCTCAGAAGACCAGGTAGAGTAAAGGAGAGAGGATATACACTCCCTTGTTCTGGGAAATGAATGAATAAAAGTACTGGTTTTAAGTAGACTGAAGGAAACTACTCAAGCATCTCAGATAACTTGCACCTCTAAGACCACTATGGAAACAAGGAAGTAGGCATCCTGAAGGCTTATTCATAGGTACAAATTCATAAAATGAAGTCAACAACTATGAACACTAAAAATCAGAAAAGCACCGGGGCACCTGGGTGGCTCAGTGGGTTAAGCCTCTGCCTTCGGCTCAGGTCATGATCCCAAAGTCCTGGAATCGAGTCCCGCATCGGGCTCTCTGCTCGGCAGGGAGCCTGCTTCCTCCTCCCCTCCCCCTGCCTACTTGTGATCTTGCTCTGTCAAATAAATAACTAAAATCTTTTAAAAAAAAAAAAAAAAAACCACAGAAAAGCACCAAACATTCGGACAAAGAACAGAAGAAGAACAGTGGCCTCTATCTATGACCCTGCAAGAAACAAAACTTAACCGTGAACAGGTCATAGTAATTAAGAGGGATGATGAGTCCAGAAACTTGAGGAACTTTTAGTCAGTGGGAATGCAAAAATCTGAGACATTTGGTATTTTAAACGGCAAAGGTTTAACAGAAGAAAACTATTACACAAGTGTTGGGAGACTGGAAGAATCAAATGTAAACACAGAGATAACCTCAATATTAGTAACTGCTGGAAGTACCTACAACCTTGGGACTGAAGAAGTAGAAGAAGGAAAGATGTGGAGTTACCAGAACCCATGTGCCCCAAGAAGGGGCTGGTAAGAGAGTGCAAGGAGGGTGGAGGGAACAGGACACACAACAGCATGACTGACCCTCAGACCTGGGTTAATAAGGGCCATGGCAAAGCTGATGTCAAAAATTCTGAAAGAAACTATAGACTTGAGCTATAGCTGGCCATAGGAGAAAGGCTGACAGGAGCTGAAAACAGCAAAATCCTTCCTCTGCCTTCCTCCTCCATTTCAATCTTCCTACCAGTGTCTCCTACAGCCAGAAACCAACAGGAATCCAGCTGGCAAGGGAATCTGGGAAGCCTTACAAAACAAAGTAGGAGATGGTGGGCTTGAAGCTGAAAACACAAATAAATAGCCAGCACAGTTTGATATCTGTATTTTCCCTATTCCGTTTTAAGTTCCTTGACTGAGAACTCCCTGGTATGAGTTTTTCCAAGAACCTAACCCTGATTTTTGAGAATTAGTTAATGTCATGAAGGTTTTTTGACTAAAAATAAGTTGGAATATTTCACTAGAACTCTTTTCCTCTGCCAGGATTATAAATGTATTTCCTATTTATTTGGGCCAGACTTTTCATAAAGTGCATACAGAAATACTTTTACAATGGAGAACACTGCCCAAATACAACAATTTCTTCCAAAAAGAAAAATTCTTCATAGATTCCTAGCATGTCTAAAATCTCTTTAAATATCTCTTAATTCTCTGATACAACGACAGTTGGGGCCTCTGAGAGAAGTGGCTGTATTTATTTTGTTCTGCAGGTAAGAGAGACGTGAATCTTTGGGGGTCAGAGGGTAGCTGCTCTCCAAGAAAGCCCCCAGTGATCCCTGCCTCCAAGTATTCACACTCTTGTGTTATCCCCTCCCATGCTGAACAGAGCCGATCTGTACACCCAACAGGATATTGCAAAAATGACCGTGAATGACTTCTGAGGTCATAAACGACGCTACAGCTTCCATCTTGCTTTCTCTTCCATTACTCATTCTGGAAGAAGCCAATGGCCTGAATCTGGAAACAACCTCTCTAGCTCTACAGAGATGTTCCTGCGGTAAGGAGTAGAGGCATTCTGCCAACAACCACGTGAGGGAGACACGGTGCAAGCACACCCTTTGGGCCAGTCAGGCCCTCAGAGGACCACAGCTCCAGCCAACATCTTGACTACAAGCTCCAACACACCCACAGCCAGAACCACCCAGCTAGGTTGCTCCCAAATTCCTGACCAACAGAAACTCTAATTTACTCTAATTAAACCTTAATTAACTCTAAATAAACATCTGACAGATGTTTATTATTGTTTTAAGGCATATGTTTACAGATAACTTATATTCAGTGATAATACACATACCCTCAAAAGCCCTCCCTGGTTATATTCTCTCATTCCTTAGTCAAATGGACAAGACTCACTTAACATACATCGCTCCTGGTCCCCTGATTGGGCCTGAAGGAATCTTCTAACCTCATTAATGCGGTTTATTTAAAGAGTCCAGCTGCTCCCACCCTCTCTATTCCACTACTCTTCTAACATATCTTGAATTTTCTGTCAAACAAAGCCAGCAGAGGAATTAGATGCCCATGAGGTTTTAAGCCCCCTTAATACTGGAAGCATTCAAGCAGATGATCAAAGATTACAAAAAATTTTTTATACTCATGGGAGGTCGAACTACATGACCTCCAAGGTTTCCAGTAACACGGAGAAGGTTGTAAGACAAAGTCTCTCGGTGTCCCCCTGCTAAACTGTGCAGTAATCACCAAGGATAACTAAGTACTGAAAGCCGGGAGTTCACAGGACAAAGAAAAAGAGAGAGAGAGAGAATTAAAATAGCTTATAAACTTATGATGCTCAGCCCAACTAATAATTAAAGTAATGCAAATTTAAAACAACTAGTAAAGCACTAATTTTCATGGGCCAGGCTGGAAAAATCTGCAAGTTTCAGGAAACACATCAGGGTAAAGGGTGGAAACACAGGTATTACGGTTGTTGAGTGTGGATCCGTGCACACTCTTGAAAGGTAACTTGGCAATATATGTTAAACCTTCAACTATACAGAGCCTACATGACTCAGCACTTGCATTTGTGAACCAAACTACCCCGTTACCTCTGTTTGTCAGGATAAAATTCTATAAATGACCTAAATGTTCATCAACTTTAAAAATGGGTAAATAGGGGCACCTGGGTGGCTCAGTGGGTTAAAGCCTCTGCTTTGGGCTCAGGTCATGGTCCCAGGGTCCTGGAATCGAGCCCCGCATTGGGCTCTCTGCTCAGCGGGAGCCTGCTTCCCTCTCTCTCTATCTGCCTCTCTGCCTACTTGTGATCTCTGTCTGTCAAATAAATAAATAAAAATCTTTAAAAAAAAAAATGGGTAAATAAACTGTAATGCAATAATGCAATGAATAGCACGCCACCTATAAACAAAATGAGTTGGAGCTATGTATGAGCTAACACGAAACACCACCAAAAGATACTGTTGGGAAGAAAAACAAGATATGCCCAGTAGGATAAAAAGGAAGGAGGGCAGATAAGCCTAGAAAGTGTCAGAAAGGAATTTTAAAAAATGCTGTTCATAGTTGTCTCTGGGGAGGAGTCCTAGGAACTTGGGAAGAGAAAAACATTTTACTGACTGCTCTTTTGTACTGCATGAATGTATTTCTAATTGTTTTTTAAGATTTTATTTATTTATTTGACAGACAGAGATCATACAAGTAGGCAGAGAGGCAGGCAGAGGCAGGGGGAAAGCAGGCTCCCTGCTGAGCAAAGAGCCTGATGCGGGTCCCAGGACCCTGGGACCGTGATCTGAGCTGAAGGCATAGGCTTTAACCCACTGAGCCACCCAGACACCCCTGTATTTCTAATTTTTAAGTAAGGGGAAGAGCTTAACATGATAGAAGAACAGAAAAGAAAAAAAAAGAGGTTTAAGTTATAGTTATTTTTCAACTAATTTTATAACGTAGTCCAACACAGCCAGGGTCTGCCTTTGGTCTTAAGGCACTCCCATGTACATTCAACCGTTAAAAATCATCTCCAGGAGGACAAAGGTCCTTCACACTGTCAGTGTGCCTCCCACTAATTAGGGGGATGAAAGCTCTTCTGCCATCTTAATGCAAACCACTAACTCAAGGATTAGGGGCATCCACAAGATGAACATCTCCCGCTCTGAGCTTTGCGACTCATGAACTGTGAGAGAATTGCCTTTCTTTGAATGCTCAGGCAAAGAGTGGCAAGGTTAAAGAAATAAAGAGAAGTCAGCATTCATCTCACTTAAACTGGTGGGAGTCATCAGAGCACACAACTGCTGTCAAAAAGCAGGCTGCTCCTGCCCACTGCCTCCGCCCATAAATGTCAGATGCGATTTTCTTCTCCAGTGACCGAACCCTTTCTGAGACTAAGTAACCACTTCCCAGATCAGTGATCTGCTTGAAAGAAGTCTAGTAAGTAGCTGTTAATTATTCTCAGTGTGTGTGACACAGAGGGAAATTGATGTAGGACAACATGCTTCTAAAAAGAACATCCTTTGTCTTTTTGGGCCGATATGTTAAAGATGAGAACTTTATGTCTTCAAATGGGCTTGTGTTTGCTAACAGGTGAGGGCACTTTTGTTAATCTACCTAAACTACAGCTATCCAAAAACATTTAAGTGATAAATACGTATTATGACCTATTTAAGAAGGAAGAAAATACCCAGAATTTTCCCAATAGATTATTGCAGCAATACTTTCATGAGACTAGATAGAAAACCCCTAAACAATCTTGCCAACACTTCCACCCAGATGTTTGGATTCTTTCTCAGTTCATACCTGGCAAATGTCTAAAATTTTAAAGCTCCTATTGAGTCACAGGAAAATAAAGAGGCGGTGGGGGGGGGGGGCAGGCAGACTGTAGAATGAGTCTTCAGACTAACCAGTCTTTTTTGGAGACTTTAAATCATCTTAAGGTTGTTGAAAAGGGAAATAGTTCTTTTAATAATTAGATATAAGCTTTATTTATAGACTGATACACTGTAAAAAGTAAGGGCCCAAAACTGAGTTTCCATAGTCAAAACACTAGTACCTGAAAAAAGTAAGGACTTACTTGTCAAGAAAAAAAGGCCAAGTGCCCAAAGTAATAATGTGTAGAAAACCTTCCAACTATAACAATTTGTAGGGATATATATAAACATGTTGAAAAGGACACATGTAACCTCTAATCTCCACAACTGTGTACAATGTAAATTTCATGAGCTTGGGACCTTCATTCTTTCCTATAAAATGCCTGCCACATGACAGGTACTCACTAAAATCAAAGGAGCTAATTTTTATAAAGGCATCTACTTTCTCTTCTTAAAGGTAAGATGTCTAAAGTTCCTAACTATCTACCTTGAGTTTTAGGCCTAATCTTTATGCAGAAATAAAAGTTAAATTAAACTGAATGTTTTGAAGTAACATGAACATAATCTCATTACATTTTTTAAAATATTTATTTATTTATTTATTTGAGGGGCAGAGAGAGTGCAGGAGAGAGGGGCAGAGGGAGAAAGAATCTTAAGCAGACTTTGGCCTGAGCATACAGCCTCATAAAACCACAACCTGAGCAGAAATGAAGAGTCAGACCCCAAATCAACTAATCTCATTTCATTTTTTAATCCAATAAATTATAATAAGTATCCATCCATGTTCACTGAACGTTTGAGCACATCATAAATTAAACTGGCCTTTGGTGGTCAGTGATGACCACTCCGAGCTGCATGCCCAAGTGGGTGTCCAAGAGATGTTGCTTCACAGCAAATCACTGGGGATGCCCCTGGGAAGTGATGTGAGAAACAGGAGGGTAAATTTAAACAAGCTTCTTTACTTAAGTATTTCCGAAACTTGAGTATTAAATGTGCATCTGCCAAGAAAAGGATGTAAGTTTCCCAAGCTTCTTTGAGCAGGAAACACTCTGTAATCTGCACGTGTAGTTATTGTTGGGTCTTTTCCCCCCCGCTCACTTCATAAATGAACTACATGGAGCTATTTCCTGAAATTGGACATAAGCTAAACAGGGATCTATAGATTCCCTTCCCAGCACTGAGACTTGAAACAAGTCACTTAATAATCATCAGATTCCTCACCCATAAAACGGAGATAAAGATATGACTTAACTCATACTTTGCTGAAAAGAAATCCAAAATTAATACATATCAAGCAGTCAATGATTGTCTTCATTATTATCATTACACCTGTCTTAGACCGCTTGGGCTGCTATAACAAAATACCATAAACTGGGTGACTTAAACGACAGTTCTGAAAGATGGAAAGTCCAAGACTATATAGTCTGGCAAGATTCAGTTTCTAGTGAAGGAGGGGAGGAATCCCTTCCTGGCTTCCAGATGACCACCACCTTCTCACTGTGTCCTCATAATGGAGGGAGAGAGGGAGAGATGGAAAGCTGTCCAGTGTCCCTTCCAATAATAACACTAATAACCCTATCAGATCAGAGCCTCCCTTTTGCCTCATTTAACTTTAACTACTTCCATTAAGGCCCCATCTCCAAATACAGTCACATTGCAGGTTAAGGCTTCAGCACAGGAGTTCTGGGGGAATATAATTTAGTCATAATTCAAGTCCCCTCCCCTTGATTTCTATTCTTTCCCTTCCTAGTATCTACTATAATCCTGAAAGAATAAAAAACTCAGGCTGTTGAGAAGTGAACAAGTTTGTCCCTTCACTGCCACCAAAGACCCCTACAGCATTGTGCTGCCAGTTTGCTCTTTGGGTCACATAATTAAGCCACTCTACCTTGAGAAGATGGGCAAGAAAAGGGAAAATGGTCTCGTGGCTTCCTGACTCCACCGGCATAATAGTATCAGGCTGTATTATGGTAAGGAGTCAGACCAAAAAAAAAAAGGGCTTGGGTGGGGGAAATACAGTTCCATATACATTTCACAACTCTTCTCATCACATAGTGGAAAACCACTTTCAGAAACAAGACTGTGCTACTACTGCATCAGCCAAATCTACAATTTTATGAATTAAGAAATTTCTATATGTACACATCAAAACAAGTAATTACAATCCTATTGACGAGAATGTGAAAGATGAAAAGTAACTAAAATAAAAGTCAAAGAACAGACTAGAATAAAATATCTGCCTTAAACATGACAAAGATTAACATATTAATATTTGATGGGATATAAAGAGTGGAAGCATATTAAAATCAACAGCAACTGCGTGCACTAGTGAATCAACAGGAATCCCAAGGGAGCCAGAGAGAACCTCTGGGGACTCCTTGCCCACTCCACTCATCTCTCCTCCAGGCAAAGGCTGGTTCATCTTCCAAGCTGCACACATATATCACCTTGCCTCCTACCCTGGTGCATCCCCCAAATTCCTCCAAGAAGCACTTTTTGTATACTTTGAATAAAGCCCTCATTTTACCTACTGTAATTACTTCCCCATGAGATGCAAAATTTTTTTGAATGCACAGGCTAAACAAGTCTTTCTCATCTTTCTATCTCCAGTAGCTGGCACAAGGCCTGACAGAGAGTGGGTATTCAGGAAGTGCTCACTGAATAAATAAATTGCTCATCATTCATGAGCTAATAATGCAAAACAAACACAGGTTTCAAAACAACTGAGTCAAGGAAATACAATGTAAAGCAACTTTTACTACACTAGGGAACATTATAAATTTAACACAAGAGTAAAATTTCATTTTAAATGACAAAATTTACTTCAACCCTGCAGAAAAGTAGCACGGCAATACCTATTAAAAATCTCAGCAAGCTGTTCATTCCTGAGAGTCAGCTAGGATTGTTGACAGAGGAAGCAGCAAAAAAATAAAAATAAAAATAAAAAATAAAAGTAACTAAAGTGTCACAGAAATTTTCATTAATTAAACAAACAAAATATGGGGCATCTGGGTCACTCAGAGCGTTAAGCCTCTGCCTTCAGCTCAGGTCATGGTCCCAGGGTCCTGGGATCGAGTCCCACATCAGGCTCTCTGCTCAATGGGAGCCTGCTTCTTTCTCTCCCTCTTGCCTGTCATTTCCTCTATGCTCTATCTCTGGCACATAAATAAATAAAATCTTAAAAAAAAAATAAGAAAGTCTTTATATAGGAGGAGAAGGAGCAAAGTAGTATGCATCAACTCAATAAAATATTACATAACCAAAAAACTGAAACTTAAAACGGCAGAAATAGTCTACAGTACTTTTTAAATTTTTTTGTAAAGATTTTATTTATTTATTTGACAGAGATCACAAGTAAGCAGAGAGGCAGGCGCAGAGAGAGGGGGAAGCAGGCTCCCCGCTGAGCAGAGAACCCAATGTGGGGCTCGATCCCAGGACCCTGAAATCATGACCTAAGCCAAAGGCAGAGTCTAAACCCACTGAGCCACCCAGGAGCCCCATACTTTTTTAATTTTTAAGGTCATGTCTGGAACACTTCATCATAAGTTTATTTAAAGAAGGGCACCTGGGTGGCTAAGTCAGTTAAGCATCTGCCTTCAGCTCAGGTCATGATCCCAGGGTCCTGGGATCAAGTCTCGGAGCCTTGCGTTGGGCTCCCTGCTCTGCAGGAGCCTGCTTCTCCCTCCCTCTCTGCCTACCACCCTGTGCGCTCTCTCTCTCTCTCTCTGTCAAATAAGTAAATAAAATCTTAAAAAAAAAAAAAAATCAGGATGCAAAGTATGTCATTCCTGGCATATTGCCAACACTGACCTTTTAAAAATAAAATGATTATGTATTTCTTTAATTCTACTGAGGTATAATTCACATCCATACAATTTACCCATTTAAAGTATATAATTCCATGGCTTTTAGTATATTCACAAAGTTGTGGAAATACCAACACAATCACTTTTGAGTATTTTCGTGACCACAGAAACAAAGTCCACACTTCTTAGCTGTCAATCTCCAATCCTCTCATGGCCCTCCCACCCAGCCACTAGCAACCATCAATCTACCTCCTGTCTCCAAATAGTCACCTATTTTGGCACCCACCTATTTAAGTGAACTCATACAATATGTAGGCCTCTGTGACTGGCTTCTTAGCATAACGTTATCAAAGTTCATTCGTGTCATTCCAGCTACCAATGTTTCATCCCTTTTTATTAATTAATAATATTCTACTATATAGATATACCACATTTTGATTATCCATTTACCAAACATTTGAATTGTTCTCATTTGGGGGCTATTACAAATAATGCTGCTCTGAACATTTGTATAGAAGTTTCTGTGTAGACATGTTTTTATTTCTCTTGAGTATATACCTAGAAGTAGAGTTACTGGATCACATCATAACTCTATGTTTATGAGACACTACAGACTGTTTTCCTAAGCTGCTGAACCACACAAATCCTCACCTACACTTGTCATCGTCTGTCTTTTTTATTCTAGTCATCCTAGTGTATGTGAAGTAGTATTTTACTGTGTTTTTTTTTTTAAGGTTTTATTTATTTATTTGACAGAGATCACAAGTAGGCAGAGGAGCAGGCAGAAAGCTGAGCAGAGAGCCCGATGCAGGGCTCGATCCCAGGACCCTGGGATCATGATCTGAGCCGAAGTCAAAGGCTTTAACCCACTGAGCCACCCAGGAGCCCCTCTTATATTGTGGTTTTTTACTTGCAATTCTCTGATGACAAATGATGCTGACCATCTTTTCTTATGTTTATTGGCCTTCTGTATATCTTCTTTAGAGAAATATCTACTCAGATCCCTTGCCAATTTTTAATTAATTTTGTCTTTTTATTCTTGAGTACTTCTTTATATATTCTAGATACTAGTCCCTTATAAAATATATCATGCACAAAAATTTTCTCCCATTTTGTCTTTTCCCATGTTGTCTTATCACTTTCTTAATGTTAGTCTTTTAAATGTGTCCTACCATAATCCACACCAGTTCCTACCATCATCCATATAAAATGTACATGAACAAATGCTAAGAAAACTTACATCATCCCCTTTTCTCCTTGAAATCATTATCTCATTTCTCCTTTCCCTCAGAATTTTATCCTAATGTACTTATGCCTGAAAGTCTTTTACTAATTTATGAATACTCTATCATACTTCTCTGCAAAAAGTTTTATACATAAGTCACAATACTTAAATGCCTTTGATTTCCTGTGACAATGTAACTCTTAAGCTTTAATATTTTTCTTACGCATTCAGTTATAATTGTTTTTCTATTTTTAATGTTTTTAATATAAATAATTATCATTAATAGAACACAATCTGTACACTGTTTATTGGGACAAATAGTCATTAAACATAAGGAATACATTTTTTTGGCAATGTATTGCTTAATAAGATAGATGGGATAGGGGGTGGGTAAGAAGCCTTTAAGATATGCCTGAATCAAAACTATGAACCGGTTGGGCCTTCATTTGATGATCAGGGCTTTGAAAACCTGGGGCCAACATGCTACAGCTAGATTACAGATGGGGGAGAGTTTTTTGGTCAAATAGGAGAGGGCTATAGTAGAAGGAAAAGTGGGAAAGAAGAGTCTGCATGACGCCCGGGGGAAGGTGTGTTTTCAAGGAGAGAAATTCCCAGAAAAAATACATCCAATTAATAAAAAGGATCTGAAAAGAGATTTTCTTAAAATTATCCAACCTACATACCTCTTGGGAATTCTTTTTCTACTCCCTGAAGTGTACATGTTCCCCAATTGGAAGACAGCTGCCTGACGGGGTCTCGTGCTGCCTGGGATGATTACGTACAATGAATACTACGTACAATGAATACTTGTCAGTTACACAAAGTCTCTCTTTGCTAACACCTTTGTCTATACAGAACAGAAGTGGTATCTTGAGTGGAGAAAGCAGCTTACTTTATCCAAAATTTCATAATAAAATAGGATGGGTCAAAGCAGTCAAGACATTTCAAATAATACAGAAGGTTTGCATTCAGCAGTTGGTAAGAAGAGATCTTACTACTGATTACCGTAATGTCACTGTCTTTTACGAAAGTCTGATGGCTTTAAGTCACTCGCTACACCAGACAGAGCTATACAAATAAACCTAAAATAGCTACTTTTAAAATCAGATTTAAACTTGACAAGAGCTTATGACTGGGTTAATATTGCTTATACTCGTCTAACTGTCACTTTGACGAACTACATGTTTGTCTTGATGACATCTCCCCCTAGGCATATGGTGCTTCCATTAACTCCGGTGTTAGCTTTGTAGCAGGAGAATATGCCTCATTGTTTTCAGAATATTCATAATTTACAAGGCCCCTTTCTTTGGTCATGATTCATAATTGCTCATAACATTGAGGGGAAAGATCCCTGAGCAGATGCTATTCTGTGTGTGTGTGTGTGTGTGTGTGTGTGTGTGTGTGTTTAATTACAAAGAACAAAGCGTTCTCTTTGAAGCAAATGTTTAACAGTCATGATCCAAATTTCAGATGAAAATGATACCTCATAAAGTATAACAAAAAAGATGTTATAACAACCTTGGGCAACACAGAGAAACTTTCAAAATACGAAATCATAGAAGGATATAAACTCAACAATTCCATTCAACAGCATTTATTAAAAAGTTATTTTGCGTAAGACTCTGGGATCGAGATATGGAGGAAAAACACACTTCATCCCTTGATTCTATTGCCAAACTGGCATCACAAAATAGACAAAGAATCTGAGGGTTCTAAGGGGATTTGCGATCCAAATATTTATCCCCAAACTTAGGTTGTCAGAATTCAAAAATATTCTCTGGAGAACTGATGACTTCTAAAATCAGTTTCATAGTCAAATATCACCCCTCATCTGCTCTTCCTGCCACTAGCATGGAAGTTCAAACATATCAACTACAAATCTTGCAAAATAGACAACATTTCATGAGAATAATAAAACAGATTTTGGAAAAAAAAAAAAAGAGAGAGAGAGGAAATGAGGATCTCAGGACCCTCTTTATAATTAACAATTAAAGATATAAACAATCTATAATTTCTATTGATGCTTTAAAAGAATGAAATAAACCAAATTTTTAAAAATCCCTTGTAAAAATAAAAATAAACAAAAAGGACCCTTTATGGTTATGTTTAAATGATAGATCACAAATGTGTTATGATAAAATTTTCAGACTATTCAGAAAAAAACTCTTCTTTTTTTTCCCTAAAAATCAGCACATAGTTGCAAATTAAAAAACAGAACAAACTTTATTTTCATGATTATCAGTGTGTTTTCTATAAGGACCAAATCTCAATTAAACCTTGGATGCCTATGAGACATGAAATGTTGATCTCCATCTTAAGTGGATTCACCTTCAGTGAACTTTTTCCAGTGCCATTTACCCTTGAGCCTTCTATGTCTTCCTAGTTCCAATTAATAAGCAACATGCTAGCCAGCTAAGCCTACTGGAATTATCTGTGTGAGAAGGGGCTTTCTGCTGTGGAACCCACTGCCGTCTTTCCCCAACTCAGTCCCCTTTCCTGGCTCCATGCGTACTTCCTTTTGGCCTTTGTGGCTGGTAGCCCATGCAAGCCAACCCTGAGAAAGACACGCAAGTCTCCCAAGGCTGTGAGTCTTAATGGATTTTGTTGTTAGTCACTCTCAAACAGTCAAACATGTAATTGTCCAAAAATTTTTATAGTAATGAAAGTATCCTAAGACCTGAAAATCTTCCTGGGAAGAGAAAACATAATCTACTTTTGCTCACTTGACAAACTTGAACTTTAACTCATTAAAACACCCCCACCACCACTACCAGCACTCCCTCTACCCCACCATCAGCATCGGTCAAACCCCTTCCTCTAAGATGGTCTTTCACAATGAAAAATGCACAGGAAGCACAACAGTGGGTCTCAGGTGAGCAGTCTGCCTTTCCCAGGGGCTCTAGGCAGAGTCACCAAGTTAGCTAAGGCATGTTGCTGTGTGTTTAGTCACTCACAAAAAACTTACTCTCTCTTGTATGATGTCTATCACCCAGCAAATTCCCAGCCCCTGAATGAGCAACTTGGAGAAATAAGCTAATGCCAGAATGTAGGAATGTTTGATTCCTTGATGCTCCCATGAGAACAGGGATTTTCAGCCCTCTCAGATCAGCACCACCTTTTCACAGCAAACACTTGAAATCCAGAGATAGTGATTATACACATGGAAAGAGAGAAAAAACTGTAACACAGAGGCAAAATGAAGAGAAGTAATTTTTACTGCCTTTCAAATGTGTTAAGTGTATGTATATATGTATACATATCTTAATATATAAATATACAGAACTACAATAAATGATTTAATGAGATAGTAAGATGCTTGCAACTATTTTTAATGAGTAAATCTGAAAAGACAGACATTCAACTGCATACTTTCAATACTCTTTAATGGATATTTTTAAATAAAGACTGTATAAGGATGCCTGGGTGGCTCAGTGGGTTAAGCGTCTACCTTCAGCCCGGGTCACGATCCTAGGGTTCCAGGATCGAGTCCTGCGTCTGGCTCCCTGCTCAGTGGGGAGCCTGTCACTCCCTCTCTCTCTGCCTGCAGCTCTGCCTACTTGTGTTCTCTCTCTCTCTCTGACAGATAAATAAATAAAATCTTTAAAAAAAAAAAGGTGTGTGTGTGTGTACATGGATATAGATCCATATTCATCACACAGTCCATAAATGTGTACTGGCACCATTTAAATACCACAAGCAGCACTGCTTCTGGTGATGGGATTTGCCAAAATGGTGCCTATGTCTTTGGGAAGTCTCCAATAAATCAAAATAAAACTTTGACATATTCAAAGCTACATTCCTGAAAATTTCAGAATATATTAAAACTGGGCCCAAAAAAAAGTTTTTGTTTCATATGTTAAGTGGGGTTAGATATTTGGCTCAGGTAATTACAAACAGCTTTCTCACCAACTGAATCTTCAACAGAGACATTCTAAGATTGTGCAGAATGCACAGAATAAGCTTTCACTGGTTGGCTATTTTTCCGTTTATTCCTGAATGTCCTCCACCCATCAAACACCAATGGCATACTCCATTCTTTTGGACAACCAAAATTAGTTCCCACCAGTTTCTAAAATACTCCCCCCCCAAGGAGAGGCAGTACCACTCCTGCCAAGGCCCACTGAATAAAACTGTCCTAAAAATACTGATTAGGAACTAACAGGGTATCAGACCCAGTAGTAGGCAGTAGGGACAAAGTAGTGGGTGTGTGTGTGTGTGTGTGTGTGTGTGTGTGTGTGTGTGTCTGTGTGTGGCTTAGAACACAGTGAGGAAAGTGGCATTAAACAACTACCCAACTAATTATATCAATTCAAAATACTACAAGGGCTAGGAAAGGAAATTATCAATTCCTAATCTAGGTGGTGGTGGCATCAGACTCTTAACAGTTTGTGGATCAGTAAAAGTATTTTTCTTTTATTAACTTGGAAACATAAATAGGGTTGTCAGCTTTTTAATTCTGCAGTGAAAGTTTTTTTTTTTTTAATAATAACTACCATTTACAATTACCATGGTAACAAGAAGGCAGAAAAGAAATTATCTTTGAGTTTTAAAAAACATAAAGCTAAAGTAGAAAACCTCATTCACTATATTATATTTTTTCTCTTCTGCTGTGGTTACATAAAAACTTATCACAGACTGGCATTTTTGTTACTGTAAGATCCCTGCTGCTCCAAGTGTGGTCTGTGGACCAGCAACATCAGAATCACCTGAGAATTTTTGAAAAAGACAAACTCGCATGCCCCACTTCATTCCTACTGCATCAAAATCTCATTTTAAGGGGCGCCTGGGTGGCTCAGTGGGTTAAAGCCTCTGCCTTCGGCTCAGGTCATGATCCCAGGATCCTGGGATCTAGCCCCGCATCGGGCTCTCTGCTCAGCAGGCAGCCTGCTTCCTCCTCTCTCTCTGCCTGCCTCTCTGCCTACTTCTGATCTCTGTCTGTTAAATAAATAAATAAAATCTTTAAAAAAAAAAAAATCTCATTTTAATAAGCTCCCCAGGTGATTCTCATCCACATCCAAGTCTGAGAAACGCTGTCCTAAAATAGATTATACTGACCCTCCAGTGGCTGAAATTTAGCCATAACCATGTACATTTGAGACTCAGTAATGATCCCGAACACTCAATAACCATTTTCTCAAAGAAGGTAATTGAGGGGTCCTGGAAAAATGAGGGCACAAGATGAAGCATAAAGCATAGGCACTAGCATCCTAAACATCAATCACCTTTCACCCTTTGAACCTTGTGACCTTGAACAGTCATGGGGTGAGGAGCAAGGAGAGACAGTGACGTGTCCATCACAAAAATGCGCAGCACTGCAGCCACTGTCAGGAACTAAGTTCCACAGCTTTGGGGAGGGGGGGGATGTCCAGGGTCTGCGCTAAATGCTGAGTCCTGTTCTGACTGCTGGGTGCTGCCAAAAGACAAAGCAATTTTTATCACTAGCGGGCAGTAAGTCAGCCAACTGTTCTGGTGACTTGACACATGCTACTTTGAATTCACGTTTCAGGATACTTTATTTCATAGTTAGTTTTTCTAACAAAGGAAATCTTTTTAGGCATGTGTTAATTATGGGCAAAGACATGAGGCATAGATTCATGCCTGTTTTCTAAGCTACTGTGATAGGCCAATAATCACCAGTGCAGCACACTGGCTCTTCCAGACAGAAGAAAAGTTCCAGTACAGATCCGTGGTGATATATGACATATGCCCACATATGGCTACTGACCACATGCATATGCTTTTGCCCACATTGAGACACGCAGCACAGATTTTGAAAACTTAGTACAAAAAACAGAAAACACATCAATAATAATTTTATATCAATTACATATCCCAATTGTAATATTTTTCTATATTGAGCTAAATAACATGGTAAAATTAAAATAACCTATTTCTTTTATTTATATAATATGACTACTAGAAAGATTTTAATTGTATGTGGCTTGCATTAGTTCTGTTGGATAGTGGCCTAAAAGCTCATTAGAATTATGCATGCATCAACCATAAGTTAAAAAAATTATGTAGTTGGACATATCCTAAATCTTGGAGAATACCTGCAGAAAACATTTTACTCGGCATTTTAAAAAAATTTTGTATTCGGCAGTAGCCGAATAAAAAGGGGACAGAAGAGATATTCAGTAGATTTTTTTCTAACAACTGCTGATCAAGGGACCCCTTTCTGAAAGGTCTGCATGGGGGACCCTGAATTTATTATCTAAAAAAGAGAGAAATATCAAGCATTTAATAAAAATAGACAAAGGGGAGGAGTTAGAATGGAATGCAATCACAGTGATGATGACTTCTCTCAGAGTCTAGGAATGCCAAGGAGTGGAAAAGATAAACAAATTCCATTGACAATAGCCAATAACTTCCTGGCCTAAGCCAAATAACTGAAGCTTCCCACCCCTAGGTAAAGTGGGGAAGGTGAAACCACAGTCTCAACACTTGAGTCAGATCAAGCAAGGTGCTACATTTGGAAAACAGCCAGAGGCGGCCCACATTGATTGGTAGACAGGTAACTGTAAATTAAAATGAACTCTCAGCTTTTCTCCAAGGGTACAAAGAAAAACAGAAAAACTTCCAGGGAATTAAAAAACAGATTCAAAAAGCATTTTTTTGATATGAAGACCTCCACACGTCCCAGTGCTAAAACACTGGAAAATGGTGCTGGGTCAGTTTGGGAACGAGTCTGCGAATCTGAAGCAAGCAGAGGAGCAGAAGCCATCTCCAATCTGGGCAGATTCCTCTCATTCCTGGCCCCTGGAACAATCCCATCGCTTAGGAAAGCTGGATCTCTGCCAACCCGCTGCTTCTGCAGTCAGCTGGGGGATGGGTGAGGAGGGTGGAAATGTCTGGGCAGCTGGCTTTTATCACAAAGCCTTCTCTCTCAGAAAGGCTTATAATGAATTTCCTAGACATGATATAACACAGTATTCTATGTGATTAACCATACAAAAAGATCACATTTTAAAAAATAAATGTCTAAGGTGTAAGAGGCCAACAACTACATGAACGAAATCTGATGCAATGTGAAAACATTATATACTAGTGGTTTCTAAATTCCTTTCATTAGGCTTAATCTTAACAAATCTATATAGGAGAGAAAAAAAACTAACATACTGAGAACGTAACAGAGGCATCAGGGGCTTCCCTACCTCATTCCACTTAAAAATAACTGACTTTTAATAGAGAATTCACTATGAGCCATTCATGGTTCTAAGGAGCTGACATGTATTAAAACTCACGCGATCCTAACAACCCTATAAGGCAAGTATCATTCTTATCCTGGGTTCCAGATGACAGGAGGTCAGGAACCACACAGCCACGAAGCACTGGCGCCTGGACGCAACTGGACGCTGGCTGCTCAGCTGGGGCACCCCGACCTCTTACCCCATCTGTGAAGCTGCCACACAGCCTTTCCTCTCAGATAAGGACGCTGAGTCGCTGGCAGAGAGACTGATTGTTCATTGTGACAAAGAGGCTAAGTAGTGGAACATGGATTCGAATCCATATCTGACGCTAAATTCTTCTCAAAGGCAGCTTCCTGTTTTCGCCAAACCTTTGCTCCAGTTTGTAAAGTTGTCCAAAATAACATCGTTTCTTCTTATTCTCTAGAGGATCACTGCTAGCCATGCTTCCCCCTTCCTCCCTCTCACCAAAACTGTCAATATTCGTACCATAGTTTGAGCTGCTGGCTCTTGAGGTATGTGAGGAATACAAAATAGGACTCAGGTTCTTCACAGCAATGTAAATTTAGGCAGTTAGGCCTGTAAGTCTGTCATGGAACACGGGAAATAAAAAACATTATCTGAACGGACAAATTAGTGGGTAACTTGTATTATCTGTCATTAAAGTACCAAGGAAATATCTAACATTTTGAAATCCATATTACTAGGGTGTTTAGGTCACACACCTTCCCTAGTCTTATCCTGAATGCGATGTCCTTAAATACTGACTTTGTCAGATGAAGCAGAATAATGGGGGGAAAGTAGGAGGGCAAGAAACATGGGCTCCAGACTCAGCTCCACCGTGAGAACAGAAAATTGTGGCCTGGGGCACAGCGCTCACCTTCTCAGAATGCAATTTCCTCTTCTACAAAACAGGGATGAAAATACTTACCCACTACTTGCAAGAATTTTCCAAAGTAACATATAAAATTGTTTTGTAAACTTTGAAGCCCTACCAAATCTGCTACGATTATGCAGTGACACTCTTGCCTGGATTACCCAGCAAGCATAGGGGTTTCAGGGCTTGTGACGTTGGCAAAGAGGGAGACAGAGGTCTGTCCCTCTAACACCACATACTCTGCAACTCAACCCTCTAGGTGATATCATCACTGGATTTTAAGGTTCAGGAGCTTTTTTTTTTTTTTTTTTAAACAACAATGAGAGATAATAAGCACTGATTTAAATAAAAAGCTTGAAAATCCAGGAAGGCACAATCATCACTGTAAATGCCATCCTAATCAAGTCTCCAAGGGACAGCTGCAGACGCTCTAGGGGACCTTTCATTGCTATACCTTCTGATCAAAAGTAAGATGGTGGAAATTCTACCTTCAAGTCACTTCAAAAGAACTGACATGTACAATGCTTAGGTGTTTTACTCTTTTTTAATAAATTGGAAAAAAAAAAAAAAAGACTTAAGAAAACAAACCTAACACCTTAAAATCTAATGTCCAGAACATTTCAGATTTTCCTTATCAAATTCTTTTTCCTCCTTTTTTTCACACTATCAACATGCCAGTAACTGGGTCTGCCAAGGAGAAGCATATATGGAGAAGAGCCCTTTCAAGAAAGGAGCAAAATAACTAAAGATCTTCAAATTCAACTACAGTAACAGCTGCCCCTCTCTTAAAATAAAAGATGCCTAATTAGTAGTATTCATGCGGTCAGACTATACCCTCAGAAGGTACAGATCCACTCTTTCAGTCCACAACAGAAATCCTTTTAAGCCATTCGACATCCTTCCTGTCCTGTGCAGTTTTAGACCTGCACATATGTCTCAGCTAGGTGCCAGGGACTGATATGAGTACAAATTCGGAAAAAAAAAATTTAAAGAAGACAAAGAAAGACGACAAAATTAAAAAATAAATAAAACAAACAATTTTTTTAAAAATTATAGTAGAAAGGAGCCAGTGAGCTGGCTGACAAATGGTGTGCTACTACATTAATAGTGGCAACTATGAATATTCATGACACAATAGTCATAAATAGAATGAAGGAAAACCAGAGTGCAGATGGGGCAAAAACTCCACAAGCTTTTCAAAGAGAAGAAAAGAAGGAATGAAAGAAGGAAAGAAAACACACACAAGCCTTGAACAGTACTATTTCAGTAAGGGTCTCTGGGTGGAAACTTTGATCGAAGATAAGATAGGACAGTAGAGAAGGAATTTCCTTACACAAAGGTAAATAAATAAACAGTATAAACTACCCAGAATGACAGGAAGTGGTTTCAGTAAAAACAGTCAGGATAGTCTTTGCTTAGGACGTTAAGGATTAGAATAATACATCTCCCGAGAACCACAGATAAGGTTAATGAAACTGCAGCATCCTCCCAATACCTTCCCTCCCCACTTAGGGAAGGGACAGTCCCCAACTGAAAACCCAACGCACTAGTTGGGATCTCAAATGCCTGATCTTCATAGATCTCGGGAATGAGGAGGAAAAACCAAAGATACAAAGACAATTAACCCCAACACATGTGTTCTTGGATCACAGCTTGATTCTCCCTCCCAAGCTTCTTTTTTTTTTTTTTTTTTAAAGATTTTATTTATTTGACAGACAGAGATCACAAGTAGGCAGAGAGGCAGGCAGAGAGAGAGAGAGAGGAGGAAGCAGGCTTCCTGCTGAGCAGAGAGCCTGATGTGGGACTCGATCCCAGGACCCTGAGATCATGACCTGAGCCGAAGGCAGCGGCTTAACCCACTGAGCCACCCAGGTGCCCCCCTCCCAAGCTTCTTGAAAAGTTCACCACAGTCTTTCTAGAGGACAGTTTCAAGAGAAGCCCAGAAAATCCTTATGTTCTAAGTGAGTAAAAACACTGCCACACAAACGGAGAGTCACTTTACGTTTTTTTTAAACATGCCGAGTATTCTAAACTATTTCCAAACAAACAACTGGGGGGGGGGGGGCGGTCATGGGTACTAAATTATTGACATCGCACAACATCTGGCCTGTAGTTTTTAATTAGACAAGAAATACTCCTGAAGGCAAATGCCACAGGACTGGTAGAAATGGAGTGAGCACCTACTCTAAGTAGGAAAATCAATTTATTTGCAGCACTTGCATTTTGTTTCTCAATTAGTCCCACAGCCAACGGCTACCCTAACACACTCTTAGCATTCATTTGCAACTTAAAAGTCACACACACAGTTCAATAGTAAATGTAATTCACCCATCATTTAAATGCAAGGAAATTTCCAGGCTCCTTTAAAAAGGCCACAGTCCAGGAAGCATCCAGCTCCCTCTCCTGCTTCAGCTGTGGCCCACAGAACTGTCCAGGTCACCTCCAGTTCCAACACCTCACTAGTCCTGCGACCCTGTTGTCAGTTGCTTAACTTCTCTAAATTTCAGTTTCCCCATCTGTAAAGCTAGAAATAATAATGTCAATGTTATTGAGAAGATTAAATAATGTACTTTTTTCATTTTATTTTATTTATATTTAAGGGTTTTTTTTAAGTGTCACCATCAATAAATGATTGGTGAACTTCTATGGCCGTCTGAAAAATAAGGAAAAAAGAACTCATATCTGAATCATAGAAATAAGCTCACCACAAGACCCCAATACTAGTGTCCATTTATACTTTCAAGTAACATTTAGCACATACCAGGTACAAAACACTATGCTGAGCAAATGAGATGCAGAAGGAGGTAGAAATGCACCTATGCCCCCAAGAACCACATGTTCCCATGGGGGAGAAATAAGAGGAGATCCTAAGGATGCAAATATCTGCTCAAACAAGAGGTCCCAAGATCATGATAATAAGTGCCTACGAGAGGAGAAAATTCTGACGGAGAAAATCCTGACTGAGAAAATTTCCCAATTCATCAACTCACGGACACAGAGTACAGAATAGGGCCAAAAGGGCTACCCTTGCCAAGGCAATGCATAGGTTCCCGTGAAAAGGTTGGTGACCAAGAAAGAGAATCACATCGACAACATCAGAGGGGAAAGACAGGCACCAATCCAAAAGTGTTCCACTGCAGAGCTCCTGAATATCTTCTGGGATATAAAATCCCATCCTCCAAAGCCCATGAGCTGATAAACCCACCAGTGGACGTTGCTTTCTACAGATCCAGTCAGCACGTGGTCACGGAAAGGCCACTGTGATAGAGGAGGAGGGGAACAGTGGCAGAAAGGAGTCTACGTTTGGACTTCCCAGCCTCAATTTCCCCATCTTTAAAAGGAGGAGGTTCCTAACATTAGATCACTGGTGTCCCACGATAAAGCTGGGCAGACACCATGTGACCCTCAGCTTGTATGAGAAGAAGGATGACATAAACATCACTGAGTGTGATGGGTGCTGTGAGTGGCACAATCGAGTTCTACGAAGAAGGGTCCTGCTACGTGCCAAGATCTATGAAAGAATGTGCAAGCATTATCTGAGTGATCATCACAATAACTCTGCCAGGTAGAGATTACATCCTTGTTGTACAGTTAAAGAAAAGGAGGTGCACACAGATTGAATGTGGGGGGAAAGTAACCCAGCTGGGAGATGGAGCAGCAGGATCCCACAGATCCTCCTCCTGTGATTTTACTCATCACCTTGCATTAGAGGGGGCTCGGAGTGGAGAGGTGTGGGCTCACAGCCCATGAGAACACAGACAGTCACAAGCAAAGATAGCCAGTACCTACCGGTTAATCATTCAAAAATAAATCAACTCTCAAAGATAAATACCTAGCCCTTCAAACATCGAATCAATCCTGTTTCTCATCCCAAAACTGGTGATCCTTGCTGACCCCCAAATGGGGGTCAAAATGTTGGTACATGTCCCGCTAAATGGTGGTAGATGTCCCACTAAAAGTTCATACACATTTTTCAGATTTCTAACTGGACAAAAATACTATGCACCAACTGTACCACCTTGCAGGACACACTTGTGGCTTTCACTACAAAAATAAAACTTAACTGTTGACTTTTGAGAGCAAAGGAATGTTGGGGCACCTGCCTGGCTCAGTGAGTTAAGCCTCTGCCTTCAGCTCAGGTCCTGATTGAGTCCCACATCAGACTCTCAGCTCACTGGGGAGCCCTCTTTCCCTCTCTCTCCGCCTGCTACTCTGCCTACTTGTGATCTTTCTCTCTCTCTCTTTCTCTCTGTCAAACAAACAAACAAATAAATAAATAAATAGCAAAGGAATGTCAAACTGAAGGTACTAAAGAGACATATAGTATCTCTCTTTCTTAAACATATAAATTTAAACATTACTCAAAACAACCTTCAAATACTTAAACCTAATCATCATTTCTCCAACACAGAATGCTTTAAAACCTCAGCAACCAAACTTACTCTATCCTTTAGTTATTAAATGTCTAGAGAAGTTGAAATAATCAATATTTAACATTCATTAAAAAAATTTTATGTTGAAAAATATTCATCTGAGACCTAAAGAAAAAGAACAGCTTTCATTTAGAAAGTTACAAGCATCAAGAGGAAAAAACTGATAAATACAAGAAAGAAAGAGATTAAAAAATCATTTGTAGATGATATGTTTATATACCTAGAAAACCCAAAGGAAGACCCTGCAAAATACTGGAACCCACAGAGTTCAGTAAAACAGCAAAACAGAAAATAAATACATAAAATCGTACAGAAACAAGAACTATAAAAATTGATTCTCATCCTTAATTAGCAATTACTTTTTAAGAGATGTCTTAAAGGGGCGCCTGGGTGGCTCAGTGGTTTGGGCTGCTGCCTTCGGCTCGGGTCATGATCTCAGGGTCCTGGGATGGAGCCCCGCATCGGGCTCCCTGCTCCGCAGGAAGCCTGCTTCCCTCTCTCTCTCTCTTCTCTCTGCCTGCCTCTCTGCCTACTTGTGATCTCTGTCTGTCAAATAAATAAATAAGATCTTTAAAAAAAAAAAAAAAGAGAGATCTTAAAATAACATTAATGACAAATAAAAAAAGCAACCCCCAAAATTAAGAAAACCACAATAATGTACTTTATGAAGAGATTTTTATTTAAAAAAAATAAAACATGAACAGTACTGGCCTATACCATGTTCCTACACAGAAAAAAAAAAGCACAAATTGTAAAGTGAAAAGGATATTCTTTTTAAAGTATTGCAAGGTAAGTTATGGACACTGGAGAGGGTATGCACTATGGTGAGTGCTGTGACACGTGTAAGCCTGATGATTCACAGACCTGTACCCCTGGAGCTAATAATACATTATATGTTAATAAATTTTTTTTTAATTTTTAAAAAGTATTGCAAGGTAATTTTTTACTAAATATGAAATTTCACTTTTCTACAATCTCAGTTTTTTTTATCATCTGTATTTTTTATCTTCTCATGAGTGGCTAGGTGTCATTTTATGTATCAAAATATAACAGTATTATAATTAACAAGAAAAATATCCTAAGTTTTCAAATGTAATCTTTGAGTTTCAAGGCTGTATTTAATCAAATTTCCAGTTTTCATAAACCCCTGAATGTGTCAACTGAGATACTGAAAACAAGACTGAGCAGTAAACACAAACAGGAAAAATCTAATAGCTTCATTTCTTTCCCTTCCTTTACCCTCAAGATAAATGCAACCTGAAGTTAAAAAAAAACAAAAAATAAAAAATAGGTGTTACAACCGAGCTCAGCAGCACATCACACACACCACTGGCCTTGGAGGAAAAATGCCCAAATGGAAGTGGAAACTAGTTAGAGGCTCTCCCATGTAAGTTAAATGCTCCCCAAACAAACAGCAGGAAGGCTTGGAAAATACATTCATTTTTAAAGTAAATATTAACTTTAATGAGCTTGGTGACCGGAAAACTGATTCTGCTCTTTTGATATTTTCACTTCTCTGATCCTTCTCATCAAAAATAAATAAATAAATAAATAAATGACAAAATTAACAAACACTAAGAAGGCACAAATTCTCCTGCTTCTGAGCCCAAATTGTATCAGAGAAGAGACTCTAGTATCACTCTTTATGTATGTGCCCTCAGATCTTCCCCACTCAACTGCTGGTAAACAAAGAAGACAAATCAAACAATGTATGGGCCAGAACCAGTCCATGAAATGCAGTGCAGAGAATAAGGAAGTTCAAGTCTTTTTTTTAGGGGTCATCATTCTGGTCACTGTAGAACAGGGGCCAATTACTATAAAACATGAACATCTCCTGCCTACTGCTATGTTCTTGTTCTTCCCTTGCCCAGTCATGAACCAGAACAGAATTACGTCGGTCACAGGGGAAGGAAGGCACAGGCAGCCTGAAGGTCGTCAGCAGCCGGGACCCACTGCCTGGGCTGTGAAGCGGCTCAGGGCAAGAGAAGCATTGCGCTGGGGGTCAGCTGAACCATCTGCTTCAGACAAGACAGAGCTCATGGTCCCCACCAAGACCAAGCAGTTTTAGGAAAAAAGGAAAGAAGAAACCCCAGTAATGGAGAAGAAGAAGAAGAGAAAGAGAGAAAAAACTTGCTGTTTCTCTTAGCAGCTCCCAGGTTGCCAACTGAAAAGGAATACAAAGCAGCCAACGTCTCTCCCCATGCCCACCTAAAATCTTTTTTTCTGGCTTAGGTGTAAATATTAAAAATAGTTGTTTTTTTCTGCTTGTTTTTAACATGCATAAAGATTTTGGTTGTCACAATACGAAATAAAAATAAAGCTAGAGTAGTCACTTCACATGCCCGTGGTGTGTGTGTGTATGTGGGGTCAGGATTTAAAGAAAAGAATTGAGTTTATTATCTGACATTTTCTGCTTAATGTTAACTACCTGCCTTGTTCTAGGAGGCAATTTTACACCCACTGGAAGATCTTCTGACACTTTTTTTGACCATGCCAGTTAAAACACATGCCAGCATCAAGTTCATAATGTCTCCCAGCTGGAAACAATCTGTAGGCAGGCTGGTGATCTGTGGTCCCTGGTCCAAACATCACCCTTCCATAGTCTTCATTGTCTACAGAGCCCTAATGTCTAGCTGGAAATCTGTATTCAACTCCTATTACCAGAAGAAGCCAGCTTATATCTCAAATAATTCCATCCAATCATCACCCAAATCCAGACAAAAATGGAAATACAAGCACAGTTTTAATATAACCTTGAAACTGAAACCTAAAATGCAAAGAATAATTCAAACAAGAGACCTCCTTGTTCTCACACTAACTATGTTTCTCTTCGGCAATGTATTTAATCTTCCTGGACCTGTTTCCTCTCCATAAAATGAGTGTAAGTCAACTCAAAAATGACACAGATCTACTGCAAGAATCCTTTAAGTTTACTTGCTCTTATCCTTATTAGGAAAATCAGTGCATCCTTGTAAGAACTTTAGTTCCCCTCCATCTATACACACCCATAGGGTCTGTGTGCTGTTCTTCTCTCTTCTCCTGGGAAGCAGCCCAGTAAAATCCTAAGCACACACTGGAGTCAGACAGACTGGGTTGCAATCATCGATCAGATCACTGTCTTGCTGTGAGAGGCTCTGTGCAAGTCACAACTTCAATGAGCCTCAATTTCCATATTACCCTTCTGTTTTACTTCCTTTTTGCAGATGTTTTCCCCATACACATGTTTTACAAAGCTGAGATCCTACTCTACAAGTAATGGTTGTTTTCACTCAACATTATAAGTTTTATTTTATGCTTTTAAATATTTAAGAAACTGTCTGCAATGAGCATGATTACTTTCTTAATAGCAGGTATTAAAATTATTCAGTGAAAAATATGCAACTGTGATAAGGAAAAATTCTGAACCTGAAAAAAAAGTCCAGGGTGAGTTCAAAATATATAAAATATAGAAATATATTTGAATATATAAAAATACATATTATATATACATATAAATGTATTCAAATGGAGAGAAACGTATGTATATAAATGTATATATTAAAAAATACTATAAGGAAAATAAAGGAAATGTTATACAGATACTAAAAGTGAATCATCCAAAACTGTGGTCATCCAATTAATGTCATTAATATGGACTTTAAGATTTTTATCTTCTAATAACTGTACAGGAATTAATATAAAGGCAAACCAATGTATCTTGAAAGTATGTAATTATTTATTTCTTCCTTTTATGACCAAAGCACCTTTTTGTGACACATACAACAAATCATTTAGATAAAGTAATCCAAACCTCTTGGGGAAAGTTCTCAGCTCAATTAGGGCATTTGGGGACAGGCCATATGTTACCAGGCCTTTTGCACACCTGAACCCCAATATCTAATGACTCAAGGATGCTTATTTATAAAATTAAGTAGTCTGTTCTTTAAGAGAAGAGAGTCAAGCACTGCAGAATGTTCCCCATCATTTCACTTGAAGATGATATAAAAAGAACTATACAACTAAAGATTTAAATAAACACAAAACAATTTGCAATTCATGCTTTGAATGATGATTACTAACACAATTTTATCTCATCAATCTTATCTCTTCTCTAACTTTTTAATCAATGAAATTTTCATTAAAATAATAACTGTTATTCTTACTCATTTTTTGCTGTTGAAGAATAATGTCTATTTAGTCCCTTCTTTGTTAAAAAAATTCTTCATCACTGTCTTAGGGGTTTTTTTTGCTAAAATATCTAGAAAACTGAGATATGAAGAAACACACAATTTTAGAACTAGGACTGTATTTTCTGAGCCAAAAATCAGGATGCATAATCTGAAATTAAGAGCTCTTCAAAAAAATTCAGACCACATGTGACTATATGAATGCCCATCTTCAATTCCTTTCTAATAGTTCAATAACAGATATACAGAAAGGCAGCTCTCAGTCATTTCCATCATCTGAACATACCTGTGGGATATGACATACTCCCGAAAAAGAAGCCTGGCTAAGTGCTACAGCAGTATTCTCAAAGTGTGTGATTTTAGTGGGGGAAGTGCACTGAAAACTTTAGGAGGCATTTAGAAACTCACCCTCCACACTCATCAGTGTCTTATAGAGCTGGTACAATCTTTTTCCAAAATCCTTTAAAATAGAACAAATAATGTTCTGAAGTAACTAAGTTAAAGTCATAAGCCTAGCTTTAAGGCAAGGAACAGAGCAGAGGAACAGACTAATCTGTATCTACCAAGACAAATGTCATAGGCAATACTTATATTTGGCTCATTTCCCATGGGCAAACTCTGGAATATGCCAAATGCCTGGTACTCTAACTGCAACTCAGCCCCTTTCTCTCCCACTCAAGAAAATACACCAAAAAACAATTAAGCGATTGACATCAATCTGCTCTACATTTTTTTTTAAGGAAATTATTTGTACACTTTAGTACTTCAGCTGATAAGAACACAGAGTTGTATCAACATGTTTGAGGTTGTGTAGACTAGAAAGCTAATTCCCATATAATGGATATGAAGATACCTACTAGACATCACACTTTACAGACATCTCACATGAGAGTATACACAGATTGAGAAAACACAAATAAGCACAAGGACTGGTGACTCCAAGTCTCCAAGACTGTTCAATTCCAAGTCTCTTTCAATACGTAGAAGTCTGATCTGCCAGGTTAGAAAAATGTGTTAAGAGTGAAAAGTCAACTAAGTACTCTATCTGACAAGATTTAAGCTGAATATACAATTACATGTTAAGGGGCGCCTGGGTGGCTCAGTCAGTTAAGCATCTACCTTCAGCTCAGGTCATGATCCTGGGGTCCTTGGAAAGGACCGCATCAGGGTCCTCGCTCAGCGGGGAGCCTGCTTCTCCCTCTCCCTGCCACTCCCCCTGCTTGTTCAGTCTCTCTCTCTCTCTCTCTCTCTGACAAATAAATAAAATACTTAAAAAAGAAAATTACGTGTTAAAACAATTTTTTTCTACTTTAGTCGTAAAAGCCTTAAAAAAATTTCTAGTCCACATATTCCTTATGCTTGCATATAATACCATGAAATTTAGAATTTAAAGTCGCTATTTAGAAAGACTTACACGTACAAAAAAAAAAAAACTACTTATCACACATCATTTAAAAATTAAGCAGAAAAATTAACAAGTCAGGAAATGACAGATGCTGGCAAGGATGCTGGCGAGTATTTTCTTGAGTGGGAAAGAAAGGAGCTGAGTTGCAGTTAGAGTACCAGGCATTTGGTATATCCCAGAGTTTGCCCATGGGAAATGTGCCAAGTAGAAGTATTGGCTATGACATTTGTCTTGGTAGATAGGAGAAAGGGGAACCCTCCTACACTGCTGGTGGGAATGCAAGCTGGTGCAACCACTCTGGAAAATAGCATGGAAGTCCCTCAAAAAGCTCAAAATAGAGCTACCCTATAACCCAGCAACTGCACTACTGGGTATTTACCCTAAAGATACAAATGTAGTGATCCAAAGGGGTACATGCACCTGAATGTTTATAGCAGCAATGTCCACAACAGCCGAACTACAGAAAGAATCTAGATATCCATCAACAGATGAATCAATAAAGAATTTGTGGTGTATACACACACACACACACACACACACGATGGAATACTATGCAGCCATCAAAAGAAATGAACTCTTGCCATTTGCAATGACGTGGAAGGAACTAGAGGGTATTTGCTGAGCGAAATAGGTCAATCAGAGAAAGACAATTATCGTATGATCTCCCTGATATAAGGAAGTTGAGAGGCAACCTGGGGGGTTTGGGGGGTAGGAAAATAATAAATTAAACAAGATGGGATGGGGAGGGAGACAAATCATAAGAGACTCTTAATCTCACAAAACAAACTGAGGGGGGCACCTGGGTGGCTCAGTGGGTTAAGCCTCTGCCTTTGTCCTGGCTCAGTTCATGATCTCAGTGTCCTGGGATCAAGCCCCGCAGGCTCTCTTCTCAGCAGAGAGACTGCTTCTCCCTCCCCCTCTGCCTGCCTCTCTACTTATGATCTCTCTCTCTGTGTCAAATAAATAAATAAAATCTTAAAAAAAAAAAAAAAAACTCACATCGAGGCATCCTGGAGGAATCAAGCTTGCAAAATGGAGACCAATTTTCTGGTTCCAATTTTTTGTAATTGTGCCTTTTGTACATTTATATGACAAGGAGAATAAAAAGAGTTAGGTGTGTTTTAGACTACAAAAAATTTTAATAAGTATCTGTCAGATAAGGGCCACTTAGAAAGGTATGTCTGTCACACTGACCTGAAGGGCATCACACTCCAGATCAAGTACAGAGCATGATTCCAGTCCTCTGAAAACCTTCACCCCCAGCCTAGCTGATTTCAATTATCATTATAGTGCCTAGAGTAAGAGGCCATCTCAAATGCAACCAAGCAATTTAAGGATTTGTAGATTATAAATCACTGGCTCTAATTTCAGTGAGAAAGAAAATGGGTATAACATATTCCCTGTGGCTGGGCCCATTTTGTTCTTGTTGAAGAACATCGTAAGTACATAAGTTGTATTAAAAATCCTCCCTAGACAAACCATAAGTAACTCTTAATCTCACAAAACAAACTGAGGGTTGCTGGGGGTAGGGGGGTTGGGAGAGGGTGGTGGGGTTATGGACATTGGGGAAGGTATGTGCTATGGTGAGTGCTGTGAAGTGTGTAAACCTGGCAATTCACAGACCTGTACCCCTGGGGATAAAAATACATTACATGTTTATAAAAAATAAAAATAAATTAAAAACAATAAAAGAATTAGGAAGATACAACTCAAAACCACACTAAGTTCCACCTTTCCTTCATTATTGAAGGAAAGTTGCCATCATTATGGCAACGTTTAGAACAATACCAATTGATAATAAGGAATAAATTTGTTGCATCAATCCATGGAGTAATTTAGTGATGTCCAGTGAAACTAGGGTGACTATAAAAATATACTGCCAAACTGTGAGATTTTTAGAATAAAACAGTATACTGAGATAAGTAAAATCATGTGATATTTAATATTTGTTTTTATATTTACTGAATGACAAATTGTTTTTATTACATTGATGGTCTTATAAGTAACTCTCTTCAAAAATTGTTTTTGAAAATAAAGCTTTTCAAAAATTTGAAAAAAAAAAAAAATCCTCCCTACACCAAAGGTCAGCTCTCTACAAAGAATCCAAACGTGCAAATCAAAGCACACCCAGTGAGGGAACCCCAAGTACCTTACAGGAGAGACTTCACATTGGTTCTGTTAACGGGCCTGCCATCAGAAGGCATAGAGCTCACAAAAAGAAACAGGACCCTACTCATGCTTTCAACCTCTGGAACATTCTACCTCTTGGGAGTTAAGAATATGGAAGTGACTAATTCTCTCAAATGTCATAGATTTTACATATTGTGACATGTACTTCCTCTCTGAATTTTTACAGCACTACCCAGACATTCTAGCCACTGTCTGGGACTAGACATAATTATTGTAATCATGTCTACCATAATTAGGGAGGCGGTAAATGTGATCAAATACTTATAGAAAGGAAAAACTAAAGCACAAAGTTTCAAGAATCCAAAAATTTCAACTAAGTTTCAATGAAAGAATGAAGGAGGAAGTGAGGTTCTTTGTCAGCAGCCCAAAACGTTGTATTTGAAAAATTACTACGTACCAGGTTACTGGCCCAATCAGAGAATAGTCTGTAGTCTACACTTCTTGTGTGGGGCCAGTTCCAGAGACGTCAGACGTGACCATGGTGAAAATAAAAGTGGATATAGGGGCGTCTGGGTGGCTCAGTGGGTTAAAGTCTCTGCCTTCGGCTCAGGTCATGATCCTAAGGTCCTGGGATCAAGCCCCATATCGGGCTCTCTGCTCAGCGGGGAGCCTGCTTTCCTCTCTCTCTGCCTGCCTCTCTGCCTACCTGTGATCTCTGTCTGTCAAATAAATAAATAAAAATCTTAAAAAAAAATTTTTTTAAAAAGTGGATATAAAGTCATATAAAATCTCACTATTGAGAGTGACATTGACTCTGTGCCAGGCCCAACATTCCAAGAATGATAGGAGCCGGCCAACAGGTACATGCCAGGGGGATTAAATTCTGTGAAACTTACTAGACTGAGAGTCAGGTTCAGAGCAGATCCAGAGGCTGACATAAAACAGACATCAATAAACATTTGCCGTACAAATCTTTGAATCAGGAAGTATCATGACAAGAAGGATATTTGGGGAAGGGTGGCGTAGAGGATTGAGAAGATGGAACAGTGAGACCAATTCAGAGGTTACTGGGATTTAAAAAAAAAAAAAAAAAAGGTAAAAGTGATAAAGTCCTGAACTAAAGTGGTGGCAGTGGCAATGATAATGAAGGCATTAAAATAAGAGATGACTGATGAGGGTGGAAAGGTAGCCAGAGCTCTATTGTCTAAGATCTTGAATGCCAAGTTAAGAGTCTGGACTTGAACCTGCAGCAGAGAGAGCTTTTAAAGTATTAAGCAAGAGAAAAGCACGCCTGGCATTTCAGATCTGTTACAGTGTTGGAACAGGAAGCAAGCTGTAGACAGGGAAACCAGTGAGGAGATGACCACAAGCCCAGGCAAGAGAGGCTCAGGAGGGATAAGGGAGGTGGCAGGAGGCAACAAGGACCAAGTCAGTGTCAGGATGTGGGGCCTGGAGGGAAGCTCAGGACGGAGTCAGGCTGCTTCTGCCTTGGAAAATCGCTGATATGGGTGAGAGAAAAGGCACAGGTTTAGGAATATTTTGTACGTGCTGAGACTGAGGTGACAAGGTGACAGAGAGGGAGAAACATCTAACATATGGGTGTGGAGTTAGAGCAGAAAGCAAGGTCAGCCACATGCCTGTGAGTATAATAAGGGAGTAGCCAAAAGCAAGGAATGGAGGGACTCCACAGGGAGAGAGTGAAAAAATGATCGTGGTGGATGGAGGGCTTCCCCCGCCACTGAAGAGATGGTGAAGACTTGCCCTTGCTCAGTGCCTCTGCTGAAATGCTGCACAGAGGAAGACAGACTAAGAAAAGATAAACAGATAAGGAAAGAAAGAATCGATCACACAAGCTTCTGGAGTGAAAGCTTCGACAGGAATGAAGGGGGAAATAGGAGGAACTAGCCTAAGACAGGAGAAAAGACACCTCCTCCCCTGACACTAGAAAAAGGGAAGTAAAACTGAAGCCAATCAAGGTATCTGTGCAGGCAAGGCACTGACATCTAATAGTACTAAGTATTCAAAGGAGTTGGAGGGGGTCACGGGTTGGACTATGCCCACCAGCAATTCTAATGTTGAGGTCTTTACCTGCCACCCCATACTTCCAAATGTGATCTTCTTTGGAAATAGGGTCCATGCAGATGTCATTAGTTAAATTAAGACGAGGTCATGCTGGAGGTGGGTGGACCTCTAATTCAATATGACTGGTGTCATTTTCTTTTTTTTTTTTTTTTGTACTTAAATTCAATTAATGAACATATAATGTATTATTGGTTTCGGAGATAGTGGTCAGCAATTCATCAGTCTTACAATAATACTCAGTGCTCATTACATCACGTGCCCTCCTTAATGAACTGGAGTCTTTATGAGAGGGAAAGTTGGATCCACAGAAACTCATTAAGGGAAGGTGATGTGAAGACACACAGGGAGGAGGCGGCCATCTACAAATGAAGAAAAGAGGCCTGGGATGTATCCTTTTTTCACAGCCTTCGGAAGTAACCAACCCAGCCCATGCTTTGATTTCAGACTTCTGGTCTTCAGAACTATGAGACAATTCACTTCTGCTGTTCAAGCCACTCAGTTTGTGGTATTTTTCTAAGGCAAGTCTAGCAAACTAATACAGAAAGTCATCTCCTAAAGCAAGGAGGGGTGGAGAAGGGTAGCTAGAAGGTTTGAGGGAAGTGGAAAGGTTTCAGCTGGAAAACAAGCCAGCCACACAGTGCAAGACTGTGCACAGTTGCCTTGGGTTCCAGCTAAGGCCGGAGACAATAAATTTATTTACGGAGTGATTTCCTCAAGCAGCTCTTGGCAGCCACTGGGTAAGAAAGGAAAAGATGCCAGGTCAAAATCGAGGGCTGGCAGGGTAGATTACCAGCAAAGTACAAAGCGATACGGCCACTGAGGCTACTGGGAAGGGAGTGATGTACCATGTGCGAACAGAGAAGGAAACAGGAGGGGGATGTGGGATGAAGAACGGGATAGGAAGGTGGAGAAGGAAGGGGTCATCTGGAAACAGGGAGCCAGCAAAGAAGAGATAAAGGGAGTGAGGAAGCTAACGGGGAAAGACTGTTACTGGGATTTAATATTTTCAATGAGGAAGTCAGAGAAGTCCGAAGCTAGACAGCTGTATACAATGTAATACGTTATTCACAGACTCTGAAACCTGAGGTGATAACAGTAGTTTGGTGGTGAAAACCTGCAAGAGCTCCCACCAACCGCAGTGCATGGAAAATAATGCCCAGGGGTATCCCCAAATCATATTTGTACCTAATTCCTAGAATCTGTTCTCAGCAAAATCACTGCTGTATTTATATCATCTCTGGTATTACAAGCATATCTTTAAACAAAATTACAAAGAGGGACTTGGACTAGAAGCAGAGATCAATGCATACTACCCCCATCTATCACACAAAATTACTGTATTAAGCAGAGAGGAAGCAAGTTAACTGTAAAAATGTACTTGAGGAAGTTACAGATCAGATGTAAAAATGTTAAGACAATTCAGATGCTCTCTACACATTCCCTTAGGATACAAAAAATAAAACAGCTGGAAGATGCCAAAACCTGTGTTAGCAGCCCCTTCTACTTTGCAAACAGGGAACAAAAGACCAGGGCACAGAAGAATTAGAAAACTTGTAAATGACCGTTCATTTTTTTCCAAACAAGTAAGTGCTTAATTATCTGGATTATCCATGACAAACAAACAAAACTCTTTGCATTTCAAAGGTTTATTTCAGTCACTAGAATTTTTGTGTGTCTCATTCAATCACCAAGCAGAGTCAACACTTTGTTCTGGCAATTCACTGAAGCTAAAATAACAAAGGCATGAAGCAGAACAAAAACTACACAACTTAACCTTTTTAATTTACACAAGAACAATTCATAAACTGTTGTGGCTTTAGACATTTCTAACTCTTTCTATACACATATATTTATACTTACTCCGAATTTTTTACTTCCAAAGTCCGAAAAGTTTTATGCAGAGTCCTTTTATGCTGGAAGAGATTAACTGTGTTTTCTTACCTTTTATATTTTAGGTCTCATTTTAAAACAAATCACTAAATAAAAAAATAAGATTCAAAACCTTCCTTCAAGTCATAGTACAGTACTGTTCACTGGCACAGGGAAAATAGGACCACTCAGGGGACATGGCCCAGGACATCTATTAGGGACAAAAAAGTGAGGAAAATTCAGAAAGTTCTGCAACTTTATAGAAAGATATAAGGATATCCTTATAAATGGTTAGTCTATCCATCAAATATATAAAGCCTACAGAACATAAAATGCTTCCTATTTTAATCAGGGCCCGGATATATAATGAATGAAGGGCAAAATGACTGTCCTCTCCCAAAATATGATGGGCTTCAACAAAAGTTCCTACTCCAACAAAAATGCCTATTGTAAACATGCCTTCATACTTAACTTCCAAAGTACCTCATCTCTCTCTACAATAGCCATTAGAATACTATTTCTGAATATAATTAATTCTAGGCTGCTTATAAAAATTTGCAATCATGGTATTTCAGCCTATTTAAGAATAAATGAGTAAGTATTTCAAATAGATATACATCTCTTTTTCTCCCCTCTTCAAGGTCAAACATTTACACATACCCTAGAAAAAACCTCTGTAGCAATCAGGAAGCAGCAACTAAACTCTAGCCTTGAGGAAAGGAGCCCTCTGTCTCATAAATCCTGAGTAAGAAGAGTTGCCACACCTTGATGCCTATCTAAGAAGCTGACCCAGCCCCCACGGTTCAAGAGTCAAGTCTTTCCTGAATTCCAACAGGCTACAAGAGGAAAAGAAGACCAAGACATGGGTTCAAGAAAATGTCTAACAGTGTAGTCTGAAGACAGTCATAGAACAACTTGGTGACCTTCTGTTTACTTCATCAAAGACCTGGTGCTCTTTTCTGATCTTAGTAAAACTGTAAGTTCGTGTTGATGGCTATGAAGGATTTTTGCCTACATCTAAAGATTCAGGAAGAAAATTCAAGATGATCATCTACTGACTGGTTTTACAAATGAGAAAACTGAATGGCTAGAAACTGGCAAAGGAGAATCCACCTGGTCTAACATTCGGTTCAACACTCTCCTTATTAGCAACAGATATTTACTCACATTCAACAGATATTTATTGAATGTTAAACGTGCAAGACACCTGAAGGTTACAAAGCTGAACAGTAGGCATCCTCTCGAAGAGTCTAAAAAGTGATGGGTTTCAGATATTTTCACAGTTTTAATATGTAAATCATCATATGAAGCCTCATACAGAATTTCAAAGGAGTATCGGAAAGTAACTCTCCTTATAGCTCTAATTAGTTTTGAACTAAATCTTTCCTTCCTCCTTATAGCCCTTCCAAGTACAGGTGATGTTATGGTGAGAACAACGGTAAGGAGATGATGATGATGATGATGATGATGGCGGCGACCGGCAAGGAGGAACATAAGGACATGACAACACCAACTATGAGACATGATGTGTCCATCACTGACTGTAACCTCTACATACTTAGCTTATTTAATCTTCACACAATCTTAGAAGGGAGATAAATATCTCTACTGGATAAAAGGTTTGGAAAAAGTCAGTCAATTGCCCCTGAGAGGGTAGTTGCCTTCCGGAGTTCCAGTTTACACCCAGGCATGCCTTTACTACTACCGTCCTAGATGTCTGACCCCTGGCCCTTACCATAAATTAACTGGAAATTCTCTGGCCCCTGTGGACCTCAGTTTCTTCATCAGTGAAATGAGGAAGTTGACCATGTGATTTCCAACATCTCTTCCAGGTATACCATTCTATAATTCACTAATTTGAGGTTTTTAACCAATCTCTTGTGATGCAGAGAAAGGAAATACTTTGTAAAAGCTAAGAATAATTTTGCCCCAAATTACAAAATCCAGACCTTTGTGCAGAGGTGTCCGGGGAAAGGAGGTTAGCTTGTTACGGGATTGATATATCCATAACTTTCACCTGGGTTCCAGCCTCAGAGTTTTTTGAAAGCTAATCGCACAGCCACATGACAAAATGACATGCAGGCATTAACAATGGCTTTTAAACTAAACAGGAGGTTTTTCAAAACCCTAATAATGATTAGAAGTCCTCTGTGAAAACATGGGAAAATACCATGTTATTGCTTACAAGAAAAAAAGCAGGATGTAATATATGGCTTGTGTTTTTTTGTTTCTGAACAAGGAGAAAGAAGCATGAAGAACATTCAACAGTGGCTGTAGCTAGGTAATAGGATTGGGAGATTTTTCTTTCTCCTCTTCCTTATTTTTCTTCCTTATGTAAGGTTAAATTACCTCTATAATTAGAGGGGAGACTTTTCTTTTAAAAAGAGAGAAAAGGTGTCCAACATTCTCACACTGATTTCTCTGAGAAGAAAAAATTCTCCTAAAAACATCTCAGTAACACTGCAGAAATTCCAGAAATACAGGTTTAGAGGAGAACATCATTATTACCCACTACAGATAGGGAGGAAAATAGTCCTCTATTGCTTCAGATCTAGAATAACTAAGTTTTACAGGATGTTTAAGGACTCCTGGTAGGGAAAGTTGCTCTGGAGTCCAGGGACCTGAAGCTCCACAGAGCTGGGCACCAGGAAGAAAAGATCAGGTGCATCAGACAAAGCAGCCAACCATGAGAGCCAAAGGTCACCGGCCCCATCCAGAAATCCCAATCTGGAGCAGGTTCTCTCTGAGTGGTGCCGCCCTACCACCGCCAACCACAAGGTCAAGGAGACTTTCATGAGCACAAATGCCCTCTCTTCTCTGAAGCACAATAGCAGAGGGAGCACAGGAAGCATATTTCATGGAACCAGCAAATGTTAAATCAAACAACCAGAGCCAAACTACTCTAGGCTCCATTAGGCTGCAGGATAAGCACGTTGGGTGTACACATACCACTGTGTTCACAATAAACTCCCAATATGCATGCACACATGGCCCAGGTTACAACACAGATCAATAACTGTGGCTTTGGATGGTGACAATGAAACACTTCACTCTATAGCACTCATGAGAATATTTTGTAAACACACTGTGTCTCTGGTGATTCCCACTGATACTACACGCAACTCAGGAAAGAATACAATTTAAAAATCACATTCAACATGCTATTAATTACATAGGAACCCTCAGTCTTATTGGAACAGACTTTTTTTGCTACTTCGTAGCAAGAAGATAAAGACAGATCTGATATACAAAGACTAGAAAAACTAGAACAGGAAAAGTCAGCTTCTCCTCTGGGAGTCTGACACACAATATGTGGCGTCAGCATCACATCACACCCTGATTCAAGGGAGGGCTACAGGGAGCCGTGGTGCCCATCTCGCCAACAACTCCGGACTTGCCCTAAGCACCCACATCTGGGCTTTGCCAGCTCCACCACCATCAAGGCAGCAGTACAAAGGCTGGCGGGTATCTTTTATTCATTTAAAAAGACATATTTCTGTTGACTCCTACCAAAACTCACTGGAATGATTACATAAAACTGAAAATAATATAATGTAACTAGAGAGATGTCATCTTTTTTTTTTTCAAGGCATTTTTTTTTTCCTAAGTGCGAAGTTGGCACCTATTAACTGTACCTGGCAGTAATTAAATACATCTAACATTAGATAAAGAAATTTAACCTACCTCATCAAAGGTGGTGTCGTCTTTCTTCAAAGCTATAAAATAAAAAGGGAAAGGAAACAGTTATTGTGAAACATCTCAAAGAGACTAAGCATCTAAGCCCTAGAAAACAGAAAGAAAACAAAGCAGTATGGTGTTTTCATTTCAGAAAGTAAAACTGTACCCCAACCTGAATAACAATGTTATCATACAAATAGGAAAGCTGCAAATGAGACAGAGAATGGCACAGCACGCATCTTTGTGAAACACTTTCATAAATATGTAAATGGATGATCCTCCTAAGTATGGAAAAGAAGTATGTGTATCTTTCCCCTAGCTCTTCTTCAGTAGGAAAATGTTTTAATGAAAAGTAGGAAAGCATCAAAAAGTAATTGTAAAGGAATTTCCCCTTCAACTTCTGGGTTTTGAGCATATCTCATCAGGCACGGTGTGTGGTCCTCCCAAACCCATTGTCAGGATGACACCCGCTCTGCAGAGTGCCCTGAATGAGATTTTCATGCCGTGAGAAGTTTAAGTACAGTGAGTAAAGACTAAGCATGTAAAATAAGCACTGCAGAGACATAATTCAAGCATTTCAGCATGATCTATTTTACAACAAAGTATCACCAAAGGGAACAATACATTCAGAATATTTTATGAGTTAACAAATACTTAAAATTTATTTAAATATGCATGGCTTCAGAACTGGAATTTTATTACTCTAAAGAGAAAGAGAAGTATTTCATGCATTGTTGGCAAACACCCTAGTTCCTTAAATCCTACAATTACTTGGAATGTTTCATATTAAGGAGAATGCACAAAGGAGCTAATTTAGCTGAAACCACTTGTTGGAGAAATGTTTCCAATTTATAGAATTGTGCATAGGTGTTTACTGGTCTATAGTAGAGTGTTCTAGTCAGGATAGAAGCACTTGTGTAGCTCTTACTTGGAAAGCTACGTTCTAACAAAAGCAATGGAAGCAAATCATGTTAGCAATTAAGCTCTGAGAGAAGTCATGTGCTTAAACTGAAGCCATCATTTCAGAGCTTATACTATATAGCCGAGCAATCTTGAATAGGATATTTTGTTTCCTACTATAGAGATGTGGTTGTAGAGAGTTAAGGTGGATGAGGGTAGACTGAGGGAGATAAAATGTTACTGAAAGTTTAATGCTTAGTTTTTCTCTTTTTTGCCTAAGAAACTGATCTCTAATAAATTTCTCTACTTGCTTTATTGGAGGACAACTTCTTCTGAATGAAAAATTAAAAGACAGTCCTTTCTCCTAGTTTCAAATGGCTTATCTTGCATTCAATTACTTACACACATTTTATTATGTATTTGCTTTAACTTACATTAAATCTAAAATAAGCTATTTTGATGGAAAGTTGTAAGAGCCTAGATGATTCTTAATGGCTATATTTTAAGTCAGAATGTAAAACTTCTAATCTAGAAGGCTTTCTTTAAATATCAGCCAACCATGTTACTAAACTACAACCCTCACTTCCCTCAAACCTAAGGCATGTCCTCTAATCAACATACTTGAGTGGGGATTCCTAGATAACATATTAGTGACCTACAGAAATATAGGCAAGTTGTTCCATTTTAAAAAAAAGAGGGGGGGATAAGAACTGATTACCTCATTGATTTCAAATACAAAGTCAATCACCGTACAGCCTCATACCCAGCTCATTTAACAAAGATTAATGAAAAAATATGTGGCTGTCATGCAAGATGCAAAGCTAAAGCACCAGTCTTATAATTCACAGCACAAACTTTCTATACTTTATTTACTTGGGACATGATAAAAGTTCCCAAATTTAACCACGGGTTTTCTTATGCAAAGCATCCAATTGGAACTACTATCCACTACTAGTCGATACAATCCTTCGAGGAAGGATTCTGCAAACAGAATGAAGATCCTCAAGCTGAGAGAAAGCAAAAACCTAAAATGTCTTCGACATCTGGACAGGACTATTTCTTGCTGGCCTAAGTCCTTCACCATACTGGATAAAGAGGTGGGGTCTGAGGGCAAAAAGAGAAGGAAGAAACAGAAGAGGAATTGCAGGTGTATTTTCTAAAATATAAGGAGCAGGAAACTAGATTCTCTCCCTGGCACTCTATTCTCAAACCCAAGATACCATAGGGAAGAATATTTTAAGACCAAAAAATCTACAGCTTCGTTGAAACCCTTTATAAGTAGATCGACACCTTATTCAGTTTCTTATAAATATTGAATCCTTGGCCTGAACAGCAGTTAACAGTAACAACAAAGGCCAATTAAAGATGTCTCTGCCAAATATTTATCAGGTCATTGATGAATAAACTCTGACCTAAACAAGCACAAAACATCTCATTATTGATTATATTCCCTGATTGTCATTAATCATTCATGTAAATGTAAACTCACAACTATCTTTGACGATGACTTGAAACAGCAGGCATATCACATTTTTATAGGTTAACAAAGGGGTATATATTAAATCATTTAAGATAACCAGGTATCCTATGTAGTCCTCTGCTCAGACATTGCTTCCTCTAGACAGCTTTCCATGATCTCACCAAGACTAAAGTGGTATCCTTCCTATATTCTCCAACAGCAAATCCTGCTAATCTTCCTGGTAAAATCTGTCACTCTATATTACCAATGCCCATTCATTGGTGTGCATTCTCTTAAAGTCCTCAAGAACTGTAACAGTGGCCACTCAGTCTGAATGTCAGCACACTATCTGGCACATATGAGCTACTCAATAATTATTTGTTAAATTAATGAGTTCTACCTCAATGGCAAAATCATAGCCTCTTACAATTTGAGACACAAATGCTAAAGTTTTGGCATATGAAAACAACATACACTTTTCTGTTATGAAAAGATCATAGATAAAAATTCCATTTCATTAAAATCTTCTGACACTACTTTGGGAGAGAATATGGTACTATATTTTAATTCTGTACCTGAACCTTTACCATTAAGAATGGACTTAGCAAATGACAGCTGAACCCCACATTACACACTTACAGCATAAGGTAACAAACCCCGAAACTCAGTGTATCCATAGCCTCTTCATTTCATTCAGCTTTCTCACAAACTACACTTTTTAGAGAAATGGTATAGACAGGGTTCATCTCTAGTATCACAGAGTATAAACTTCCTTTCTCGACAAATTAATCCAAGTATGAAGAAATGCATTCAAATGAATATGAAGAAATGCCAGTTTGACCTTAATCTTACACCAGGTATTACAGAAACCCTTCCTCCTCCTAGGCTATCATTAAGAAATTAAAAGAAAGAAGAAAGGAAAAGAGGAAAAGGATTTTAATATAAACTTTTTAACAACTAAGTTCCCATTTGTCATTTTTTATGCTAACCAAAATTTTAAAAAAGAAAGAAAGAAAGAAAAACATGAGACAACTGCAGGAGTTCCTAAATAAGTGAACACACTGACACTATTTAACAGAAAATGGTAAACACTCACCACTGAAATCAGAGGATGACTTTGAAATTCAATTACACCCATCTTTTAAAGAACTGTAACTGTGTTAAAGTCACTCTCTGGCAGATGTCATAAATTAGAGTGCTATGGCTTGAAAGCAAATGTGTTTTATTAGACCTTATATTATATAGTAATCTCAGATCAGCTGTATTTGGGATGGGTAGTGACAAAGTTGACATGATCATTCATGTGTGAAAAAATTAAACATTAGTATTACCACTCTTATATAGTCAAAATTGTTAATAATAAGCATTGAATATCACATACTTTCCAAAATTATCCTCATTTTCTATAGATGACTAATTTCTCATGGCTAAACAATACTGTATATTTTGCCATATAACAAGCTGTACTTTTGAATCATACTAAAAAAGCAAAATTAAGTCAGTATGTTTATTTCAAAAGCCATCACAGATTGGTTAAAAGGAATGAATATATTGAAATGTCAGATTATTCAACAAGAATAAGCCATTCACTCTTTGGTGAATGGAGTACCATTGGTACTCATGAAGTACCAATGAAGACAAGAGGAAAAGGGGGAATAAACAGAAATGGGAAGGAAGAATATCAGCCCCCAGTACTGTTCTTCACATGCACTAGATATTTTATGTGTCCTGATTTATTCTTCACAACAACCTTGAGAAAATTCATACATGTGGACTCTGGGGTTTCGGGATATTCTGCTAATTGCCCAAGGCACACACACAGCAAGCTGGGAAAACAGGGTTCAAACCCAAACCAGACTAACTCCAAAACCCATCCTGTTTTTAGACTATGAAGTCAGTAGCCACTTCTTCCCCTCATTTCTCTTGCTTCCAACCTAGAAGATCAATTACGTCAATATGATATAATCACCAGTAATAACATTACACTTATTGAGTCTGCACTACATACCACGCAGGACATCATATGCATTATTTCGCTAAGTGCCAGTAATAAAACTGAGTTGTATATGGAAAAACTGAAGCTCAGAAGTTGAGGGACCTGTCCAAGGTCACATAGCTACAAGTGGCAAGATGGCAAATCCCCAATGGTCTGACACACACAGCCCACACACTTAATCTATGCAGTACATAATTCCAGAGTAAAAATTCCATTCAATAGCCTCAAGCACCTTAAAATCTTTACATAATCAAACTGATTTTATTGTTTTGTAACTCTGCAAATAAAATATAAAGAAAATACATAGATAATAGATTAATTTTTCTGTAACCCCATTTCCAATGCATGTCTTGGGTTTGCTATACAAGCATAACCACATAAGACCTCTTTATCTCCTTTTACAGTTCTCCAGAATGAGAGCTACTATGCAGAATCATGACCTTCCATCAATACAAGAAACAATCAGTTATGTTCACTGCACTGTATTGTTTCTGAGAGCGAGGAAGTAAAATCTACCAGATCTTAGAAGATATTTTAACAAGTGCTGGAATCAAAAGGAGTTTCACATCACTAAATCTCAGTAAGCTAGAAAATCCAATTAACTGCAATACCCCCATTTGCCAGCATTGTAGTTAATCCAAATTTTACTGATTGTCTATCAAAATCTTGAAATCGCTTAAACATAAAGAATTTTTGTATTAATGTCCTTGGTTTTTTACTGAGATTCAACTGCAATGAATTATTTAACACAAACTGGAAGGGCTCCAAGAGAGTCATTAGCATTAGTAAATATACAGTTAATGTGTTTTAGAACAGGGCTTAATGGACTCCAGAACCTGCCTTTGTAATGGTTTGGGTCCTGAGCTGAACATCCTCCTCAAAAATGCACACCAACTCAACACCTTGCTCTCTCACATTCCTCCTGGCTTCAAACTTCATTTGCATGTAGAAACTCTTCATATGCATCCCTAAGTAAAAGTGAAACTGCAAATACCCAATACATGTAATAAGTAAAACCAGGATTAAATATTGCTTTCACACCATAACTTTACACTCATTTTGGGAGAGACTTCGTATACCAACAGGAAATTTTAAGTTAAAGGAAACTGGCTAAATTTTGATCCATTATTTTCTCTTACTTGAACAAAGTTTGCATATTTTAGAGTGCACTTATAGAATGATTTTTAAAGGAAGGGATAGAAGGATGACTACAATACTCAAATGCACCCCAGGAGTTTATTTTAAGGAATTTAAGTACCTTATGCTTAATTTCCATTAACACGTTCATTAACATGGATGACATGTTAAATAAGTGAAACAAAGGCTAGAAGGCTTCTTGGGGAGTCTGAGGGGTTATTTTTAGTGCTTGTATGATTCTCTTGCTGCAAACAGTTACCTATATAAATAAAAGTTATAATGTTAGAGGAAGCAACCACCGTCTTAAAGGGGGTTTTCTATGGCCAATCCAAAAAAGCTAAGAAAACCATTCCACATAATAAGGTTGTCACCCTGTTACAGTTTGTGACATGGATTTATTCTTAACTGTCCTAAACATTTCTCGGTCGTTTTTTATTTGTAGATCAGTTGGTTGGTTGGCTGACTGGTTTAAAGACAATAGCTCTGGAGCTTTGGCACTGGTATATGTAAGAAGTTCGGGACACTTATTCCTAAATGTTCAGAGAAGTTCACAGCGCGCATTTATTTGCTGCAATGGAAAGATTCAGAGAGCTTGGGACGGAACAGACACATCTCGCTTTCGAGGACCAGAAGTACCGAACAAAAGGTCCCAAGGTATCTGCCCCACTTCCTTTTAGGTTGGATGTGTTAAACAATAACAGGGCACAGCTCAGCGTCTCGCCAATTTTCAAAGCTAAATTATTGACTAAACACCCCAGGGCAGAGCCTGCGCGCAAAAAAAATAGCAAGTAACCCAGGCGACCGCGCAGCCGGGTGCGCAGCGGGGCCCGGGGAGTCCCATCGCCTGTCCACCGCAGGCGCGACAGCCCGAGCGCCAGTGGCGAGAGACGGAACCCAAATTGTAGGCTAAGATCATCCACAAACGAACCCCGAGATCCTAAAGGAGAGGGGTGTCTCTCCTTTCCACTGTCGCCCTCCCCCCAGGTCCGGGCACTGCTCCCTCCACCGACCGCTCGCAGCGCACCCCACGCCGGCCCGGGTGGCCGCTGCACTGGTGGTACCAGAAGCGCGGGGAGGAGGCACCGGCGCCGGGGGCGACGGGCTGGGTGCCCGGGGCAGCGCGCCACTCACCAATGCGGCTGAAACTCTCCGACAAAGTTCTCCGCAACTTCTTCATCTTGCCGATCTTCTCCGCGGGCTGCGGCTCAATGAGGTCGCACATCTGGGCGACACTGGGCTCCGGCAACTTCCCCAAACTGGTCCAGAGCGAAGCGCAGACAACGGCGAGGGCGCGCGGCAAGGAGAAGGCGGCGCCTCCTCCTCCTCCTCCTCCTCCTCCTTCACTACCTCCTCCTCCGGCCAGGAGGCGACGCACTGGGCTCGGGAGGCGAGTGGCGAGCTGCAGGCTCCTCTCGGGCCTGGGCCGCTGCTGGGCGGGCGGGGGCGTTCTACGTGGTGCCGGGGGCGGCCGCCATCGCAGCCGCCGCCGCCGTGGCCCCGCGCCGCGCCGCCGCCGCCCGGTTCATTTTCCCTCCTTTGTAACCGAGAGCAGCACGGCGGGCGGCCGACCGTGGGGGCGGTGCGGCCGGAGGCGGGGCGGGGGCGGGCTGAGCACAAGGTGCGGGAGCCGGGGGTCGCAGGGTGCGCGGGGCACGGGCGGGGAGAAGTTCTGAGCCCCGAGTTTCGGGGATTCGAGAGAAAAGAGCCGCGGCGCGGAACCGCCACCCAACCCCGCCCTCACCGCCCCTCCCGCCGCCTCTGCCCCGCCTTCCCTGGGCAAAGGACCCCGGGCGCGGAACCCCCGCGGGACCTCGGCTCCGGGGCTCGGAGTCCGCGTCCTCTTCGGGCCTCTCAGCCCGGCTCACGCCCCCGCGGCGCCCCCTCCCGGCCGCCCCCGCGCTCCTCCCCCGGCCCTGCCCGCCCCGCCCCGCCCCGCGCGCTCCGGGACCGGCCCCCGGCCCGGCGGAGGGCCTCGAACAGGCAGGGCTGGCAACTGGCCGCGACTGGGACTCCGTCTCACTATGTGGGGAGGCCCCATGAAGGGAAGGCTCTGGATCGCGGTCATTTATCGGAGTGGTTTTCTCCTTGCCACGAACGCCTGTGGAAAGAGCGAGAGGTTGGGGGGAGGAGGTGGCCGCCACCACTGCCTCTGAGTCCGGGAATGGAAAGGCCTGGGGACCGCTCAGGTTTGACAGGGATTCCCCCCCACCTCCCAGTTTTGCCCGGGATACTCTGAAGTGAAAGATCCAAAGGGAAAGGTAGGCCCGTTTTTTAGGGGTCAAGTGCAAGGTAGAAGCGTCATCTCTAACCCCCCAAGGCAGGGCTAATGCTGTTGCCTTCACCCCTGTGTCACTCTGAGTGACTGATGGGAATGTAGATGAAGCTAATTTCTGATAATGAACACCCAGTTCCATGGTAAATAGCAAACAGAAGTCCTTCGTCTCTATCAGTTTTAGAATATATTTCCAAATCCAAAGACTTGGAGGCCAAAAAGATTGTGAGCCCTTCTCCCCTCCCCTCAAAAAAATAAAATTTAAAAAGGAGGGGTTAGGGCAAGTTTTTAAAAATCCCAGAACAAACAGTCCAGGCAGCAAACACACATTGTCTTCATTCTGTTAAAACGTGGTGCAGCGAGCGCTCCAAACGCCAGTCTCCCAGGGGAGAGAGAAGGAAGATGGGGGAGGGCCTGAATGTTGATTTGGGGCCAGCAAACTCCTTATGAATAGAAATTTAGTAATCTTAAGACATCTGGCTGTGTAAGTAATAAGAGCCTGTGAGCGTGTGACAATCCTGTTTGGTTTAAAGGAAGTTTTGGGGAGTTTGTGTTTTGTTAAAAGACTTTTATCTTAAAACAAAAACTAGCCCCCTGCCTTCCTTAAATTGTGAGGTAGAACACTTGGATTTGTTCTGCTCTGTACTGAGCACATTATAGGGTCTTGATAGATTGCTCCTGATAAAAGACAGGAAGTCAAGCCAAGTGGGGAGCAAAGGAGGGTGGGGAATTCATCAAGAATATGAGTTAAAAATGCGAGGATGTTGGGTCCCAGTGACCATATTTAGATATTACAGGCAGCACCAAGTATGTCCTCAGACAGGAAAAAGTTTGACTTTTACCACTTCCTCCAGTTAGTTAGGGAGAAAGTTATCAGAAGCTATGAATAAAAAGAGAAAAAGCAACCAATCAAAATACTTATGGGTTCTATCTACCAGTCAACAAAGATGAAATAGTTACTAATTTAATAAACTTTGACTACAGGGCGCCTGGGTGGCTCAGTCGGTCAAGTGTCTACCCTCAGCTCAGGTCATGATCCCAGGGTCTTGGGAGCAAGCCTCAGGTCCATCTGGCTCTCTCCTCAGGGCATAGCTTTCTTCTCCTTCCCCCTTTCCCTGCCTCTTCCCCTGCCTGTGCTCTCTCTCCTTGTCAAATAAATAAATAAAATCTTAAAACAATAAATGAATAAACTTTGACTACTGTATGTCTGTGTCTATCCTATTTACTCTGACAGTGACTATTTCATATACGTAAATACACATACAGATATACATTCTCCATTTCACCTCCCCAGTATTTAATATTTCCAACTCACGTCAGTTTCTGCCTGAGTAAATCATGTATATCCATAAAAGGTACAGTAGGTAAACATTTTTTAATGAGATAAGTCAGTATGTATTGATGTATAAATATATCTAGGGTTAAGTGAATAAAAAGCATATTAATTATTAACTCATTTGTGGAAGGAAATATACTTATGTTTCTATGTGCGTAGGATATTTCTCTTTAAAAAAGACAAAGGGTCTCCTGGGTGGCCCAAGGTTAATCATCTGATTCTTGATTTCAGCTGAGGCCATGTTCTCAGGGTCATGGGATAGAGCCTTGCATAGGGTCCTGCACTCAGCACGAAATCCTGCCTCTCTGCCTTTCCTTCTGCCCTTTCCCCCACTTGCGTACAGTGCTCATTCTCTGTCTCTCTCTCAAATAAATAAAGAAAATTTTCGACGCTCCCTGGTGGTCTAGTGGTTACGATTTGGCGCTCTCAAATAAATAAAGAAAATTTTAAAAAGAACAAAGAACTGTGAAGCGTGCATACCCAGAATATAATGTTCCCTTTGCCCTTTATACCTTTAAGTATAATTTGAATGTTTTACCCAAAGAACAGTTACTTATAAATACTAATAAAAATACTAATTTAAAACATAAAAATAATATTTACTGCATTTTTATCTACCCCACTCCAAAACTTCAGCTCTCCCACCTCTAAAATTACTTCATCAATCACAATAGTATACAATAGTCTACCTAACAGTATACCTAATAGTATACAATAGACCTAACAGGAGAGACAGTCATAGACCAAATAAACTTTGTCAAATATGAATAACCAACTTTCCAATATATGCTTACCAACCCCCTTCTGGGTTATATATTAAAATGGTAAGTTTTGCAAGAAACCGTGACATAAAGAAGGAAATTTTTCACTGGATGCTTTTAAACTGTGAACGGTTATAGGACTCAACTCTTTACACAGTTGTATGTTTCACACATGTCTTCGTCCTAGAATGTAAGTTCACTGAGGGCAGGGATCTTAGATCCAAAAGGTACGATGTCTATTTCATAGTGGTTGTAAGTTAAATGTCAAATGAATGTGGGATATATTGCTGCCACTGAGAAGTGATGTGTTGTCCTCAGAAACCAAGATGACTATCCAGCATCTGTGTGGCATATGTATTTTCAGTGGGACAATGGATCTGTGCCAGTTCTCCATCCCAACTTCAGTTCACGAGGTTATAGTTTCGGCTGGCCTGAATTAAAGGTGCAGAATCTGAATACAAACAGATAAGCTGACCTAGAGGCTGAACCCAGCATGGGTTGACCTTAATCAAATTAATCAATTAAAGCATGCATATGGGGGTGCCTTGGTGGCTCAGTGGGTTAAGCCTCTGCTTTCCACTCAGGTTATGATCTCAGGGTCCTGGAATTGAGCCCCGCATCAGGCTCTCTGCTCAGCTGGGAGCCTGCTTCCTCCTCTCTCTCTGCCTGCCTCTCTGCCTACTTGTGATCTCTGTCTGCCAAGTAAATAAATAAAATCTTAAAGAAAAAATTTAAAGCATGCATATGTATTAATTAGACCTTGAGTGGTAGGAACAGTGGCTGGAGATCCAACTCTTAGTGTTGTGTGGCCTTAGATAAGTAAGTGACTTCCCTACTTTCTTATCTGTAAAATGAGGGGTGTGAACTAGATGACCTCAAGGGACATTCATAGCTGCAAAATTCTGACTTTTACTTGAATGGTGATATTTTTCCTCTTCCAGCTTATATACAAGATGGATATATTAATGAGGAGTAATTAACATGCAAATAAGATGGACAAAGACCATCAACAAAAATTATGTGAAATTTAAGATACTTTATTTCTAGTTCTGTTATACATAAATTATTCATCTATTATAAATGGATCTTGTCCATATAAGTAAAATAGCAGGCTAATAGGCTGGCAGTAAATTTTAAGGGAATGAATCCTAATCCAAATAAGATGGAATATAGAGGATTTGATTAGAATCTAGAATCCAGCAAAAGCAGAAACAGATTTACTGATCTGAAACAGTATGAAAAGATATTATAAGTAAAAAACAAAACAAAACAAAAAAAAAACTCCCCCAAAACAAGAATGCCAAGCACATGGGGCATAGAGTTGGAAAGTGAAGTTAAAGAGAGAAAGAGAGAAAATGTATGTTTATGAATGTACATTTTTCAAATTTAGCCAAAGGGTAAATATTAAGACATACAAGCAGGTTATGATTATTAAAGTGGTAGAAATTTACATTATTAGACATCCTCTTAGAAATCTAAACAGTCACCCTAGTTAATGATTTTTAGGATCAAATATCATCCTCCTTTTTTGAACACATCCAGCAGGAACTAAAGTAGCACAAGGTTAAGTGACTTATACCAAGTTCCCAGTGAGTCATCAGTGAAACTGGTACATGGAATCCGAAACTCTTGTCACCAACATTTGTGTTCCAATTCTTGGATAATGTCTAGCCTTAAGAGTTCCTGGGGCTTTTGAGGGTTTTTGTTTTGTTTTGTTTTGTTTTGTTTCGCTGACATAGAGCAAATTAAAATAAAAAGGGGGAGAAAAATGGAAGTTTGCAGAAACCAGGGTATTCAAACGCATATCAATGGAGCCCCCCAACGCTCCCCCACCCTGTTCTAAAGCCATCCATTGCCTAGTGACTCCTAATTTCAATCCTTTTCACATTTCCAGAATCACTGTTGCCACAAATCTCCAGGCTTGTGCAGGAATAATACCTATATTGTCTGATAGTTTTATAGGTAATTCTATAGTTGTTCATCATATATTCAAGAGACCTAGGGACCTAAGTAATTGATTTGCTTGCAAATGGCTGTAGTAAGAACAAAGAAGCTGCCAAAACATCCAAATGATGTCAAGTGTAAATTAACTCAGAATAGTTCTGAAGGAAATAAACTACAAGGGTCAAGGCATGCACTGAAATACTGGTAAATTGCCCTGTCATATTAAACCATGCTTAAATAAATGTTATCGTTACCTCATTCCTGCTTTCCATTATTATATCATTTGTACAATGGAAGTCCATATAAGAAAATACCAACCACCATTTCTAATGAAGACACAAGTCGCTTAATTAGGCCCTTTGGTGTTATTTGTATGTGTGATATAGATGTGTCATTAAGAAAGGGTCCCCATTTATGACTGTCATTCATTTCACTGCATCATGTTCCACATCCATCAGAATTAAATTTCAGGGATCAGTTCTGTAATTGATCTCTAGATATGGATGTGAAAGTGGTCAGAAGCTAATGCTTTAGGGAATCAAAACCTCATGCCTTTTGGTCAGTCTAGACAAGTTCTATTAGGGGCAATTAAGTTCAGAAACACAGGTCTTCCATCAAAAAATCCTAACCTTTCTTTCCAAGGCCCTTGACAGCTCATCTGCATTCACATGCCTTTTTTTTTTTTTTTTTTAAGATTTTACTTATTTACTTGAGAGAGAGAGGGCATGAGTGGGAGAGGGGCAGCAGGAGAGGAACAGAGGGGCAGAAAGAAGCAGACTCCCCACCAGGCAAGAAGCCCGATGCCGGGCTCAATCCCAGGACTTGAGTTGAAGGCAGGGGCCTAACCCACTGAGCCACCCAGGGGCCCCTCACATGCCTATTCTAATCAAGTGTTTATTAGCCAGAAAAAGTGCCCATGGGATATTTATACTGACATCTCATTTGCTAGCTAAACTCACTATTATTTTTAAATGTAATTAAGATACTTACAGTTTTATAATAGGGTATAAATTGATGATCTCATTTTAGCCTACACTACTCTAAGAGGCACTATCATTAGCACTACTTTACACAAGTAAATGGGCCTAGAGATGCCTAGAGACCATCCCCAAGATCATTACACAGCATCCGGTTTTAGACTGAGACACTGGTTTGGTTACCAAAAACTTTTCTCTTATAAAACATTTTTGTAGGGCGCCTGTGTGGCTCAGTGGGTTAAAGCCTCTGCCTTTGGCTCAGGTCACAATCTCAGGGTCCTAGGATCATCAAGTCCCAAGTTGGGCTCTCTGCTCAGCAGGAAGCCTGTTTCATTCTTTCTCTCTCTCTCTCTGCCTGTCTCTCTGCCTACTTGTGATCTCTCTCTCTGTTAAATAAATAAATAAAAATCTTAAAAAAAAAATTTTTTTTTTGCAGCATGCTCTATGACATTTCTTTTTCTTCTGCTACACTTTGGATATAATTAGGGTTGTCCTTATTGTATAGAAAGGAACTATTCTAAAGCAGTCAGAGTTCAAAAAAAAACAATCAAAGTCACGCAGGTTAATGGATGGATCAAAGCTCCTAAATTCCAGTGCTGTCTTTTCCTTTTTTCTACCATAGGGAAATGTTAAAAGTATAGTTTTGAAAGATAATACAACTGACTTTGAAAAAGAAGCTCCTTTCTACTCTAATTGGGGTTTGTAAATGAACTAAACATTCTAGGACTATGACTTGTTGAGCCATTGCAGCATGTGTCAGGGTAATGGATTAATAAAAAGCAAATTGGTCATAACTAATATTTAATACAATATTCCTCACCTATAAGCATGAGTCATATCGAAATTATTTGGTGTCTGGGGCACCTGGGTAGTTTAGTGAAATTAAATATCTGCCTTCACCTCAGGTCATGATCTCAGAGTCCTGGGATTGAATACTCACATGGAGCTCCTGGCTCAGCAGGGAACCTGCTTCTCTCTCTGCCTGCATCTGTCCCTGACTGTGGGCCACCTCTCTCTGACCAATAAATAAATAAAACCTTTAAAAAAGAAAAAGAAAAGCAACCAGGAAGAAATAAAGACTCTACAGGAAGGGGAAAAAAACTTACTATTAATATCTTCAATTATGTGAAATAGTATAAGATATTGCAATTGTTAGGTAAGAACTGGATACTTCTAGGGCACCTGGGTGGCTCAGTCATTAAGCGTCTGCCTTGGGCTCAGGTCATGATCCCAGGATCCTGGGATGGAGCCCCACATCAGGCTCCCTGCTCCATGGGAAGCCTGCTTCTCCCTCTCTCACTTCCCCTGCTTGTGTTCCTTCTCTGTGTCTCTCTGTCAAATAAATAAATAAAACCTTAAAAAAAAAAAAAGAACTGGATGCTACAAATATTTTGGGGGGCTTTGTATGGTTTAAAGATTCATTTATTTATTTGAGCGGGGGGGGGGGGGGGGGGGGGGGGGAGAGGGAGAGGGAGGGAACCTGACTCCCAGCTGAACTCAGAACCCAATTCAAGTCTCAAGTCCATGAACCCACATTCATGGGCAAATGATGGGAGCCAAAATTAAGAATAAGATACTTAACCGACTAAGCCACCCAGGCGACCCTGGATGTTATAAATGTTTTTAAAAGTAGCAGCGAGAGGGCAAAATTAATTCTTTGACATTAAGAATATCATAGTATAAAACTTCAAGTGATGGCATAAAATATAAAGATGAGGAACCATCCCAGCAGGTAAAACAAAAATATGGAAAGAAAAGAAGACATTTTTTTAAATGAGAAAGGTACAAACTACTCCAGGAAGTTCAATATCTGAATAACGGGAGTTCTAGAAAGAGAGAATGGAGAAAATGGAGAGGGGAAGTTATCAAAGAAATAACAATTTGAGAAAACTTTTTGAAATGAAAGGACATGACTTTCCAAATTGAAACGGGCTCCAAGACAATAGATGAAAACAAACCTACGTTGTTTTATTATAAAATTGCAAAACCCACCATGGTATTAGAATATTTTAAAAACTTCCAGAAAAGGGCGCCTGAGTGGCTCAGTGGGTTAAGCTGCTGCCTTTGGCTCAGGTCATGATCTCAGGGTCCTGGGATCGAGTCCCGCATCAGGCTCTCTGCTCAGCAGGGAGCCTGCTTCCCTTGCTCTCTCTCTGCCAACTGATGATCTCTCTCTGTCAAATAAATAAATAAAATCTTTAAAAAAATAAAATAAAATAAATAAATTAAAAAAAAAAAAAACTTCCAGAAAAGAAAAACAGGATCTAAAAAGAATTAGGAACTAGAATGGCTTCAGACTTTCAGCCACACCAGATGCTAGAAAATAGTAGAAGAAAGAACTTGTAGAGTTCCCCATTCAAATTATGAATTAAGTGGGAATGCAGAATATACCTTTTCGGACATGAAAGATCAAAAATATTGCTTCATAGGTCCATTTCTCAGGAAGCTATCAGAGGATTTGTTCAACCAAAATAAGAAAAGAGAAAACGGAATCCAGGAAATGAGATTCCAATACATGAGAAAGACAGGATGATGGTGAACGAAAAAAATCCAAGACTGTGGCTCTAAAGGAAACTTAAAGATCAACCCCTCTGGTGGGCTGGAGCAGGGCAGAGGCCCCAGGAGAAAGATCATCAAGAAAATGACACAGACAAGGTAACTGCATTTAAAGTATGTTGAGGGAAATTTTACAAAACCGAGGGTGTGGGCAGTTTGGGGGTGTATTAATAATAAATATGAAGAAAGTACAGAGATCTGTCTGCCCAGAGGCATGATCACCACTCAGGAATTTATTTGAGTGTCCAGACACATGATACAATGCACCCACCAGTGAATATAAATGAAGTATGTTTAGGAGGCCAGTGCCTTACCTATTAGGCCACTGGGACACCTGCCATATTTAGTACCAGCATTTAGCAGAGGGTTCCCAGAAGGGAAAGGGTTCATTCAGGGGTCCGGTGAGAGAATAAGCAAAGGGCTAGAAGTGGTTGGGGTTTTGATTGTGATTAAAGAGTAGAGCCAGCATGGTGGGGATTCCATTTAACATAGGTTTGAGCCTGCACTATATTTGAAATTCCCATTGACTCTTAGTGGTAAAGGCCTACACAGGTCTCTTCTCTTGGTTGCCCAGATGTGGGGGCGATAGGAAATGAGGGGTCAAGAATGAAAGCTGTCAACAAACATCAAAATGGAGTCAAGCCTCTTATTACAAAAACCAAGTTATGGGAGGTGGGGGGAGGCTGGAGACAGTAATTACAAGGAAAAAAAATTATACAGGAAAAGATAAATATTCATAGCTTAGTATACACTATGATTTACAAAGCCCTATAAGTGCAAATACTAAATGCAATATCATTAAGTTATAGCCACATTGAGAAGATGGAAGAATGGGAAGTGTTCATGTATATGATAAGTACTATAGGGGTTGGTGAAAATAAGCTGAATCTTCAACTTCTAGAGTTGGAAATCACTTAATTTATTTTAAATGTCAACATAAACACGTTCTCTAGAGAAATGACTCTAAAGAAGTCAGGTAAAATAATCAATAGTGGTTGCCTCTTGGGAGCCGAAGTGCAAGAGGTGATGCACACTAATGTGGAGAATATTTGGAGGATTGCTGTTTTGTTTGTAACAAGTATGTGTGTATAACTTTTGAACACATATAATTAAATTACTGCCAAATCTGACTTTATCCTTAAAGGCAATGGGGAGCTATGTATCACCTTGCATTGCTAAGCAGTGAGGCTCTGGGTATGATAGTGAGATCGAATTTGCATTTTATTCAGATTATTCCAGCTATTTTATAGAGAATTAGAGGGAGGAAAGAATGGATACAGAGGGTAATCCAGTAGGAAGCTTAGTCCTGCCCAGAATCTAGACAGGAAGTGATGTTGGCCTGAATTCAGGTATGACAACAGGAGAAGGTGAACGATTTGTGAGTACTTTGTGATTGATCAGAATGCGGTCTGGAAGAGGGAGGACTCAAGACTGATACTGCCTTTTCTGGTTTGAATACGGGGTGGGTGGGCAGGGACACTAATTAAGATAGACCACCTGTAAGAGGAGCAGGTTTGGAAGAAATGGAATGACTTCCGTATTGGATATCCAAGCAGAAGGGCTACAAGTCCACCTTGGATACGGACCTAGAGCTCAGGAGTGAAAGCTGCGCTAGAGATGTGGATCTGGAATCAGCAGCTGAGAAATGACAACAGAAATCCTAGGAATGGGTGAGACTGCTCAGGGAGTGGGCGGAGAGAAACTGGCCTCAAAAGCAGAGGCTGGAGGAACATAAACAAGGGGCTAGAAAGAGGAGTCGGCAAATGGAAGCGAGAGAGAACAAGCAGAGTAGCAGTAGGAAGGCCTATGTACTATGGAAGTCCAAGAAAATGTTTGACAGTGTCCAATGTAGTTAAAAGGGTGGCTGAGTTAGAAATGGGAATGCATGCACCACAGAGGCAAAGGGAAAGGAGCGTTGGTAACCCTGACAAGAACCATGTCTCTGGAGCAGTGGGGTAGGTCGAGGGATGCATGTGAGCCAAGGCACTCATTTCAATCTGTATTTCACAGATAATAATGGGACATTTTCTTGAGTCCTTACTACAGGTCAGAAACTGTATTAAGTCCTTTATGGACGTCATCTCATTTAACCCTCAAAAACAAACAATATCCTTTCTGTGAAATAGATGCTATTATTAACATTCCCATTTTTTAGATGAGGAAGCTGAAGTTTAAGTTAAGTAATTACTCAAAGGAACAGATAGTAAGCAGACAGGCTGGAATTTGATCTCAAGGAGTCTAACTCCAGAACGTATACCCTTCAACATTATTCTCTACCCTCTAAATGATCTGCCATAAATAACACCATTCACTCAGGTTCAACAAACCTGCTGTGTGCCAGACACTATTCCAGGTGCCAGTGTTCCAACAGGTACAAAGCAATGTCCTTGACCTCAAAGAACTTAACCTTCTGTTGGAGGAGATAGTAAACAAATTTAAAAATGCATGCATATCTTCAGAATTTAATGTAATGAACATGAAGAAAGCAGGGTACATTGCTGGAGAGTGGCTAGAGAAAATTGCTAAGTCTTCCTGAGATGACACTTCGGCAAAAACTTGAATAAATTCATCAACTAAGCCGTGAGAAGATGCATTCCAGGCTGAAGGAGGAGGAAGTGGCATTCTCTGAAGTAGGGTGGAGGCAGGAGCGGGCTCAGAAAGATCAAGGGGAAACTGGAAGCCATAAAGTTGGTAAGGGAGGCGGGGCTGCATCATGGTCAGCCTCACAGGTAAGAGGTAGCTGTTGTTCTAATAGCTGTGGGAAGAGGTGTCTGGGTGGCTCAGTTGGTTAAGCAACTGCCTTTGGCTGAGGGCATGATCCCAGGGTCCTGGGATGGAGCCCCATGTCAGGCTCCCTGATCAGTGCGGAGTCTGCTTCTCCCTCTTCCCCTATTCCCCCCTCATATTTGTTCCCTCTCAAATAAATAAATATTTAGAAAACAAAATGAAAAAGAGTGATGGGAAGTCTTGGGAGGATTTTGAGCAGGACAGTGATAAACTCTTACTTATATTTTATTAACTTGCAACAGAGCCCAGACTTTGAATTCTGTGACCATCATCCTTTCTATTATTCTCTAGAATTGAGATACCACGTGGCTACCAAGCACTTGAAACACACCCAATCCAAAATGATATGTATTCTAAGTGTTAAATACCCACCAGAGTTCAAAGACTTGGTACCAACAAAAGAATGAACTAGATCTCATAAGCCATTGCTTATATTCATTATATGTTGAAATGATAATATGAGGTTAAATATATGAGGTTAAGTATACAGATATATGAGGTTAAATAAAACATAATATTTAGATTCATTTCACCTATTTCTTTTTACCTTTTAAAAAAGATTTAAAAAATTTTAAATCTCATTCATGGCTTGGGTTATATTTTTATTAGACAGACTGGTCTAGGCAACTTCCCTTCTGCTTTCAGCTTCATAATGCAATGAAGACAAATGAAGTAACTTGTGTAGGGCATTTTGAGTTTTCTTAAGGAACACATTATGTAACATCAAGATAAATTATTGAGGATGATAGTCAGCCAAAAAACATGTACCATTCTTTAAAGGCCAAAGATAATGTTACTGACTTGGTTGTGGTTTTGTGTTGTTTTTCCAACAGCAGTGATGAGTTTGCACAAAGTCATCCGTATTGTTTCTCTCCCTGCCCATTTCACCTCCTCCCTATGCTCCCTTTGACCAAAACAGCATGTTTTTTAAATACCTGGCACAGGTTAAGAATGCAGTTCTCCGCCATGGAAATTTTTCTCTGTGCAAAGCACTCAGTCCTGTATAGGTTTGAACCTCAGCCTATTTGTGAAATTCTAATTGTCTGGTCTACTCAGGCAAGCTGCTTCCAAATGTCAGTAATCATATCTATCATCATAACTGTAGAATTCTCTTGGTTCTATTTAATTCAAAATATGGTCAATCAGAATGTACTTTTAGTAAAAAAATTTACACAAAGGCTTTGACCAATAAATTTGTTTTTCTTTGTGAATTTGTATCTGTGAAAAGTCTCACGACGTTATAATTTAAACCATTTTTTTAAATTTACCTAGGGCAGCATTAAAAATATTATTATAAGACAAGGGACTTACTGGGGATGATATAAACATATTACTCTATCCAAGGTCTTGAATACCGGTAAGAAAACAGAAGGATCAGATGGACCTTCCTCCATCTCTGCTCACTTCTGCTCCCAACTCCTTGTTCTGCCCTGAAAGGTAGAAGAACCTGAAAGGTTCCTCTCACTTTTTAGTCTTTATGGTTGTGCTCTGGATTCAATCTCCTTCTCAAGGACCTCACTGCTTTGCTTAACCTTTCCATCCTGCATGTTACTATCTCCTATCCTACTGGGCCATCTCTATCAGCAACAAACAGCTTCAAAATCTCTTGTCTTTAAACAAACATATGCATACACACCTCCCTTGTCCCCACATGTCCTTCCCTAAACTTTATAGTTCTCTATTCCCCTGCACAGCAAAATCTTTCCAAAGGGTCACCCGTAGCTCTGTTTCCATTTCTTCATCTCCCATTCATTCTTCAATGCACTAGTTAGGTTTCTCTCCCCTGCTGAAATTACTCTTGTCAAGGGCAAGCTAAGACCTCCATGGAACCAAATCCAGAAGACCTCTCTGTCCTATCTTACAGTACTCTCGGAGTACACATGGTATGGTTGGCCACTCTCATCTTGAAATACTCTCAACTTCAATGATGCTATACTCTAGTTCCCACCCACCCCCATCCAACTGGCTACTCATTCACAATCTCCTTTCCAGCCCTTTTGTTTTTTTCAGACCTTTAAATGTTGAGGACCCAAAATGTAAATTCCAAACTCATATATCCATATAGTTGAGTCTCAACTATGTATCTCAAACTTAACATGTCTACAAATAAAACACTGATATATTCTTTTCATACTCAAAGCAATAAGATTAGTAATAAAAAGACAAAAAAGGAGAAGGAAAGGGAAAAAGGGAAAGAAAGGATTACATTTTGCTCTAAGCAAGAATCCAGATGCCCCCCACTTCCCATATTTAATTAATTATTTATTTATTTTAAGCTTTTATTTATTTATTTGACAGACAGAAATCACCAGAAGGCAGAGAGGCAGGCAGAGAGAGAGGGGGAAGCAGGCTCCCCACTGAGCAGAGAGCCCAATGTGGGGCTCAATCCCAGGACCCCGAGATCATGACCTGAGCCAAAGGCAGAGGCACCAACCCACTGAGCCACCCAGGCACCCCTACTTCCCATATTTAATCATAATTTTAATATGATTAACTATATTTAATCCACCAGCAAACTGTGTCTAAACTTTCACCAAAGTGTCTCAGACTTCTGTTCATCTCCACTGCTACTACTCTAGATCAAAGCATCATTATTTCTCATTTGGACCATTGGAACATTGGACCTCCCAACTGACCTCCCTGTCTCTGCTCTGGCACTCACCCAGTTCATTTTCAAAATCGCCAAAAGGATCTTTTTAAACCATGAAAGTTCATGTCAGTCTCCTGACTCTTGTTTAAACTGTTCAATGGTTTGACAACTTCCCGCTGCACTTGGAATGAAATCCAAACCCCGGTCACTCACAGCTCCACATGGTTCAGCTCCTGCCTAACTCGCCCCACCAACTCTTCCTTACCTTGCTCTCTACCTGCGATGCTCCCTGACTCCAACCTCCACCTCTCATTTGAATAACAGGCTCCTTTTCATCCAAGTCTCAGTTTAAATGTCATCTCAGAGAGACTTCCAGCTTACCCACTTTAAAGCAACCCCACTCATTTAGTTTTTTTATACAAGGCCTTGTTTGTTTCCCTCCCTGTATTTGCCACAATTCTGATTACATACTTCTGTCTGTTTGCTTTCTTGACTCTCAGCCCCGGCCCCTCCCTTGTCCTTCCAGATAAGAGGATTGAACAGCTGATTGGGATAAGACACTGGAAGCTTCAGCCCTGCCCCACCCCCCACCCTTCTCCCCTTTCTTGGAAGCCAGCTTATCTACTGAGTGTGTATCTGTCTGTGTGCCCCTGTCAGGAGTCTCACAACAACAGGCCTGTGCCGGTTCAGTGTCCGTGGCTGAGTGTGAAGTCCGGTTCAGGCCTCAAGTATTAAGAAGTTCACTGTGATGATAAAGCTAAGCTGTGACCATAGCAGCTCTATCAGTAAGAACGCTGACATTTTGATCTGGATCTCAATGTCTTTAGAGATCAGGTAGAGAGAAGAGAGGCGCTATATACTGACCCGTACAAACACCAATATCTTCCCTGAAATGAATGGAAATCTAGGCCTGTTGCTTTTCAATCTTCTTAAATGATGGTATCCTTCCTTTAAACCATCTATATCTTAGTCCCAATATGTGAAAAAAAAAAAAAAGATTAACAAAATAAATGCAAAGATGTTCTGATTACAGTAGTGATTAAATTAGTTACTACTTTTTAAATGTAGCAAGTAATAGGAAGCTCAGTTCAGATTAACAAGCAATAAGAAAATTTCATTGGTTCACATAACTGAATATTGAGGAATTTATCCACATCAGCAAGAGGTTGATCCTAGGTCAACAGTTCCCAGGTTTTTTCCTCTCCATTTTTTGGCTCTCCCAAGAGCTCTGAGAAGCTCAAGATGGAAAAAGAAATTATTCTACAAACAAATAATGTTTATGAGACCTCTACCTTTGTGGTTGAAAGAATGGCTACCAGAGATTCCTGGAGCTACTTCTACTCACTCATGCCCAGCAGCAAAGAAAGCACGTCTGTCAGTACCATATGCCAAAACATATATTTAAAATTTTTTAAATGTTTTCTTTCTTTCTAGAAGCATGGGCAAAATCCCTTGGATTGAATTATGTGCTATCTTGAACTAATCAATCCCTACAGCCAGGAACACCAGATTCCAGGTCTCAACCACAGAACTAAGATGGGATCAACCACCAAACCCACGTGATGGAGAATGAGCCACAGGTGTTCTTGCTGGGGAAAGTGAGGAATAGATGTTGAATGAGGCAACCAAACAATGTCTATGTAAGCCTAAGAGGCTTGAATAACTGTAGCCTGATGTACAGCCCCCTATACAGGTTCAACCTCTTATAATGTAAAATTCCCTCTCTATCTTCCAGAGTATTTGTGATCTTCCTTCCCTCTCTTCTTTCTTCCCAATTGAATTGGCCAGGATAAACATCTGTGCCCATATAGTTGCCCTATTTACAAGGTCCTAAGGGGAGCTACTTGGAATTACTTAAAACTTTAAGAAAATGTATGCTAAAGATGGGAAGGCAAAAGGCCCATGGGGCCCCTGGGTGACTCAGTTGGTTAAGTGTCCATCTTGAGCTCAGGTCAGGCTCTCAGGGTCCTGGGATCAAGCCCTCATCTGGCTTCTTGCTCAGAGGGGAGCCTGTTACTCCCTCTCCCTTGGCCTCTCCCCTTCCCCCCATGCTCTCCCTCTCAAATAAATAAATAAATAAAATCTTAAAAAAAAAAAAAAAAAAAAAAGCTTGGCAACAGTGTTTATCACCAGTACTAAGTGATAAAGTGCCAAATGAGCAAAAGCTTGAAAAACAAATGCAAGAGACCAGGATCCACTGGGGGAGGGGAGGTATGTGGTGGGGGCTGGGGGGCAGAGCTGGGGAGGGAGTAAGTGGTCTTGGATTGATTCAGATAAGCTTTCCTAAAATGGAATGACACAAGAAAGTCCTATCAGGCTGTCTCTCTCTTCCTCTCACTCCTCCGCAGTCACCTTTCTTGTATCACTTGATGATAGCAAGGCATACCTCCCACTCTTCCCAAACCTACTAAGTCATTGCCTTGGTTAGAAGAGCCTTTGGGTACTCAAGAAAGGGGGAATGAATGACTCTAATGATAGGGTAATTAATCCTTTTGGAAATCAGATAGACTCCAATCCTCTGCTTTCCACAGAGGGAAGGATGCCTAATTGAGCTGTCAGCTGAGAAATTACTGAAACTAATCTTGATGATAGACTACCATGTAAATTTTGGCATAGAACTGAGAAGAAGTCAAAGAATCGAGCCCTATGGCTGTAACAAACCTCTATTGTTCCTATTTACTTGTTTAATAGGTGAAGAGTTTCTCAGCACTGGTTACCTACACATCTTATATTCAGCATTAACCCTGAAGCTTGTTACATTTATCCTTGGATATCTGGAGGGAAAGACTTTACTCATCTCATTAAGAGCTGCAATCCCAATAGAATTTTACATTTTATGTCTAGTAATTATTCATCAATACTTGTAATATATTTATACTATTTTGAGAAATTGTGTAGAATTTTCTAACACTTAAACTGTATGGTCACAAAAACTTTAAAATTATTTCCCTTTATTGACATATTTTTGTTGCATAGAAGTATGTGATTCATGAAATATTTTGAAGTATAAAAATATATTAGGAAGTGGAATGGAAATATAATTTCAAGAAGAAAAACAGAAGAAAATTTCCTACAGGTAAAGAACTCCTTCATGTACACTTACAATATATGATGGGACATCAAATTGCTATATTATTTAGATTCTACTAGATAGTTTTCTTTTTAATATTATTAAAGATTTTATTTATTTATTTATTTATTTATTTGACAGACAGAGATCACAAGTAGGCAGAGAGGCAGGCAGAGAGAGAGGGGGGAAGCAGGATCATCGATGAGCAGAGAGCCCGATGTGGGGTTCTATCCCAGGACCTCGGGATCATGACCTGAGCCGAAGGCAGAGGCCCCAACCCACTGAGCCATTCAGGGGCCCCTCTACTAGATAGTTTTCAAATAGTGGTGTGACAGTTTCTTTTTAAATGTCATTATAGGTATATATATATGTATGTATGCATATATATATATATTTATATTTTTATATACATATACATGTGTGTATATATATATTTACAACTCTTTTAGCATGATAAAGAACCTTAGGCACCAAGTTAGAAATGTGGTGAGGAATTTATTGCTTCTTAAAATATTTTAGGAGTACTTGAGTGCAAATGACTGGAGACAATGAAAGGAGAAAATTATGTTGGACAACAAAATGAGCAAGAAAAGAACAGGCCCACTGTTGAGACTGATTGTGCGATGAAATATGATGACAAAGGACCTGTCTGCTCACATTTGCTTTCGTGTCCTTTATCAAAGTGAAAGATCTAACAAAGAATGATTGAATGGATACTGGTAAAGGGGAAGAGAAGCTGGAGATGGAAAAAGAAATTGTAACAGCAAACCCATCTCTCTTGGGTGAAAACAGAGGGTGGTAAGAATAGTAAGGATTGACATCAGCCAGGACTGACTCAGAATCCTGACTCTGCCAGTCCTCATCTATGTGACCATGGGCAAGATGCTTCAGCGACCTCATCTGTATATGGGCATAGGTTAAATTTCATAGGATGTCAAGTGCTTTGCATAGAGTCTAACGCAGCAGTACGAAATAGTGGCTATTGTAATGATGCGGCTGTGGGCTTTGGAGCACCTTATCCTCCTTGAGCTTCACTTCCCTCCTCTCTATCACAGGAATAATAACATCTACCTCCTAGGATGACTACGTGGATTACGTTGATAATAAAGCTGACAGCACTTATAAAGAAGGCATTCAATAAAATTAGTTCTTTCCCCACTTCCTCCTTCTCTAGCTTCCTACTGATTTAGACAATTCTATGGACCCCTGATGGGTCATGATGAAAAACAGTCTCTTTCCAAATATTAATTTATAAAATTGTGTATTCCTTTTATTGTATCTACTGGTAAAGAGACTAAATCTGAAATGACGCTTTCTCTTGCTGAGAAAGGAGACCGGGGCCTCATATTACAAATGACTCTATCCTTAAGAGATATGACCTTTCTGCCTTACTAGCAGATCTCATTAATGACAAAATTATTTTCATGAAATGGTAGAAGACAAATACTTTGCTGATCTATGACCACATAATCAATCCTCTCATAAAAAGGACTTCCTCACACAGGAAAAAAATGCTCCCCAAGTGTTTCCTTTTGTTTCATGAGTGAAAAGATAAAGCATTTATTAATTTGTGGGAATAAATGTTGTTGATCAATGTGATTCACTTTTTTCAGACAGCACCAAAAACATTCTCTCTCTGCAGTATTGTGTACAAAACAAAGCCAGGTCTGAGATGAGCTAGGGTGCCTGGAAAGGAGTTAAGGAATCAAGTTGCATGGAATAGGCAGGGAAGGTGTCTAAAATCACTTCCTCCATTTTAATCTGTGGGGTAATAATGTCCATTCAGTTGTTTTCAGAAATAAGCTGCCAAGTTGTTGCTCCCTGTTGAGGAGAGGGCTGTGCTGAACAAAGACGTAGGAACACCCTCCATCAGCCAGGATCCCCGCAGGACACAAACAGCACCCTCCGAAGGAGTGAAAGAAGTCTTGTTGAAGCTGGATAGAAGGTATGTGGGTGTCCATTATCCTCATCTCTCTGTATTTGTCTATGTTTGACATTATCTATAGTGAAATATATAAAAACAGGGAGTAGAGTGTAAAAGGGAGACTGATGAAAATTATTTGCGAAGTTGTGGGCAGGAGTTCAAGGAAACTAGGGAGTGGAAACAATGGGAAATGCTACTAGCAGCTGCTTGAAGGCACAAGGAAAATTTTGGGACCAACTCCTGGCAGCCAGGAAGCCCTGAGGCAGTAGATAAAGGGCCACCTGTCAGGAATTACAGCCTTCGTTGGAGGAATGTGGCCACTGGCCACATGGCCCAGAACACACTGTGTGAAGCTCAATGCAAACTAAAAAAAAGCAAGAAAAAAAGTATTAAAGTCCTACGTTATAGGGACGGATGCCTGGGTGGCTCAGCCAGTTGAGCATCTGCCTTCGGCTTGGGTTGTGATCACGGGGTCCTGGGATCAAGTCCTGCCTCAGGCTCCCTGCTTGGTGGGGAGCCCGGTTCTCCCTCTCCCTCTGCCTGTTACTCTCCGGGGTTGTGCTCTCATGCTCTCTTGCTCTCTCTCTCTGGCAAATAAATAAATAAAAATCTTAAAAAAAAAAAAAAGTCCTACATTATAAAGCTTTACTTTTCTTCCACAGCTTCTCTTCCTTTTCTTGACTGGTCATGTTTTTAAATGTTTCAGTTTAACACCATTCTAAATGAAGAAAAAGAAGTTTAAATCATTAACATGAATCTTGGGACTTGCAATATACAATGTTAGTTTGGTTTTGTTTAAGTTTATTTATTTATTTACATATTTAAGTGACCCCTACACCCAACATGGGTCTCGAACTCATGACCCAGAGATCAAGCGTCACATGCTCTTCTAACTGAGCCATCCAGGCGTCCCTACAATGTGCAATGTTAGTTTTAGATGCAATATGAGAGCATTTAACACATATGCAAAATCACCAAAATGATACAGTGTGTATTATAGTTCCTGCATATATACGGTTTTTTTTTTACTAGAACAGTATAAACATATAAACAGTATAAACATAAAAACATAAAAAACAGTATATGTTAAGCATATAAGCAGTATAAACATACACAACTGCACAAAACTACCTCAATTGTTTATTTCACTTCTTTATATACAGCGTTCCAACACTCTCTGCCTTTGGCTTACTGATGGGTAAAGAGGAACTAAAAGGAAAAGAGACTGTGGGTTACCCTATCTTTCCCTTTCTTTCTATGGCATCACTTTTAGTGTAAGTGGTTGACTAATAGAGGGAAGTAACATGAGTAAGAAAGAATATGATTAGAGTTCTTTGGTTGTTCATGTGTCTCAGAATGTCATTACCTTTCTTTCGAATTTGAAGCAAATTTTGGTTCAAATGCTAAGAGGCATTTTAGAGTTTAATCAGTCCATATGGGATATGCTTTACCTTGTACTTGCTTTGCGTCTCACCGAACTCCCACAGATTCCCAGGAATCCTATTACCATGGAGCACTGGAGATGCTACGTGCAGATGTGGCAGCGGGAACTGGGAGACACATACGGTGTGTATCTTCTCTGTGTATCAGACATCACTAACAAAACACACATTCGAAGATAAAATGAAGAATTTCACAGTTGTGTCAGCAAAGCATTAAGTCAAGCACGGGGCTTTTCTGAGCACAGGGTCCTACTGACTGTACAGGTTTCACACCCTGCTGCCAACCCGGGATCAAGTAGAGGAGCCCCAGGCATTGGTGCTCTTTCCTCCTGTCATCCCAGCTTCTGTGGGGGTCCCGACTGCAAGGGGTCCAGGGATGCATCTGAAGAAGATAGTCTTCTGAGCTACAGACTAGGGGAGAGAAGGGTGGAGAGGGGTTCTGGAATGGCAAACAGAATATCCAGCACAGGTAGCTAGCTCCCACATCTCTTTCCAACAAATTCAGTTCCTTTAAAATTCAGCTAAGATACCACACAGGCTCCAGGTGTGGCCTTATGTTGATGCAATTTTATGAGCCCTCTACAAATATTAATTAATGAATTAAACAAAATTACAATTATAAATTGAGTACAAACTGGCTATTTATTTAGAATAAGAAAAGAAGTCACAGTAAAATATTGGAGCTTGAAATGTTCAAGTCCTTTTCGTCTGAGGTCTCTGGGACATATACCAGAAATGCCTGCACAGACGCATGTTTCCTTGGCAGCCTTGCTTCCCTTCCCCACCTTGAACAGTCTCCAAGGTCAAGCACCTCTCACAACTCCCAGGGGCCTGGGGAAATGAAGAGCCTTGAAGATTAAACTTCGTTAGCTCGATGACCAATTTTTCTGTAGGCCCCAAAACCTGGAAAGGATCAAGTGACCATGGAGCTGCAAGCATTTCCTAGTGGGCAAAAACTGTGGGCCCTTGAGCCATGATGGGACTCCTTCCCTTACCGCACATGTCAAAGGCAATGAACCTGGAGTTTGGGCTCCTCTGACCTAGGTCTTTTTCACTGTAGTCAGGAAATTCCATTAGTTTCAGATACACCATGTAGGAAACTGAGGAGGTAGTGAATAGTCACGGCCAGTCCTTTGTGTCCTTCATTTCTTACCTATCCCTCGTGTTGTGTGTTGGCTACACTGGAATAAGCTCAAGGGAAAACAACCTTAGGACACGTTCTTTTGGTCAACTTCAAATCCTGACCAGACTTTGTGGCCTCATCAACAGATTCCTCTGCAGGCATTAAATATTCCTGGACTTTCCGCATAACAGCTGAGGCAACATGGGGGCCCCTGTAGATTTAGAAAAAAGAAGGAACAGTTCAGTTAGATAAAAGAACTGTCCTGGATTGGGTCTGGCGGTCTGAGCTGGAGCCCTTGGGAGGACAAAAAATGGTGGATGAGGGCAAAAGAAAGGAATTACAGATATATTTGGGAAAATGGAAAGATGCTAAAGAAAGATTTCAATCTTTGCTAAGGCTATGGTGTTGGTGAACTATTTGTTTTCAGTAAGTATGGAGGAAGGGGCTGATTTAAGAACCTGAATTAAGAACGTGTGCTTAACATGAAAGCAGTTGATCTAAATAAGGTAGGTAAGTACCTAAGTTCAAATCTTGACCTTGGTTCCTAAAAGCTATGAAACTTTGGTCAATAAACTTATTCTCTCTGGCTCAATCTTCTCATCTGTAAGATGAAGACATATTCTGTTTAATTACATGATGTCATGTAACATCACATTCATTATTATGTTATGTTATATGGAGCTCACCTCAGCATTGTGTGAGAATCAGAGAAGTTAATACTTATAAACACCACTTACAATACTTCTTAGTCCATGTGAGATAATAGAAAGTATATATATATTGGTCTCTGCCTGCAGTTCCTGGCACAGAGCTCCTAAAACCCTTGCAATTTCCTAAGTGACAAGGGCATTCAGAACATCTTTGGTTCTAATATTTGGTCTGTAACCACAGTTCCTGACATAGAGCTCCCACATCCCTTGAAATGTCCTGGGTGATGGCAGTGTCTTTTGTTCTAAGGAGGTGACTCTTAGTGGGTGTTTGGAGGGGGCATGGTCACCAGCAGACCAAGCCGCAATTAGAAACTTGGAATTCTCAGCCCATCTTCCGGTCTCTAGAGAAGGCAGAAGTCTAAAAATGAAGTTAATGATTGATCATGCATACATGATGTAGCCTCCGTAAAAATCCCCAAAGTGTGGGACCTTTAAGAGTTTTTAGGTCTGCGAACACAAGGAGGTGCTAGGAGAAGACGTCGAAGTCCTGTGCCCCTTCCCACATACCTTTCCCTCCATGTCTCTTCCACGTAAATGCTCCTCTGTATCGTTTATCATAGCCTTTAACAAACTGGTAAACATAAGCAAGCGTTTTCCTGAGTTCTGTGAGCTGTTCTAGCAAATAAATGAATCCAAGGGGGAGGAGGTCATGGGAACCTACGGAATCTGATGCTATCTCCCGGTATATAGTGTCAGAATTGAGTTAACTTGTAGGACACCCAGCTGGTGTCACAGAACTACCTGGGGTGGGAAAAACCCCACACATCTGGTGTCAGAAGTGCTGTGAGTGAGGTAAGAGTGTGAGAGTAAAAGAGATACACAGGAGGAGGAATACAGGTTTTTTTTTCCCTACACCCTACACAATGAGTGTTGGATAAGAGTGAGAAATTATCATCATTAAATTGTTCCAAATAAAGCGCTTACACACATCTGGGCACTGTTTAAAGCTGTAAAATTTCTGCAACAGATGAAGACTCTGATCCATGTGCTTTTACTGCATATAATTTTATTTAAACAATCATTTTGAATGGATGGATTTTTTTATGTTTAATATCTATCCAAAGATAGGTATTGTGAAATTTTCATTAACCAAACATAGTCCTATCTTAAAAAAAAAAAAAAAGCACAAGCAATTCTAAACTTTTCTTACCAAAAAAACAGAGGTATGCTTTATCTCTTTCATACCTCATGGATAATATTTCCTGGTTCACCATCCCCAAACACCGAGGAAATATTTTGTTTTCTTTTTTTTACTTTAGTCAATTTATATACTGACATATGGAGATAGGATGGAATACCAGATCCCACTAAACAAAGAGTTCAGCAGGTTTCTTTCCTCATAAAGGTAACACTAAGTTAGAATCGAGTTTGAGTAAAATAGACCGTTTAGAAAATGTTAGGGAGGCTTGCTTATTATTCTTGTTTGATTCTAGAGGTTAAGTTGAAATAAAACAGAGTCAAACTTTCTGGATTCCTGTGTACTTCTGAGCAAACACATCACATAACCTCCCTGAATTCATGTCTTTATTCACTGAAGAATAGTGGGGCAAGTGTGGCCTAGCTTCACTCCCATGGTTCTTGTGAGGATCAAAAACAAAAAAATTGTTTAAAAAAATGGAAAATGGACAGCTGCATGCAAAAGAATGAAACTGGACCACTTTCGTACACCATACACAAAAATAAATTCAAAATGGATTAAAGGCCTAAATATCAGACCCCAAACCATAAAACTCCTAAAGGAAAATATAGGCAGTAATCTCTTGGACATTAGCCTTGGCAACATTTTTCTGGATATGTCTCCTCAGGCGAAAGAAACAAAAGCAAAAAATAAACTATTGGGATAGCATCAAACTAAAAAGCTTTTGCACAGCAAAAGAAACCATCAAGAAAACAAAATGCAACCTACCGAATGGGGGAAAACATTTGCTAATGACATATCTATATGGAGTTAATATCCAAGATATAGAAACAACTCCTACAACTCAACATCAGAAAAGATAACAATGATAATAACCTAATTAAAAAATGCTCAGGGGCACCTGGGTGACTCAGTCAGTTAAGTATCTGCCTACAGCTCAGGTCATGATCTCAGGGTCCTGGGATCAAGCCCTACATCAGGCTCACTGCTCAGTGGGGAGCCTGCACCTCCCTCTCCAATCCCCGCCCCTGCTCATGTGCCCTCTCTCTCTCTCTCTCAAAATAAATAAATAAATAAATAATCTTTTAAAAAAATGCTCAGAGGACCTTAGTAGACATTTCTCCAAAGAGGACATACTGATGGTCAACAGACATGAAGATACTCAACATCACCAGTCATCAGGGAAGCGCAAATCAAAACCACAATGATACCACCTCACAATAGTAAGAATGGCTGGTATCAAAAAGACAAAAAAATGCAAGTTTGGGGGAAGATGTGGAGAAGAGGGAATCCCCATGAACTGTTGGTGGGAATGCAAATTGATTCAGTACATAGAAACAGTACGGAGATGCCTCAAAAAATTAAAAATAGATATACCATACAATCCACTAATTCTACTACTGGGTATTTATCCAAACCAAATGAAAACACTAATTTGAAAAGATATATGTACCCCTATATTTATTGCAGCATTATTTGCAATAGTCAGATATGAAAGCCACCTAAGTGCCCATTGATAGGTGAGTAATAAGATATGGCACACATATATAAAATGGAGTATTACTCAGCCATAAAAAGGGGTGAGATCTTTCTATTTGCAACAGCATGGCTAGACCTGGAAGGTTTCATGCTAAGTAAAATAAGTCAGACAAAGAAATAAGTCAGATGTATCATTTCACCCATATGGAATTTTCACCCATGTGGAATCTAAAAAATAAAACAAATGGACAATAAACACAGAAACAGGCTCATAAATACAGAGAACCAACTGGTATAGCCAAAGCTGGGGGAGTGGAGAGGTGGGCAAAATAGATGAAGGGTATTAAAAGATATGAACATCAAGCTGTAAAGTAAGTAAGTCACAGAGATGAAAAGTATAGCATAAGGAATATAGGCAACAATATTGTAATAACATTAATTAGGGACACTTGGTAACTACACTTACCATGCTGAGCATTCTGTAATGTATAGAATTATCAAATCCCTATGTTGTACACCTGAAGCTAATGCAACATTGTATGTCAACTATATGAAAATTAAAAAAAAAAAAACCAAAAAAAGCACTGCAAGAAGAATTTACTCAAACAACTTTCTTCTTACCCAATTTCTTTTTTGCCTGTCATTCAACAGCAGGCAGACTGGATTATCTGTCAGGAGCAATAGTCCTGAATTAACCTCACTCCCAGTTGTTGTTTTTTAAGGTTGATTTATTTATTCGAGAGGAAGAGTGTGCAAGTGTGAGTGGGGGTGGGGTACAGAAAGAGAGGGAGAGAGAGAGCATCCTTGAGCAGACTCCCCACTGAGTGGGGAGCCCCATGTAGGGCTTGATCCCACGGTCCCAAGATCATGACATGAGCCAAAACCAAGAGATAGCTGTTTAACCGATTGAGTCACCGTGGTGTGCCCTGCTTCACATCTTTGAAGTGCTCTTACCATTATCTGTAAGAGAAAATCAGTTTGATTAATCAACGGGAATTCTTTTTTAAGAGGGTCCGGATTTTAAATGGTTTTATTTAAGACACTGCATTTTCCACTTAACAATACAGTGCTTATAAAGTATAATGTTATTTCCTTTCCCTGTGCATAAATTCCATATTTGAGTACCAAGAATGCCCAGTTTATTTACTATAGCAGCTTGACTTTAAAACTACCATGGAATTTGCTACAAATTTGGGTCCTTCAAATGTTTTGTGTGGAGCAATACTAGACCTATTCTCAGGTTGGCTTAATCAACCTCTTCAACGGTGGGCCCAGCGGAGGCACCACAAGATGGAGGAGCTCCACCAGGAGTGATGCCCCCCAGGCATTCCTCCTGGCATGCCTCCTAGACTGTGGTACAGCTGGGTAATGATGGGGTTGCAGACTTTCTCCAGCTCTTTCTGCTGACATTCAATTTCTTCCGTCTCTGTGGTCTGGTTTTTATCAAGCCAGTTGATGAGTTCGTTACACTTACCAAGAATCTTTTATCTGGGGCGCCTGAGTGACTTAGACGGTTGTCTGCCTTCAGCTCAGGTCATGATCTCAGGATCCTGGGATTGAGTCCCACATCCGACTCCCTGTTCAGTAGGGAGCCTGCTTCTCCCTCTCCCTCTGCCTGCTGCTTCCCTTCCTTGTGTAAATTCTTTCCCTAATAAATAAACAAAATTAAAAAAAAACAATCTTCTATTTTTCTTCATTGTTGATTTTGCCCTGAAGTTTTTCATCTTCAGCAGTTGCTTTCATGTTGAATGCATAAGATTCAAACAAGTTTGAACGCACAGACACACCTTCTGTCCCCCTGGCATTCCTCAGACTGAAGTCACTTTTGATGATGCTAATGGCATCTTCAATGTCTCTGATGTAGATAAGAGTACAGGAGAAGAGAACAAGATTACCATCACTAACGACAAGGGCCGCTTGAGCAAGGAAGACATTGAGTGGATGCTACAGGAAGCTGAGAAGTACACAAAGCTGAAGATGAGAAGCAGTGGACAAGGTGTCTTCCAAGGATTCACTTGAATGTTATGGAGTTCTTTATTGTATGTTATAAATAGATGATACTTGGACAATGATAGGTACTGAATTTTGTTTGCTGAAGGAAGTCACAAGTGCTATGACTTAAAACATTGAAAAGATTCCACCTCCAAGGCTGTTTAAAAGTCAAAACAATGGCTAAAACAACCCAGTTACCAGGGAGATGTAATTTTTGTGGAGAGAGTTTAATAATAACAAGAACCATGGCCATGTGGTAAATGCTTTTCTTCTGGCAAAATCAATCACTGTGGTGACTGTCCAGCATGAGTGCATAATACCAACATTATTTTGCATGTTTATTTTTAAAAGAGTGCAAGGTAAAAGTAAAAATGGGAAGATGGCATTAAACTCTTCATTGTTCTACATTACAGCATGATGTTGGGCAGTAAAATGCACATAGATTCCATAAACTCTGTGAGGAAGCAGGACATCTGCAATGTGCACAGGCATAGAAGAGTGAATCTCTAAGGGAGAGAGGCAGAAATAACCTCAAGTAATACACTCAACACCTAAAAAAGGGTTAAAGGAGTCATTATAAATTCAAGATATTGGTAAATGTTGGCCATAATTCACAAAGAAGGTTGAAAGAACAGACTGGCCCTTTCTTTGAGGTTTTCTTATATCACATTAGCAAAGACTATCTTCCACCATCTGTCTTCAATATTAGTTCCAACATTTTGCAACTACTTGGTAGTATTATTTTTTTTTTAAGATTTTATTTATTTGACAGAGAGAAATCACAAGTAGGCAGAGAGGCAGGCAGAGAGAGAGAGGGGAGGAAGCAGGCTCCCTGCAGAGCAGAGAGCCCAATGCGGGGCTCAATCCCAGGACCCTGGGATCATGACGTGAGCCGAAGGCAGAGGCTTTAACCCACTGAGCCACCCAGGTGCCCCGGTAGTATTTTTTTCTTAAACAGATTTATTGAGATACAATTTATTGAGATACAATTTATTGAGATACAATTCTCACATACCATGTAATTCACACATTTATAGTGTACAGTTCAATGGGTTTTAGTATATTCAGGCTGTGCAGAACATTTTTATCACCCCTCAAAAAAGCTCCTACATGTTAGCAGTTGCTCCCCATGCTCCTCCTCCCCACAAGACAACCATTAATTTACTTTCTACCTCTAAAAATTTGTTTATTCTGGGCATTTCACAAAAAAGGACTCATACTATATGTGATCTTTTGTGACTGGCTTCTTTCACTTAGCACAACCTTTTCAAGATTCATCTTGTTGTAGTGTGTATCAGTATTTCATTTAGCCTTATTGCTGAGCAATATTCTGTGGTATGAACATACCGTATATTGTTTTTCTTTCTGTTAGTGGGTAAGTAGACACTTGGGTTGTTTTCACTATTATAATTACTGCCACCATGAACATTTGTGTACAAGTTTTTGTGTGGAAGTATGTTTTCATTTCTCTTGGGCATATACCTAGAAGTAGAATGACTGGGTCATATAGTAACTCTATGTCACTTTTTTTTTTTTTTTTAAGATAATTTATTTATTTCAGAGAGAGAAAGAGAGAGGGGAAGAGGCCAAGGAAGAGGGAGAGAGAGAGTGAGTCCAAAGTCTACCCAAAGCAGACTCCAAGCTGAGTGCAGAGCCGGACATGGGGCTTGATGTCATGACCCTGAGATCATTACCTGAGCCAAAACAAAGAATCAGATGCTTAACTGACTAAGCTACCCAGGTACCCCTCTGTGTCAACTTTAAAAAACACTTTTTAAAAAAATTAAGATTGTAAATCACATACCATAAAATTCACCATTTTAAGTGTATACTTTACTGGGTTTTAGTGTATTCATAAGGCAATGAAAGCATCACCAATATCTAATTCTAGAAAAAATTTCAGCTCTCTAAATGGAAACCTTGCACTCATTATCCTTGAATTAGTGTTGGATCAATAAACCTAGAGTCCTCTGATCTTTCCCCTGCCTTGGGAAAATGCTTTAAAACACACTGTCCTTTTATTCAAATTATCACTTGTATGCTTGAAAAATAAGCACTGCAACTTTTAAAAATAATGAATTTATTATGATTCGCATACCATAAAATTCACTCATATAAAGTGTACAATTTAGTTGGTTTTAGTACATTCACAAAATTGCAAAATCATTACCACTGTCTAATTCCAGAATATTTTCATCATTCCAAAAAACAGCCCTGTACTGTTTAGCAGTTACCCCCTTTTTCCCCTCCCCTAGCCTCTGGTAACCACTAATGTATTCTCTGTCTCTACGGATTTTCCTATTCTGGGCTATATTTAACTTTTTGAGGAGTGAAGGAAGATTTTTTTTTTTTAATTTTATTTATTTGACAGAAAGAGAGAGACACACACAGTGAGAGAGGGAACACAGGAGGGGGAGTGGGAGAGGGAGAAGGGGGCTTCCCGCTGGGCAGGGAGCCCAATGTTGAGCTCGATCTCAGGACCCTGCAATCATAACCTGAGCCAAAGGCAGCTGCTTAACCGAGAGAGCCACCGGGGAGGTCCAGTAAAAGAGGAATCTCATACCATGTTCATTGACCACGTCTTTGACGCATAAATCATTGGGTTATACACATGTACATGCACACACATACACATACATATTGCTTTTGTCATTACTGACATTTTCATACCTTCATGCCACTCTCCTGTACTCACAGATGAGCTCAATACCTATTGAGTGGGGAAAATACAAAGTGGGGAAAATACTGACAGCATATGGCAAATTATAAGTATCCTAAATAGAGGGATTTAACATATCATTTCCCCAGTGATCATATAATTACAAACTAAAATAACATAATTTTTTCAATCAAAAATATTTTTTCAAAAGAGAATTTAGGGCGCCTGGGTGGCTCAGTGGGTTGGGCCGCTGCCTTCGGCTCAGGTCATGATCTCAGAGTCCTGGGATCGAGTCCCGCATCGGGCTCTCTGATCAGCAGAGACCCTGCTTCCCTCTCTCTCTCTGGCTGCCTCTCCGTCTACTTGTGATTTCTCTCTGTCAAATTAATAAATAAAATCTTTAAAAAAAAAAAAAGAATTTAAACACTGTAATACCCAGCGTTATTGAGGATGTAAGGAAAGAGGCATTCTTATACACTGTCAGTTGGAATTTAAAGTGCTAATATTCCTCAAGGCCAATTTGGCCAGATGTATCAAAAACCTTTAAAGTAGCACAATTTTTTATTCAGAAATTCCTGTTTAAGGAATTTATTCTAAAGCAATTCTTTCAGGAACATTTAAAGATCTATGTATAGGATTGTTCATTATCTTATTGGTATTTAACATGGCAGAAAACCAGGGCACCTGGGTGGCTCCGTGGTTTGAAGCTTCTGCCTTTGGCTCAGGTCGTGATCCCAGGGTTCTGGGATCAAGCCCTAGATCGGGCTCTCTGCTCAGCAGTGAGCCTGTTTTCCCCTCTCTTTCTCTGCCTGCCTCTCTGCCTACTTGTGATCTCTGTCTGTCAAATAAATAAAAATAAAATCTTAAAAAAAAATTTTTTTAAGTGGCAGAAAACCAGAAACAATCTAAATGCTGTTTGAAAGAAAGAGGTTAGTTAATTACCTTACCAAATAGTCATATATGATTAATTACAATGCTGCTTTTAAAAAGTATATTGAAAGGCAGCAATGAACAATGGAATTCAAAATTAAAAACACAGTGCCATTAATGGTTGTGTCCCAAAAATGAAATACTTAGATACAAACCTAACAAAATACGTAAAAGATCTGTATGAGGAAAACTACAAAACCCTTGAACAAAATCAGAGAACTAAATAAATGGAGAGATATTCTGTGTTCGTGAATAGAAAGACTCAATATTGCCAAGAAGTCAGGTCTTCCCAATTTGATATATAGTAGATGCAATTCCAATCAAAATCCTAACAAGTTATTTTGTGGATATCAACAAACTGATTCTGAAGTTTATATGCAGAGAGAAAAGACCCAGAATAGCCAACACAATAATAAAGAAGACAAAGTTGGAGTACTAACTGGCAAAAGAACAGACAAATAGATCAGTGGAACAGAACAGAGAGCTTGGAAATAGACCCAGGTAAAGGTAATTAAACTGACCTCTGATAAAAGTGCAAAGGTAGCACAATGAAGCAAAAATAGTTTTTTCAACAAATGGTACTTGAAACAACACATCCACATGCAAAATGGTGAATCTAGACACACTTTACATCCTTCACAAAAAAGTAATGCAAAATGGATCATAGACCTAAATGTAAAATGCAAAATTATAAATCTCCTAGAAGATAACACAGGAGAAACCTAGATGATGTTGGGTGTGGTGATCACTTTTTAGATAGAACACCAAAGGCACAATTCATGAAAGAAATAAATGATAAGCTGAATTCCACCAATATTAAAAACTTCTGCTGAACAATGACATTCTGATGAACATGTTCATCTATAAAGAATGATGTTAACAGAATGAGAAGAGAAGCCACAGACTGGGAGAAAATATTTACAAAAGACACACAGGATAAAAGGCTGCTATTCAAAGTATACAAAGAACTCTTAAAACACTAGAAAAACAAACAACCCAATTTTTAAAAATGGGCCAAAGAATTTAACAGATACATCACCAAAGAAGATGCTTCACATCATATGTCATCAAGAAAATGCAAATTAAAACAACAATGAAATATCACTACATATCTATTATAATGGTCAAAATTTAGAACGCTGACAATACCAAGTGCTGACAAAGATGTGGAGCAATAGGGACTCTCACTCATTGCTGGTGGAAATGCAAAATGGTCCAACCACTTTGGAAGACAGTTTGGCACTTTCTTACAAAACTAAAACCACTCTGACTGTACTATGCAGCAATCATACTTTTTGGTATTTACCTAAAGGAGCTGAAAACATATGCCCACACAAAACCTTCACATGGGTGTTTATAGTAATGTTATTCATAATTGCCTAAATTGGAAGCAATCAAGATGTCCTTTAGTAGGTAAATGAGTAAATAAACTGATACATCAAACAATAAAATATCACTCAATTCTAAAAATTAGTGAGCTACCAAACCATGAAAAGATGATGGAGGAAACTTGAATGCATATTACCAAGTTAAAGATGCCAATCTGAAAAGGTTGCATACTATGTAATTCCAACTATATGACGTTCTGGAAAAGGCAAAACTATGGATACAGAAAAAGATCAGGGGTTGCTAGGGCTTGGGCTGCAGAGAGAGATGGATAGGTGAAGCTCAGAGGACTTTTAGGGCAGTGAAAATGTTCTGAATAATAGTAAGATGATGGATTCATGTCATTATACACTTGTCCAAACCCAGCGAATGCACAACATCAAGAGTGAACCCTAAGAGGGCGCCTGGGTGGCTCAGTGGGTTAAGCCGCTGCCTTCAGCTCAGGTCATGATCTCAGGGTCCTGGGATCGAGTCCCGTATGGGGCTCTCTGCTTAGCAGGGAGCCTGCTTCCCTCTCTCTCTGCCTGCCTCTCCATCTACTTGTGATTTCTCTCTGTCAAGTAAATAAATAAAATCTTTAAAAAAAAAAAAAAGAGTAAACCCTAAGATAAACTCTTGATTTTAGATGATTATGAGCTATCAGTGTATACCCATCAATGGTAAAAAAATATGCCATCCTGGTGGGAGGATGTTCATAACAGGGCTGTGCATGTGTGGGGGCGAGGTTATAAGAAAGCCCTGCTTCACAGTTTTGCTGTGAACCTAAAATTACTCTAAAAAATTAAGTCTTTAAAAAATTATACTAAGGAAAAATATTTGGTGACTTGAAAAAATGTTCACAATTATTGACTAAATGAAAAATAGAACTAGTTAGATAGTTAAATGTTAACCCAACACTATAAAAATCTGGCGTTATGCATAGCCAAGAGAGAAAAGACAGGATAAAAGTAAGCATATGCAATTCGTCTACAGTTGAGAGAACTTGGGATAAGTTTTGTGTAGGTGCTACAAAGTTCAATCATATCTCCATTATATAGAAATACTACTTTATTACTTTAAATTGAGTTCAACTTGTTGTGAGATCCCATTTCCGGTGACAGTGCAAACACTTAATCTCATCAATTATACAGAGTTTGCTTATTTTCAGCATAAAATTGAGTGCCTTTTGGTAAGTACCCAGAGTTGGCTTACTATTTTATCATTACAAAGTATGAGCTCTTGCTCTCATTTCTCAAGATTTCTTCCATTCTCTCCCTTCTCAGGATCTCTGGGGGATGAGGCAATTTTCAGAACATAATGGCATTGGGGTCAAGACGCTGGATCCCACTGACCACAGGTGAGGGGTGTCTTGTTGTTCCACCCTCACTGCCGGTGGTTTGAGTACCTGGACAGTGAGACTTATGGTCTCCTCTCTGGCAAACACTGTTAAGAACCTATGATTGTCCTTTCTCTTCCCCAATCCCTGACCCTCCTTTCCTACCCTTGACGCGCCTTCACACCCATGACGTGCCTCCCTTCAGCCATCTTGGGGAGGTCGATGTCCTTCTGCCACCTAGCCCCCAGTTCTAGGTGATGCCTTTAAGTGACATTTGGCAGACCACTGGCTCAATCCTTAGCATCCCCAAGCCACGAGATATGGAAATTTGCATCTTCTCTCTGCCTCATGTAGGCTTTGAACAATTTGGGAGAGAGTTACCTCCTTCAAACTCTCTTTTTGCCTGAAAATGAGACAATGACAGTTTACTCTACCTCGGCTGCCTCATGCTATCTTTGGGCTTTCTGAACGGCACTGTCCTCCCAGATATTCAGATGAAAGGAAGACAAGCCTCTGCTGTTGATGGATGCCAAAAATTTCTAGAAGTTTCTATCCTTCTCACAGTTTTTAAGGAAGGGGACAGACGGAAAATAAACTACAAAAACACCCTATCTATTCTTTCTCCCTTTTTCTCCTTTTCCTTTCCTTTTCTTCTCTTTCCTTTCCTTCTCACTAGGGTAGAAGATGGCTGTGGATCATCCAGGTGGTTTCAAAAGTCTGAAGTTTTGGAAAACAGCCAGGGTTTAATGTACAAATTTCTAAGGCATCAGCATGCAGGTGATGATTAAGCTTGTGGGGCTTATAAGTGAGAAGAGATCACGGTCCAGGGAAGACTCCTAAGATTTCATTTCTTATTATTAAGAAGCCACAAGAATGACAATGAATTTTCTTCAGAAACTCTGACACATTACAAGACAAATAACATAAATCATGTGAAAGAAGAAAGGCTTCATCTTTTATTTTGTCAAAAGACAGTTTGGGGGACACCTGGGTGCTCAGTTGGTTAAGCGTCTGCCTTTGGCTCGGGTCATGATCCCAGTGTCCTGGGATCAAGCCCCGCATCAGTCTCCTTGCTCAGCGGAAAGCCTGTTTCTCCTTCTCCCTCTGCCCGCCGCTCTGCCTACTTGTGCTCTCTATCTCTCTGTCAAATAAGTAAATGAAATCTTAAAAGAAAGAAAGAAAGAAAGAAAGAAAGAAAGAAAGAAAGAAAGAAAGAAAG